>NC_045560.1:132765044-133088378 GCF_009819795.1 Aythya fuligula
TAAAAGTATTAATACAAACTGAGCGTTTTCATAGTGTAACCAGTTTTCCAAACAGCTGAAATCAGCTTAACTTGAATGAAAGTCTTACCTCACTCTTGGATCTCTCTCTATACCTTTATGCATGTTTCTATTACATATTTTTTTTGGTAGACAAATACATAACTTTTCAAATTAAGTCCCTGTATTACAGGGACTTGAAGGTGGCCTAATTTTGTCTCATTTCAAATATTCCATTATTAATGAGAAATCCAGCCTAATTATATTTCCATATGCTTTAAAATTAAAAATGACAGACCTTTGCAGAACATGGAGACATTTTCCAGGTCAGGTATTAATGTGCATTAATGTGCACTTTTTTTTTTTTTTCTTTTTTTTTTTCTGGTAACCAGCCCTTTCATCTTAAATTCCAAAGTGATGTTAATTTAATAATAGAGGATAAAGTTCAATGCTGCAAAAGCCTTTCTGTCCCACCAGGGCTTATGCACTGAACCTGCTCATTCCCCTATCTTAAAACCCAGAAATCCCTTTGGTCACAAAAGGAAATGATTTCTGGATCCTCTGATAGTGAAACCTGGGGATTAACCTCTTGCATCATTTGTATTTGAAGGTGTTATAATCGGCATTCAGCAACACCTGAGTTTAAAGTGTTCTTTTATGCATGATGACCTGTAATGTGTTTAAGGATTTCTGACACTTTGATTATTTATTTATTTAAACAGAGATTCAATATATTGTTTCTAGTATTCTGCTACTTTTTTACATTAATAATTCAGATGACTATATCTTATTTTCTAGAAAAAGAGAATGTGAAGATCAGTAAACAAGTCAAACCTTCAACCCAAACATTATTCATTTGATGCTTTAGTACTCTTTAAAATGCTTTACTTTCCTAGTGAATACTTTTTAAACAACTTGTTAATTCAAACATTCCAGAAGATCTTTAGTAAGAATGTGCCTTTGATTCAGATCTATCTTCTTCCTTCAACGAAGTGCAAAAAATCATATCTATTCAACAGAATGGTTTGGTTTGGGAAGGGACCTTAAAGTCCATCTAATTCCAACCCCCTGACATGGGCAGGGACACCTTCCACTAGAGTAGGTTGCTCAAAGACCCATCCAAACTGGCCTTGAACACATGGGACAACCACAGTTTCTCTGGACAACCTGTTCTAGTGACTCACTACCCTCATAGTAAAGACTTTCAAGCTTTCCTTTAGGCCCCTTTTAGGCACTGGAAGGCCACTATATGGTCTCCCCAGAGCTTTCTCTACTCCAGGCTGAACAACCCCAGCTCCCTCAGCCTGTTTTCATAGAGAGGTGCTCCAGCCTCTTGATCACCTTTGTGGCCTCCTCTGGACTTGCTCTAACAGGTCCATGTCATTCTCGTGCTGGGGGCCCCAGAGCAGAACGCAGCACTCTAAGTGGGATCTCACAAGATCACAGCAGAGGGGGAGAATCACCTCTGCCACCTTGCTGGCCACACTGCTTTTGATGCAGCCCAGGATATGGTTGGCTTTCTAGGTTGCAAGCACACATTGCTGGCTGATGGTGAGCTTCGCATCAACCAACAGCTTTAGGTCCTACCCCTCAGGGCTGCTCTGAAGCCATTCTGTCTTGAGTACTTTTCTCACATACTCTGTCTCTCAGTAAAATGAGAGAAAATCAGATGTGATATTCCTAACAGTAATTTTTTTAAATTATCTTAATACTTCTGCTTTAACAGCCATCTCAGTACAACAAAGAGAAAAAATAATCAGGCAAACATTTGGCACATAGCCAAATACTGTGGTGACCACCTTCAAAATCTTTAAAGCTTTCAAGTCAATTTGAAATACAAAAATACCAATTTGTATCACTCAAAAATGCCTGCTATACTGTTACTTCTCTCTAGCTCAGACATTTTAAGTTTTATGTTCTAATGCATCAGTACAACGATTTGAGCAATGTTTGCTATTAGAGGACTTTGTTTTCAGTGCCATTTTTTTCACAAAGAAGTGAATCATATTCATTGCTAGCATGACATTGGCAAAATGACCAGAACAAGAATTTCTGAACTGTTTAATTAATAATAAACTCAATAAAATTCTACATTGTCATGACACCTAACATATTTTTCCGTGATATAGACCAATTAACCCAGCTTTGTAACTTAAAATTATTTTTCAGTTAGGAGTATTCTCAATTCAGAATTTAGTTGAAATAGAATAGTTTATTTCTTTCTTATTTTCCCTTCCCCCCCCCCCCCCCCCCCTTTTTTTTTAAATTGTTATTATCATTAATTTAATGTTCTTTAGCTTAAGAAGGTTTACGATCCTGATAGTTAAAATAAGATCTGGGAAGTTCTGCTCCAACCCATGTTACTTGCACCTAGCTCAGTTCAGACATGCTATGGAATCTTCTGGTTTGCAGACACAGATTAACAAGAGCATTTCTAAAGTAATATCAGACCAGGAAATCTGAATTCCCCATCAGATGAACCAGTAAAATAATTTCTCCTGGAGTCTTGCTGGAACTCGGTGTGTCACAACTTGAGGAACATCTGCTTTTCCAATACATATTACAACCTCATTATTACAATGCTTGGGGCTGGAAACAAGCAAGCCTGTTACCTGCAGTAACAGGCATCTCAGAGAGTTGAAAGTAAATTCTAAATGATAATAGAATAAGTCAATACTTTTTGTGCCAAAAGTAAGAGTAGAAGGAAATATTATATTTTCTACTTATTTAATGAACAGTTATTCTAATCTAATGTTCAATTGTCACATACTTTCTAGCTTTTATTCTAATACAGTGATACAGTGTAAAAGTGAATCAATATATCTTTTTAATTATTATTATTATTTTTTAATATTAAACTCTCAGATTAATTAAGTTTGGATTTTTTTAAGGTTAAAGAAGTAAGACTTACCATCAAAAATTCTAACATTTTTTCACTTCTACAATGTTTATGGAAACAGTAATATTAAATTATTAACTAAATAATTCATTAAATAATCAATTCAGTAAATAATCAATTTGTTTAAATTATATAATAAATTCCTAAAAATCTATCTATATTTAGCTAGAGATCTGTAGGAAGGTTGCTTGAAATATTGCATGCATTCTAATCAACCATACCTAGAATTACGTGATAACTAGAAATTTGAAAAATATTAACAACCTGGACAATTTTTTGTTGTTGTTGTTCTTTGGTTTCTGTACCAAGTGTTTTCTGTATGTGATCTAAAGAAGTTAGATATATTGTTTATATAGGTAGCGTCAACTGTAGAAACAACCAGATATTAAGCTTTTTCATGATCTTTCAAAACACAGAAACATAGGATATACAATTCTGTGTATTTTTGATTGGTATCTCAAAGTTATGTAAAGAAAGCCACTGGTCCTGGTAACCTTCCTGCTAGCTCAGTAAGTATTATCCACATTTAATACCTGGAACCACTACAGTTGCAGCCTTGTAAAATGTTTGCATCCTAGCAAATCTAAGCGCATTTCAGAAGACCCTGTAAGAATTATGTGAAAGATTTTGTATTTCAGTATAGATTAAAAAGCAAATCCAGGTAATCAAAATATTTGTAACCCTTTAAAGAAAGTTTGGGAAACTGATTTGTAGTTTGATACAGAGTAGGTAAAATTCAGAGATTAGGGTATGATTATATGTATTGTGCTTGGACTTTTTAGATTTCTTTGAATTTGAAACAAAGCATGGCTCATGGGATACAAAGCCTATGCTACATGAAGAATGGATTTAATCTTATGTAGAAAATTAACCTCTTCCCTCAAGTTTGAGCTACCCTGATTATACTTCTCTTTCACCAGACCCCACTCTGCAGTGTTTTTTTCCTCATTGTTAGCCTTTATGAGAAAAAGAAATAAAAGGATTTAAAAACAAGTATAACACATTTTCCACTCCTCTTTTAGTTATTACTAGATTCCTCAAATATAAAAATTGATTGAAAATAGCATTTTGAAGGTAGATTTTTTTTTTTTATTATTAAATTCAAAGTCAAATTATAAACATATAAGAAAGGATAGTAGCAGCTTCATAATAACACTAAAACACAGTTTACATGTCTGAGAAGTAGACTGAAAGGCCACAGAAAGCATATAGTGGGAGTGATAAATGCAAAACAATTTGGGAAAGTATTTTGTATAAAGTGCAACAGAAGATAGAGACAGTTGTTAGAAATGGATTGGGCATCTTTGCCCTGCTGTAAAGGAATGATTGATGCTGCTGTTGCGATTACTGTAAGAACACATAGTTGTACTTGTCAGTACTCCAGTGAGGGCCCTGCCAGCTGAGACAAACTCCGTGTCCTCTAAGATCTGTGTTTCCAGATTTTGTCTTGAAAGACAAAACATTTTCTTCTGTGCTTCTTTGTGTACGCAAGCCTGAGGTTTCTACCTCTAAGGTCAGTAACTTGGACACCAACTAGTAGTCTGGATTCCTTTAAGTCACCAAATGTTTGGAGATATTTACTGGAAAACATGACAGGAAAACCCCAATAACAAAGCATTCTTCAGCTTGCTCAAGCAAAGCCTGTCCATCTGTGCCTTTGAAAATCATTTATCTGAGATTTCTTATTTCTGTTTTTCTAGGAAAACAAGTTATAGTAGTAAAGGTTAGCCCTGATAGAAGCTATATCAATGTACAAATTACAGTATCTATAACCTTTTGTGCTCAGATTTCTAAGTCTTTAGTTCTAAATCTCAGGCAAGTCATTAAGAAGGCAGATCACCATCTATTTTATAAATAGCTTTTTCTTATGCAAATTTCATTAATTTTAGTAGGCCACTTTGTATGTGGTATTATGCAATCACCTCTGATTTGTGTAGGAGCACCTAATGTGAATCTCCTTAACAAGACAGCTCAACTATGGTACTTTGTGCCTGGTTTTAGAAGTTCTCACTTTCCTGCCTCTAGACATTTTCTAATTCTCTTTCCTGGGAGGCTTTAAGGTGCTCAGGAAAGTATTTATGATTTTATTGACTGTCTACTTCAATTTACAGAGATTACCTGATAACTAGTACACAATAAATGACCATAATACTGAATGGCCATCTGAGAATGGTAAAGGGAAAAAAAAAAAAAAAAAGAAAAAAAAAAAAAAAGAAAAAAGAGAGGTAAATATTACATTTAGGAAAACAACAACAAAACAGAACAGAACATCGCCATTTGCCGAGGCGATCGGCTCCGGGGCAGACGCGTTCTGCAGCGGAGCGGGGGATTGGGCCAGGCAGGGCTAATTTTTTCCGGCATCGAGCCTACTTGAGGGAGCCGCCAGGACCCGGCAGCCCTCGTGAGGGAGGCTGACGAGGCGAAGGCGGAGCCAGCAGCGCCCCCTCCCCAGCCATTCAAAAGCTGCCCCTAGGGAGCGCGAGCGACCAGGAGCGCGGCGAACAGGGCGGGCAAACAGGGCGTGGCTCGTCAGAAGGGAGTGGCGCGGCAGTTAGCGCGGCAGTGCACGCAGGAAGGGCAGAGCGCTCCCCCTACACACAAACAACACCTCGTTAACAACAGCCGTAACTAGGCGATAATGGTCGCCACCAGGCACGGCGCGCTCTCCAGAAAGTCGGTACACACGCAGACCGACTACCCGTTAAAAGATGCAGCAGTTCAGGTCACCGGATGCAAGGAGTGTCTGAGCCTGTTGCTGCCATCGGTGGGAGGCAGAGAAACTGCGTGCGTGAGGTGCGAGCAGGTGGATGACCTGGTCCGCATGGTGGCGGAGCTCAAGGAGGAGGTGGAGAGGTTGAGGGCCATCAGGGAGTGTGAGCGGGAGATAGACTTCTGGAGTAACTCCCTGCAGGGCCTCAAGGGGAGGTGCCGAGGTGAGACTCCTCAAATGGGGGCGGACCCCCTGCCCTGTCCCCGTCGGGCAGAGGGAGGGAATCTGGGAGTTCAGGAGGAATGGAAACAGGTCCCTGCTCGACATCGCAGGCGATGCTCTCCCCTTCCGGACCCACCTTCCCAGGTGCCCTTACACAACAGGTTTGAGGCCCTAGAGATTGAGAGGCCGGTGTGTGAGGAAGAGGTAGCAAATCTTCCCAGGAGGATGCCTGGGGCGAGGAGGTCGACTCTGCGCCTCAGGACTGCCTCCACCAAGAAAGACAGGAGGGTTATTGTTGTTGGTGACTCGATTCTTAGGGGAACAGAGGGCCCTATTTGTCGGCCTGACCCTACCCGTAGGGAAGTCTGCTGTCTCCCTGGGGCCAGGGTCAGGGACGTTGCCAGGAAGCTTCCTAACCTGGTTTGCCCCTCTGACTATTACCCCCTTTTGATAGTCCAGGCGGGCAGTGATAACATCGAAGAGAGAAGCCTCAAGGCTATCAAAAGGGACTTTAGGGGACTGGGTCGGTTAGTGGATGGAGCGGGAGTGCAGGTGGTGTTTTCGTCCATCCCTATGGTGGCAGGGAGGGGTTCAGAGAGGACACGGAAAGCCCACCTGTTAAACACGTGGATCCGGGGCTGGTGCCAACGCAGAAATCTTGTTTTTTTTGATCATGGGGCACTTTACTCAGCACCTGGCCTGATGGCCGCAGACGGGTCCCTATCTTTTAGGGGAAAAAGGATCCTGGGCCAGGAACTGGCAGGGCTCATTGAGAGGGCTTTAAACTAGGTAGGAAGGGGGATGGGGCTGAGGCTAGGATTGTTGGGGCTGTGCCAGGGGGAACAATGGCAAGGCCGGAGGATAAGGCAATGGCCCAGCTGAAGTACATCTACACCAATGCACGCAGCATGGGTAACAAACAGGAGGAGCTGGAAGCCATCGTGCGGCAGGCAGGCTACGACTTGGTTGCCATCACGGAGACGTGGTGGGACCAGTCTCATGACTGGAGTGCTGCAATGCCTGGCTATAAGCTCTATAGAAGGGACAGGCAGCATAGAAGGGGTGGTGGTGTGGCTCTCTATATTAGAGAGTCTTTCGAGGTTGTAGAACTCGAGGTTGGGAATGACAAGGTCGAGTCCCTTTGGGTTAGGATCGGCAGGGACAACAAGGCTAGTGTCCTGGTCGGGGTCTGCTATAGACCGCCGAACCAGGATGAGGAGACGGATGAGGAATTCTACAGGCAGCTGACAGAGGTTGCAAAATCATCAGCTCTTGTACTCGTGGGGGACTTCAACTTCCCTGACATATCCTGGAAGCACAACACAGCCCTGAGAAAGCAGTCTAGGAGGTTTCTGGAGAGCGTGGAAGATAGCTTCCTGACGCAGCTGGTTAGTGAACCTACCAGGGGTGGTGCCCCGCTAGACCTTCTCTTCACAAACAGAGAAGGACTGGTGGAGGACGTGATCGTCGGGAGCTGTCTTGGGCAGAGTGACCACGCAATGGTGGAGTTCACTATTCTTGGCGAGGCCAGGAAGGGGACCAGTAAAACCGCTGTATTGGACTTTCGGAGGGCTGACTTTGAGCTGCTCAGGACACTAGTTGGTGGAGTCCCTTGGGAGGTGGTTATGAAGGGCAGAGGGGTCCAGGAAGGCTGGGCGCTCTTCAAGAGGGAAGTCTTAATGGCGCAGGAACGGTCTGTCCCCACGTGCCCAAAGACGAGCTGGCGGGGAAGAAGACCGGCCTGGCTCAACAGAGAATTGCAGCTTGATCTTAGGAGGAAAGAGAGGGTTTATAAGCTTTGGAAAAGTGGGCAGGCCACTAAGGAGGACTTTAAAGAAGTAGCGAGGCTGTGCAGGGACAAAATTAGGAAGGCCAAAGCTCATCTGGAGCTCAATCTGGCTACTGCAGTTAAAGATAACAAAAAACGTTTCTATAAATACATCAACACAAAAAGGAGGACTAAGGAGAATCTCCATCCTTTACTGGATGCGGGGGGAAACTTAGTTACAAGAGATGAGGAAAAGGCGGAGGTGCTCAATGCCTTCTTTGCCTCAGTCTTTAGCGGCAATACTGGATGTTCTCTGGATACTCAGTACCCTGAGCTGGTGGAAGGGGATGGGGAGCAGGATGTGGCCCTCATTATCCATGAAGAACTGGTTGGTGACCTGCTACGGCACTTGGATGTGCACAAGTCGATGGGGCCGGATGGGATCCACCCAAGGGTACTGAGGGAACTGGCAGAGGAGCTGGCCAAGCCACTGTCCATCATTTATCAACAGTCCTGGCTATCGGGGGAGGTCCCAATCGACTGGCGGCTAGCAAACGTGACGCCCATCTACAAGAAGGGCCGGAGGGCAGACCCGGGAAACTACAGGCCTGTCAGTTTGACCTCAGTGCCAGGAAAGCTCATGGAACAGATCCTCCTGAGAGTCATCATGCAGCACTTGCAGGGGAAGCAGGCGATCAGGCCCAGTCAGCATGGCTTTATGAAAGGCAGGTCATGCCTGACGAACCTGATCTCCTTCTATGACAGAGTGACGCGCTGGGTGGATGAGGGAAAGGCTGTGGATGTGGTCTACCTTGACTTCAGCAAGGCTTTTGACACTGTTTCCCACAGCATTCTCCTCAAGAAACTGGCTGCTCTTGGCTTGGACTGGCGCACGCTTCGTTGGGTTAGAAACTGGCTGGATAGCCGGGCCCAAAGAGTCGTGGTGAATGGAGCCAAGTCCAGTTGGAGGCCAGTCACTAGTGGCGTCCCCCAGGGCTCGGTGCTGGGGCCGGTCCTCTTTAATATCTTCATCGATGATCTGGACGAGGGCATCGAGTGCACCCTCAGTAAGTTTGCAGATGACACCAAGTTAGGTGCGTGTGTCAATCTGCTTGAGGGTAGGAAAGCTCTGCAGGAGGATCTGGATAGGCTGCACCAATGGGCTGAGGTCAACTGCATGAAGTTTAACAAGGCCTAGTGCCGGGTCCTGCACCTGGGGCGCAATAACCCCAAGCAGAGCTACAGGCTGGGAAAGGAGTGGTTGGAAAGCTGCCAGGCAGAGAAGGACCTGGGAGTGATGGTGGATAGTCGGCTGAATATGAGCCAGCAGTGTGCTCAGGTGGCCAAGAAGGCCAACAGCATCCTGGCTTGTATCAGGAACAGCGTGACCGGCAGGGCTAGGGATGTGATCGTCCCCCTGTACTCAGCTCTGGTGAGGCCGCACCTCAAGTACTGTGTTCAGTTTTGGGCCCCTCACTACAAGAAGGACATCGAGGTGCTTGAGCGGGTACAGAGAAGGGCGACGAAGCTGGTAAGGGGCCTGGAGAACAAGTCCTACGAGGAGCGGCTGAGGGAGCTGGGCTTGTTCAGCCTGGAGAAGAGGAGGCTCAGGGGTGACCTTATCGCTCTTTTTAGGTACCTCAAGGGAGGCTGTAGCGAGGTGGGGGTTGGCCTTTTCTCCCATGTGCCTGGTGACAGGACGAGGGGGAATGGGCTTAAGTTGAGCCAGGGGAGTTTTAGGTTAGATGTTAGGAAGAACTTCTTCACTGAAAGGGTTGTGAGGCACTGGAACAGGCTGCCCAGGGAAGTGGTGGAGTCACCATCCCTGGAAGTCTTCAAAAGATGCTTAGATGTAGAGCTTAGGGATATGGTTTAGTGGAGGGCTGTTAGCGTTAGGTTGTGGGTTGGACTCGATGACCTTGAGGTCTCTTCCAACCTAGAAAATTCTGTGATTCTGTGAGAACAACAACAACAACAGATAAAGTGGAAGGTCCAAAATACTTAAGTTACCAGTATAATTTACAATCCCATATATGATCCAAATATTGGTCCAAATCTGAAACATAATGCTGAGTATGCTGTAGCTGCATACTAGAAAATTCAGGCAATGTTGTTAAGGTGAACTTTGAAAGGATCTTCAGAGGGGTCAGAAAAAAACTCCTCTGCCAGAAGGAAGTATTTTTTCTACCAGGAATTAAGTACTGTTTAAGGGAATTTACCCATCTGGACAGGAAGTCTCTTACAGGGTAGAAGGAGTTTACATGTCCATGTTAAGGCAGTTACCTGCCCAAGAAGCAGTACAGTTCAGTCAGTCAATTTAACATGGCTGTATCTGTGTTCTGTACAGTATGAGGCACGTTAGGCATATCGCAAGCCTGCTGGTGCAAGCAAAAGGGATGTAACAGTGCCTGACTCAGCAAGGTCACCTTAGGCTGTGGCAAAGAGGAGGAAAATGCACTTCACTGGGGAGATTCACACCATGCCATAAGCTCTGTAACACCCTGCTGTGTTGGAGGCTGCACATGGCTTGATTCTCCTTCAGCTCAGACACTGTCACATGAAATTCATGAAATTTTTAACAAACTTGATCAGTTCCATGGTATTTTGAAAACTGAATCAGAGGAGCAATAATTTTAGCTGTTTTTTCAGCTACTGTCAGTCACTGACATAAAGGCAGTTATTCTGACTAGAGCAACTGATTAACCAGATTCATAAACAGTACAGAAACAGTGTACAAAATTGGAATTAAGACTTCAAAGTGAGTACTGGAAGTACCCATTGGTAAATACTGAAATGCTGTTGTAACTCAGAAAAAACAGTGTAGTGCACTAACATTTACCAGCTCCTTTACCAATCATTGTGCAAAGCAAGAGACAACCACATTTAGGCTGGAGAATCTACCTGATGACAACAGGAATATAGAGAGATGTAGCTGAAAGGAAATTCATCCTGCAGAACCTGTATGATGAAGAGAAAAACAAAGAGAGAACATGGTGTGACTCTTCAGTCACGATCTGAGTTTTTGCCTTGTGGGCAGTTAGGAAATATTGTGTAACTCATTATTACAGTTATGCTTTTAAACTCAGCAGATCTGTGGCAGAAGTTAGCAGAGACAGTTAGCATTCATTATGCCCTACTAGTCTTTCAGCATGGGACCCTCTTAAATTTTATGATGTATTCTGATTCTAATAGCTCTTTCTTTTATGATACAACTATTGTTTAGAAACAAAATCCTTCAAATATATATATATTTCATGTCATATATCCCTCCATATTTTACTAAAAGAAAAGGCAATGTGAATTCTTTTTTGATACATAGCATTTCAGTGGGACTTCCAGGAAAAACTACAATCTTGTCTTGCTAGTGAACACAGATACTGAGAGCAAGATTTCTGTCGGCAGTTCAAAACTGCCCGGATGAACAGTCTGGGTTGCCTGTGGATATTTCCCTGTCCATAACTGGTAGACTTGTCAAGGTGTAGGTGAGAGCCTTGTAGTGTCTTTTTTCAGCTCTGTTCCCTTCTTAGAATAAAGAAAGATTTATTTAGGGGTATTCTTCTGTATAAAAGACCAAGTCCCCAGATTCACAATTCAGGCTGCAGTAGATATACTTGGAGGAAGCCCTCCCTGTTCTCTGCTCCCTGCTCCAGCAGCAGGCAGGACGTGGAGTGGTAGATGATGAAGGAAGAGGTGGGATGACTTCAGAGATGCTTGTGGTGGGGGACAAAAGAGGCTCTCTTGACGTTCTGGAGGGAGCAGAGTACAGAGGGGGTACACTGGCCTCTGGACTGCAGGGCACAGAAAAAGGGAAGGAAGGAGGTGCTGTCATCAGCTGCACACTGGAGCCACACTGCACAGGAGATGTGTTTACACAGAACACATTCCCTGGAAATGGGAGGCCGTTGTAAATAGAAATGTGCCTTGAAGCCAAGGAGCACCTGGGGACTTTTGTTCTCAGCATCAAAAGAACTTCACTTCATTCGTTGCCACTATGAGAGGGTTCTCTTATATTCCTAAAAATTGAATCAGAACAAGTCTGGACTGTAGTTCCTAGAACTTCTTGTCTCTCTGAGTGTTACATTTGGGAATGGTAGAAAAATACTTTTGCATCCATTGCAGGTGTTGTCTGTGTCAACAGAGCCAATAGTAAAATATTTATTCTTCCTCTATGGGTCTCTGAATACAGTTTTTAAACTCATTTAAATGTTTTGTTTGTTTGTTTTGTTTTGTTTTGTTTTGTTTTGTTTTTCAAACTTTGGTATATGATAGAATATAGAGATTTAATTCACCACTCTAAAAACAGTGGGTAGAAAAACAACATACTCTCTCTTTAAAATCTCCTGCTAACTGCCACAGACATGATAGATTCTTAACATTACATCTGGGCTAATCTCAAAATCTTATCTTCCAAGAAATAATAGATTTTCCTATCTACCTATCATTCTTATGCAATATTACTTCCATTCTTGTTAGAAAAATGAGAGATAACAATCAGGGTACCTGCCAGGATAAACACAAAAGCTGCAGCTTTCTTCAGCAGCATTTCCACTTAGCATATTTAAAAATCTCTTAGTTGAAAAAAAAATGTTCTTCATCCATTTGAGAACTTACGAATATAGACTCATGTAATGATATTATGACAACTTTGTTAATTTTTGTAAAGGTTTTGTTGTTGTTGTTGTTGTTTTGTTTGTTTGTTTGTTTTGTTCTTCAGACTCCTGGAAATTATGAAGGACTTATTGGTAGTTTAAATGGATTTTACAACATTGTTTAATTTGAAATTTTATGGTATTTTTACACAGCTCTGCCCATAGCCAGTATTAAGTAGCAATTTTCCATCTGGGTAGGGTGACATGTCATGCAGATGGCACTGGTGTTTACTCTAAGGCTCTCTAAACATCTGTCTTGCAGACAAATTAAAGTATTCTTTCTGTGCTGAACAGAAATTACTTCTGATTTTTCTGCACTGTAAAAACATTATTTTCAGATTAGCAAGAGGCAAGCCATCCATTACTTCTTCAGGAGAGGTTGTGACATAGATCTTGTGGGAGAATAAAGCCTAATTGAAAGGATAAAAAGCTTAAACTCTAAGCCTATCTTTGTTGAATTGGTCTGCAAAGGGATATATGCACATGAAAAAATCTTGGTTTAGTTAATGTCTGTCTCTGTGTCATTCCTGTTAACCAGCAGACAAATTTCTAACTGTCCAACGGTTCATTTTTGGTTCCTATTTTGTGGCAC
The DNA here is from genome assembly GCF_009819795.1 of Aythya fuligula. Taxonomy (NCBI): domain Eukaryota; kingdom Metazoa; phylum Chordata; class Aves; order Anseriformes; family Anatidae; genus Aythya; species Aythya fuligula. The sequence continues at coordinate 132,777,882 of NC_045560.1, forward strand.
ACATGAGGCGCTGTGCCATGGAGATGAGCAGAGCCTGGAGCTGTGGCAAGAGCTGCTCCCCCTCTTTGCACAGTGAGTTGCACAGTGATGTTGGCTTTGTGTCCTTCTTTGCCTGTGCTCCAGACTTAACCTCTCTTCCATAGCTGTTGGCTCCTGACCAGCACAGGGGCTGGAAAAGAGGTTTGTTGGCTGTGTTGGAAGTCAAGTTTCATTATGGCAATGAGCCAAAATGGAGTCCAGATGGGGTTGGCTTCAATAGGAGAATGAGTGATGAGCACAAGCTTAGTTTTATGTGATTCAGAATGAACAGAAGCCAGTGCTCAAAAAAGCTTACATTTCATTGTATGTAAGTGAATGGGAAGGAGGCAAAGCAGAGTTCAATCTCATTGTGGAAAGCCCTGAGGTGCTGAAAAGTATTGTTTTCACATTAAAATATATCGTCATGAAAACCTATAACAACACAAAAATGGGTCTCTGCTGCTGTGGAGCTGAGTGGTGTGCATAAAGAGCATGGATGTTCATGGTCTATTACTGTCTGCATTCTGCTTCATCCTTGGGTGGTTAGTTTTACCTTTTGTATAGGTTTGTTGTAGGCTATGTATACATGTAGGAGTGTTACAGGATTCTTGACAGTTGCAAATGGGCCGATCTCAACACATTGCAAAACAGACCGCATTTCTAAAATAATGCTCTTGTTATGCCTACCAGATCTGAAACAGGGGTACATTTCAGAGAAATTACCAGAGAAACTGCTAAATTCAGCAGGCTTGAATAGGGCTTCAGACTTCTACTGATAGCTCAGTTACTTCCACGCTGTGTGGCCTTAGTGCAAGGTATTTATTTCCTCCTCTTCCTTGTTCCCACTGTGATCTCTTTAGGCACTGTGTCCTACTGAGTGTTTGTGTATTATCTAATATAACAGGGCCTGCTAGGCACAACTGCAATACAATTAATAAATAATAATACTTTTAGTCCCACTCCGCTATTTACAGGACTATGCAATGTATCATTTTCTAGAGTTAATGTTCACTTAAACATTTAGCCAAACTATACATACATAAGTTTTTTTCTCATTATTATTTTTCTTTAATAAATCAGTCTCTCTAACTTCTTAATTCTTTTATTGGATTTCTGTGAATGAGAAAGTTAGAGAGGTGCTATGAGTAAAGTAGCCCTACATTTTGCACAATTCTTATCAGCAATAAAAAATTGTGTTATATATAATCAATATATTTGTACACATTCATCAAAAATAAACCAAATATATAAAATGGGGTTTTATTGGTGCATTTTTCTAACTGTGTCTCGGTTTTTGTTATACCCTCCCGCACTTGCATACTATATATATATTCTGAGGATATGGAATAAAAGTTTAGTCTTAGCTGAGTTTTTCAGATGCCTCACCTGGCCCTCCTCTGTTGTGCATACTTCAGCCAGGCCTGTCTTTGGATACACTGACACTTGAATGTTTACAGTTCTGAATGCTTGAACATGCAAATAGATTGCCAGAAATAAGCATTATTTCTGTATGCTGACCATATGCTCATATGAACACATTTAAATACATGGGGGATGGTTGCCAGAATTTAGAACAGGTGCAAAAGACTGTACATGAAAACACACGAAGGATGTAAACATGTAAAACATGGTGGATTTGAATGAGCACAGGCAGACCTTGCTTATTAAAAACATATGCTTTCCGTCTTTTGAGGATAAGACAGGAATAAAATGTGCTGTTCCTTTAAGAAAGAAATGAAGACTCCTATATACAGGTTTATAAACAAATTTAGAAGATAAACTGAATTTGATGTTTAAACATGTGTTAGTATCATTTATCTCACTGAATATTCATCACTCATTTTTCATATGTTAAGAGTAATGTAACTTTGAAAGATTGTATTGGTAAAGAGATGATCTGCTAAAGCTTGCATAGCAACTGAAGCTATGCCTACATATGCTTTATCATACATATATTTCTGCATGGAACATGACATACTGCTAGTCTTTTAGAATTCCAGAATCACACAATCAAAGAATGGTTGAGGTTGAAAGAGACCTCTAGTCCAACCCCATTGGAAAAGCAGGGCCATCAGGATCTCCATGGAGGAGACCACAAGCTCTCTAATAAATCTGTGCCAGTGCTCTGTCACCCATACAGTAAAGAAACGCTTCCTGGTGTTCAGAGGGATCCTCCTGTACTACATTTTGTGCCCATTGCCTCTTGTCCTGCTACTAGGTCCATCTTTTCTGCACCCTCTCTTAATTGATAAGATCCTCTTTGAGATACTTTCCCAGCTGGAACAGTCCCAGCTCTCTCAGCTTCTCCTCAGAGAAGAGTTGCTCCAGTCCCTTCATCATCTTGGTAGCTCTATGCTGGACTCTTTTTAGTATGTCCAGGTCTCTCTTGTTCTGGGGGGGCATAGAAGTGAACAAAGTACTCCGGGTATGGCTGCACCAAGGCTCAGCAGAGGATCACCTGCTAGTGACACCTTGCCTAATGCAGCCAAGAATATTGTTAGCCTTCTTAGAGGAAAGGGCACGTTGCTACTTCATGTTTTAATTGGTGTCCACCAGGACCCCCAGGTCCTTTTCTGTATTCCATCTGGGTGGCCTGCAGCCTGTACCAGTGACTGGGCTTGTTCTTTCCCAGGTGCAGGGCTTTGCACTTCTTGTTGAGCTTCATGAAGTACCTGTTGGCACATCTTTCCAGCATGTCCATGTCCCTCTGGATGGCAGCAAGACTCTCCATCAGCCATTCCTCCCAGTTTTGTGTCATCTCCAAACTTGCTGAGGCTACACTCTGCCCCATTCTCCAGATCATTGAGGAAGTTTTTGAACAGGATTGGGCTCAGTATTGTCCCCGGGGTATTCTGCTCTTTCACTGGCCTCCAACTAAACTGTACCATTGACTGCTGCAATTTAGGCCTGGCTATTCAGACAGTTTTTGATCCACTTCCCTGTCTGCCCATGCAGCTCATACACCTGTGGGGATCTTATGGGGGACAGTGTCAACAGTCTTACTGAAGTCCAGGTAGGCAATATCCATGGCTCTCCCCACAGCTCCCTAGCTCGTCGATTCATCACAGAAGATTATCATGTTGGTCAAGCGTGACTTCCCTTTGGCGAATTCATGCTGACTACTCCTAATTTTCTTGCTCTTCATCTACCTGGAAATGGTTTTGACTTCTATTCACCATGATCGATCAAAGGTGGCCTCACAACATCAGCCAGATGTGCCTCATCACTCACAGATGAATCCCATCAGGGACTTATATATGTGCAGTTTGGACATCATGTGTGTCCAGGGATCCAAGACTAGTAAGTATAATACAGCTAAATTTTACATTTTGTTCTTAAGAATTTTCCAGTAAACATTTTTTTTTTTTTTTTTTTTTTTTTTTTTTTTTGTGGCTAGTAAATATAATACAGCTAAAATTTGGAGAAGATATTCACTGGAGCTGGTGTTCCTATCTGACTTAATGTCTGCCCAGGGAAAGCTCTGTAAACAATCTATGAAGAATAAAATAAACTATTTGCAAGTTAACTACAGGAAAGAGAGAAAAGAGATGATTCTTTTTTGAAAAGGATCATGATAAATCTGTCAAGGGAGTAGACAGACTGTTGCATAACGTATAGCAGTCATAGGCAGAGCAATCTAGATCACTGAGCAGCATGGAACAGGTAAAATTACTCCAAACAGTTGGTATTAAGTGTTAATTGCCTGAGCCTCTCTGAGACCATAGGAGTAAACTTTGCTGCATGACCCAGTTCTTATGTAAAGTAATTAAACACAAGTTTAGGCCAAACTCTTCAATGTACATACCACAGATGTTGAGGAAGTTTGTCTTATCGCTTAAGATTTCTGGATGGATTTCATCATTTCATTCTGAATATGTTTGTTTGTTTGTTTGTTTGTTTTGGCTTAAGCCCATCTCCAGTATTGATAATGTTCTTGTATATTTTAATTCCACAAAATCCTTAGTGTTTTAACACATACCTGGCACCTAAAGATGTCCTTATCTCTGTATATTTGAGACATCCCTTTGATTTCAGTGTGATGTCTCATGCATGTAAGTGCTCTGCAGGATCAAAGCCAAAGTATTTAGTATTTTGCATGACATAGCCCCTATAAAATGGTGATAACATTTATTATAAAGTAGTTAGATTACTTTCAGATCCAGACATAATGCCTTCTTCACAGGCCTATAAAAGAGGAAACTAATTTTGCAAAAACAATCAGTTGGTCAAAATATAATAATAAGCCTTTTTATGATTTCCTTGAACACAGAAACAATGCCTCCACACAGTATGAATTGCTGAGCTCTTAACAAAATTACTGTAAAAGACTCTGAGACAAGAATCGATAGATAAACTTTCCTATAGCATGGCAAAGATGCAGAAGTAACACCTTTCAAATGGGCTACAGATTTGGAGTGTCAGGTATAACCTTCCTTATGTAATCTCTAAGTAGGATAATCATGAAGTATTAATGTAATCAAATAAGTCTAGATAAGGTCAAACACCTTAGGTGTTATCTCTTCAACTATAATTGCCGTTACAATACAAGTTTATGAACAGCATGAAACATCCTGCATTTTAGCAGAGAAAAGACTTTGGCAAGTATAATTCTGTTTGAAGATAATAGTAAAATAAAGCCAAACAGGAAGCAGGACTTAATTCTGACGTGTACAGGGCTGCTTCTAGAAGTAGAGAGCCTCTTCCTGGGCTGATTCTCCCACTCTGCTCCTTCTGTGTATGTTAAATGTTACCAAGAGACTAGAAACAATTTCCTTCTGGGTGGTTTAGGATCCTTTATGGGCTCTTAAGTATGTCACAATACTGCTTTCCTGAAGCTAGGACTGAGCAAAGGTGATTCAAGAGGAGAATCTGTCCAGATCACCCCAGCTAACATCATGACCTTGCTGTGCTGTTATTTCTCACATCTGTTCAGGTAGTCACATCATGTCCAGTAGTTTCACACCCTAGGCTAATCTTAGGCCAGGGCTGAGCCATTTTCCTACATACCTTAACACAACTTACAATACTTTTCAGTGCAATGTGAGTGCAAATGAAAGTGCATAATACATGCAACTCTCCTGCAGTCAGTTGCAAGTTCTACAGGTGCCAGCCGTAAAAGTTGTTGTGAAATGCATGCTATTAATTTAATTGTTTGCAAAAGCTGATAGATCCTAGTACTCAAAGAATACATTTACATCAGCAGCAAGTTTCTCTAATATTGAAGGGGCTTAGACTTTTATAAATTTTGATATTTTTTAGGAAAAAGAGAAATGTTATAGGGACTAGAAACAGGCAATGAATAACAAGGGTTACTGATTCAAAATGCATTACATGGTTTTCTGCTTTTTGGCATACCTTAACAAAACTAGAATATGCCAAAAACTTTCCACTGTTATCAATTTAAATGCATTATGATTTTGATGAAATATAACCAGTCAGCAAGACAATGAAAAGTAATTTTTTGTGCATGATTGTTTGCAACTGTGTATTTGAAGTTATACACAATATTGTGTACAAATCATTTAAGGGGTTTCACCTCAGAAAATCCATATATTGATTTGAAGCTTCATTGACTTCAAGACTATGTCTGATATAGGCTTGATCTTGCAAAGAGCTGCATTGGGATGCAACCAGGCACACTAGACTGTGAACAGAATTCACTAAACTTCCCAAGAAACTGGAGGTAGGATTGTCTATCTATTCTATTTATAGACTATTAGATTTCAAAGTTAGCAGTGCTGTAGTATAAAGAAACATCATAGTCATCTGCAGTGCCCTGGCAACCTGGAATGTAGCAACTTTGTCATTTTAACTGGCTATTAGAAACAAAAAACACACAAAAAAAAATAATCACAGGGAAAACCTATTGAAACTAATTCATTGCTATTCTTTGTTTTGTAAGATATAATGCATGTGCTGCTGTCTGAAAATGTAATAGTAAGTTTCCAGTTTTTAATCTGTATGTTCTAATTGGTCAGGAATTTTACATAAAGCTCATCAGCTTGAAGGCCTCATTGCCCATTTTAGAACAATGAATGTGTCCTGATTGCATTGTTTTCCCTAAATATGTCATTAATGGTGAGATGGAAAAATTTGTGTTCAATAAAATCAGGGTGAGAATCCTTGTCTTCTACACAAGAGCAAATGGAGAAGAATTGCTAACCTAAGCAATTGGGATGTTTTTAGTAGTCTATAATCTCCTTTAGTCAAGAGAGAAAGATCATTTTTATTCACAAGGATGGGTCGACCCTGTTCTGTACCACTGGTCACAAAAACTCTGACATCTCTGCAGATCCTGATATGAATAGATATATCCATGTTTGAATGGCTGACCAATTTTTCTTTGGTGTCATTCTATGGATCTTAATGTGCAATTATATTTTTCTTAAGGCTCAGTACGATGCTATCATCTGTTCAGTATGCACAAGCTACTACTAATTGAGACAGCAAAGTTTTTCCTAAAATAAAGACATTTTCTAATATAATTGGAGACTTTCCTCCCACCCTAAGATTACAAGTTTCTTTATAATAGTAACTGGTATGCTAAAAAGATTATTTAATTCCATTCTAGCACAGTCCTGCAGAACTTAAAGCACCAGAAGAAACACAGAGGTTTCACCTTTCATAGTTAATTAGATAGTGTCAGGGAAGAAATGGGTGCTGAAGCTTCATCAGCTGTTAAACTGCACAGTTTTTAAATTGCTAGCTAGCATGGTCCTTAGCATAAGTTTGATTTGAGCTAAAACCCTGTCAGATTTTCATAGGCCAAAATTCATTCATAATAGATAATTTCATGCATCCTGTTTTGAATGGTAGGAGAGTTTAATGCTATGTAATAATGGACTATGTCTCTGCCAGCTGGTTTCAGAGCCAGAGATCAGCCACAAGACCTTCACTAATCTTCCCAATATAAAGATCCCATTTGATTCTCAAGAGCTACTTTTCCTCTTCTTCTATTGCTGAGATTATTTTTTTCCGAAATTTGCATCATGAGACACTTTTTAGAAATTCCAATGGAATCTTAGTATAAAGAAGAATGCTCACAGAAAAACAAAACCAAAACCAAACAACAACTACAAAACCAAACCAAAACAAACAAACAAAAAAACACCTTGGCTCAGCAACTCCCTGAGCTTCTTTCTGATTGCTAAGGTTTTGGAGGATTTGCTACAGAAATATTCTTATATGATTACATCCTCCTTGTACTTTTTATGAATCCTTTGCAATGGCTAGAGGGACTGTTTGCTACCAGTACAGATGTTCTTTTATTCTTATATGAACAAGCAGAAATATGCCCATGGGAGAAAGGTTTTTGTTCTTTCTCATACAGTGGTCTAGGAATTTTTGGATTACATACTGCATCATGAAGAATAATAAAGTTTGTAGTCTAGTGTGTTAAAATCTATCTTGCTAATTAGCATATTTTTTTTTTCTGCAATAATTATCTGTCATTAATGAAGGAGGAAAGCAGGAAATGTTCAGATCCTGTTGTAGAATAGACTCATTTACAAAATCTGTTAAGAAGGAGTTACATATATAACTCCCAAATATCATGAGATTAAATATTGATGTTTTCCTTTTGACCACAAGTTTTTAGAGAACATCAAAAGGTGTTGATGTGAACACATCAGTGAACACACACGTGCATTAAAATATTTATATATTGTCCATTTTTTAAATGTAATAAAAACTACAACTAATTAAATTTTCCTAGTGTTGCATATAGTTTGTTAGAAAAAATATTAAAAGGCAATGTAGCAAAAACATATCTATTCCAGTTTATATGGCTGTGAACTAGTGCCTAACAGTTCATAAGAATAGTATTGGAAAAGTATGTAGGATTCATCTTGTTCTTACAAGCCTATGGGATCTGGCATTTATTGGAACAGGACTATTTTACTCCTGGTTTAATGCCAGTGATTGAAATCAAGAAAATGCTTTTTCATAACCTTGGATCCTAGTCATCACTCTTTCGTTTTTCCACTCTAACACTTTCCAGGCCACACACTTTTACATAATAATTTCATATTTAAACTGAAATTTCAAATGAAATAACTTGGCTTTTCAAAATTATCTGACTATATTTTAAAATTTATTTTAATAAATTCTAATCAATCTATACTCCTATCATCAGATCCACTCTTGAAGTAGTATTTTTCCACTGGTCCAGTGTGCTTCAGTTGTCTTTTATTTTACTTTTACAGGAACACAGTGTCATCTAGGAAATAACTTGCAGAAAGAGCAAAATGTTAATCTTTTACATGTTAAAAGGCTATGCTCTCTCTTTGATCTGTTACAGTTTACGTGTTGCCCTATAAAGAATATAAAGCATTTTTCACAATATGCCGTGTTGTGTATGGAGTTCAATAATATCTTTTAATCTAAACAAAGCACATTGTTCAAGCCTGATTTTAACTTTTGGTTGTCAGTGGTTTTGTTCATTAACTGTAATTTTGGATACTGTCCATATAGACAATATATGTCAGATTTTATTTGGCAGATAATCTATGTCCTGAGACTTTGCAGACTCTGTTTGCCATATTAAAATCTTTCTCATTATGATTTTTCACATTTCTGTCTAGACTGTTTAAAAACAAATTTTCTTAGCATATAACCAGTACATAATTGTTTGTACAAATACATTTCTCTAATACATTGTCATATATCAGTTATGAATATTCTTCAAGTATTGTATGAATATTCTTCAAATATTGATAAAGAACTAGATATGTCTATGAGCTAGCTAAGACTGTGGCATTTTTTCTGACTTGCAAAACTTACATTACAAAATGTATACCATTCTTTCCACAGTCAGTGGATTCTTCTTGACTGTAAATCATAGGAAGATAGAGAGCTATAGAGTCATGAATTACTACCAGGAAAAGCCAGTTCATGAATCTAGCCATTTGTAGAGATTGAATGTTTAGCTCCAACCTGGATTTAGCAAAAAGCTTGTCCTATTTAACTCGGTACAGTTTTCAACGTCTTTTGTATCTCAGAACCCTTCCTTCTTGCTGTAGACATACATTTAAATTTGTGAGGGAGTTTTTCCAGGAAATGGAGCCCACTGAACTAGCATCTTATAGACCAATTTCACTATTCTACTGGCTTTCTGTCTTCTAGTGGCATCTTCCAGGAGAGAAAATATCTTTTTGAACTGCAGATTAATTTTAACCCAGAAATATATACTGAATATATAGAAATATATACAGAAATATATATTTGCAACCTGTTAAGGGTTACCTCAGAGCATCAGTCTCCAAAGTGGGGTGTACACACCCCAGGATGTGTGAAAGAGATTCCAGAGGGTTGTGGAAAGAAAACATTTTTTGTGCCATTAATAGATAAAATAATAAAAATAATGTTTATTTCATACTTACCTCATCCTTTTTAACTTTCTTGTTTTGTGTATAATGTACAGAGTATACTAGTACAGAAATAGATCTATTGAATTATAAATAAGAAATATATGTATATTGGAAGTGTGTGCTCAGAAATGTATGTGCAAACAGAAAGCTATGGCTTCCTCTGTAGATTGTTCTCCAGCAATGATAATAAGGAGCTTCTGACACTCAGCTATGGCTTATACTACAACCATACTATAGAGTTCATCCCAGATACCTCCAGTTACATAACATATTGATATTTTCAATGTCTGTATCTTGGATGTGTAATGGATGTTTTGTTATTATTCCTCTAGTCTTGTTGATTCCCTGTAGCAGATCTGTGTTTCCACCCTATTTGTTTCTCCTTTCTCTCTACGTTGCTCTTCATGACTGTTTCTCCACCCATTCATTTATTTTATTCTTTTTACCTTCCTCTTGTCCTGTGTTTCTTCGCATTGCCTTCAAATCCTCTAATTCCCTTACACTTTTACCATGTGACCAACTTTATGTTCACTACAATTAAGTAATTATAAACTGCTCCCATAGACAGGAACAAGTGTAAATAGGAGAGAAAAAACATGTCAAATGCAACTTTCCTTTTATTGTAACCCTCATGCTCTTTTGTTTGCAATCACTCACCTTGTCAGATCTAAGTTTAGACTATAAACTCTTCAAGGCAGAAACCATTTTTTACTTTCCTGGAAACTGTTTTCCCATCTTATTGCACTATATAAATACTGGTGAACATTTTAAAACACCATTAGTCATTTTGTATGCCACAATGTTCATCTGTCCAGCTAAAGAGTGCTTAAAGGGTTAGGAATTTTATATGGCAAGTACTCTGCATTTCCTAAAAAATGGGGTTTCTTTAGGATGCTATATATTGGATAACTGAAGTGATTAAAAAAGAAACATCAATCATATTTATTGCACATAGAAATCTCACTGGTATCGCTGGCAGGAAGAATGGAGGATGAAAACAACAGGAAAGTAACCAGTCTCTGATAGGAGATGCTGAATCCAGCAGCCTGATAGAGGTTAGGTGGCTGCAGCTCCATATCCACAGGTCCAACCAGTAACAAGGCTGAGCATGTCATCCTGACAGGTATGCAAACACATCTATACCATATGTGTATCCGCATGGCCAGACACACACACACTGTAGAGGAATCCAGTAACTGATACTAGATTCTCACTCTATCTAGTAACTTGTCCTGGGACTTTCATATCTCCAGTTGTGGCATACACTGACATGCACACATTCAAATGGGTCCCACAGTAAAATCATGGACCCCATGACCAGCCCAGTAGCTGGCTTGGACATCCTGGTCCCTCCAGTTAACAATCAGAAAATTCAGTGGTCTGTTTAGTGTCCAGCCTAGTCTCATGGACTCTTCCAACCTGTCTCCAAGGCCATACATATCTGCCTGCACACTATGCACACACTCCAGTCAGAGTGGTAATATATGAAGCTGTACTGGGTTTACATGCAAGGGTTTGGTAGCAGGGGGGCTGTAGGGGTGGCCTCTATGAGCAGAGCCCAGCAGCTGCCCCATGTCAGATCTGAGCCGGCTCCTCTCAGCTCCAAAAAGGACCTGCTGCTGGCCAGAGCCAAGCCAGTGAGCAACATTTGTTGGGCCTCTGAGAGATCAGATTTAAGAAAAGGGGAAGGAAAAAAACAAACTGCTGCACAACAGCAGCTGGGAGAGCCAGGAGTGAGAAGCAGCCCTACAGACCCCAAGGTCAGTACAGAAGGAGGGCAGGAGGTGCTCCAGGAGCCAGAGCAGGAGTTCCCTGTGGGGAGGCCCCTGGTGGAGCAGGCTGTCCCCCTGTAGCCCATGGGTCCCACATGGAGCAGATCTCCACACTGCGGCCCATGGAGAGCCCCCACAGGAGCAGGCCCTGGGCCAGAGCTGCAGCCCACGGAGAAGAAGAGGGTCTGAGGGGAGCTGCTGCTTGTGGGGGACCTGTGCAGGAGCAGTTTGCTCCTGATGGATTGACCCCATGGTAAAGACCCATGTTGGAGCTGTTCTTGAAGAGCTGCTGCCTGTGGGCAGCCCCTGAAGGATCAGTTTGGGAACGATGGCATGCCATGGCAGGGACTCCATTCCTCACTCTCCTGTGCTGCTCAGGGGGAGAAGGTAGAAGAGGGTGAATAGGGGGGGAAGGTGTTTTTAGTTTGCTTTTGGTGTATCACTGTTCTAGTCTGCTAGTGATAGGCAATAAATTACATTAATCTCCCTATTTTGAGTTTCTGCTTGTGATGAAAATTGTTGCGTGATCTCCCTGTCCTTATCTCAACCCTTGAGCCCTTCACATCATATTTTCTCCCCTTGCAAAGGAAAGCAGAAGGGGAGTGAGAGTGTGGTAAAGTTCAGTTGCCCAGCAGGGTAAAAACAAGATGGAAACACCCAAAGGAGCAAACACCGACCAGAAGATTGGATATAAGTGTCATATGCTCATTTCAGCCAGATTAATTGTCCATTAGAACCCAAGCATATTTATTTGTAACTGCCTAGGACAACCAGCCTAACAGATACAGGACGTTGAGTAAAGTCTCATTGCTCATACAGATGTGAAAGATTGAAAAAGCTGTCAGCTCCCAAAGGACACTAAAAGAATATCCAAAAACAGCACAAGAGAACCTCGGGAGATATGAGAGTACAGCATCCTTTTTCCTCTGTGTCACTGCAGAGACTCCTGCCTAGACCACCCAAGTACAAATGTCTTAGAGACTGCATGCCATGTGAACTACGTGGACGCATATGTTTTAGTGTTTTTGAGTATGTGGGTAAGACTGTGTGTGAATGAATTAAATAACTTTTGTTTAAGAATAAAATCACTTTTTTTTTTTTTTTTTTTTTTTTTTTTTTTTTTCTGTATGTCTCATGTTCAGTTTTGCTACATTTGGACTGCAGTGTTGCAGCATTATTTCCTACAGGCCAGTTTAGATGTCACCTTGTTCAGTGTGTTGGCTGCTGTGAAACCCCATTATTAGCCACACAAGAACTTACAAGAACATACAAGCTCTTACTACATGTCAAGAATTTACACAGAATTTCTAGGTTGGAAGAGACCTCTAGATCATCGAGTCCAACCTCTGACCTAACACTAACAGTCCCCACTAAACCATATCCCTAAGCTCTACATCTAAACGTCTTTTAAAGACTTCCAGGGATGGTGACTCCACCACTTCCCTGAGCAGCCTGTTCCAATGCCTAACAACCCTTTCGGTAAAGACTGCTAAAGGGCTCACAGACCTTCTAAACAATCTTACAATAAATTATAAACATACAACAGTAGCACTTATATTATGGGCTTTGAAAATTCCCCATCCAGTTAGCTGAGGTATTTTTCTGTACTTGCAGAAGTTGTTATACCCATTACACTACTAAATGATAAATAAACAAGCACAGATTCTCATGATCTTAGAAAAGCTTAATTACAATCAAATCACAGAATCACAGAATTTTCTAGGTTGGAAGAGACCTCAAGGTCATCGAGTCCAACCTCTGACCTAACGCTAACAGTCCCCACTAAACCATTTCCCTAAGCTCTACATCTAAACGTCTTTTGAAGACTTCCAGGGATAATAATAAAATAAAGAGGAGTTTGGTATGAGGAAGAACATCAGGATTTAGTGAAGCAGTAGAAGCTGAATTTAATGAAATACAATTACTTACTGAGCAGCCAGAGTGTGTGGGTGAAGTGCAACTGTGAGGGGGAAGGTTTGAGTGTGTGTATATATTGCTATTTGTAACCACCCTTCACACACCAAGTGGTATACTCTGCTTCCTTCACAGAAAAAGGAAAAAAAAAAAAATCTTTCTTCTACAAATAAGTGCAATTTTCCTTTTCATTTTCTCATTTATTTTAATATATGGGGCAGCATATAATGTACAGTTATAATAACTACAGCTAAATATATTGTAAGGAAATAGGCAAGAAATGCAGTATACAAGTGACTGCTAAACTTACAGGGATGTAACACTGAAAAGGAACAAGGGCTGTTCCTCCTTTAGTAGTAGATGCACATTGAGATATACTAAAGGCAGCAATTTAAATTCAGAAAATGCCTTGAAATGCAATGTCTCCCTCTCCTTTAGGAATGTTTTCCTCACCAATAAAATAATAATTTATCTCTCAGATGTCTTCTGTGACTTCCCACATGACTCTCTAATCAATGGTGTACTGTCTGAAGAGAAAGCGTAAAGTGTGTTGTCATTTGTTTAGGGCACTATCCTTGGAAGTGAAAAGCCTAGATTGGACATAGCCATACTAATAAAAGCTTGAATCCTAAATCAGCTATTTCTACATCTACTGCCCTGATAACAGTAAAGAGGAACTTTTAGTGCAATGACCAGGTCTATAAGGAAGTTTTGGTCTTACATATATACTCAAGTCTGGGAAGGTGGGAGAGAGAGCTACAGCCCTTTTTATCAGGTTTCCCTCAAACTGTGTTTGTCATTTCCGTGTTCTATGTACCCAACGCTGCAAATGTCACTCTGTACAGTGTCTACAGATATGAAAATGCAGTTCTCTCTGATTTTTGCCAAAACAAACTTACTTATTCCTTCTTCTGACAAATACTCATTTTCCTAGTCTCCACTTTCAAGATGCCAATTTCTTATGGGAGGACTAGGGAGTTCATTCCTACCTGCACATTTCCACAACTATGGAACCAGTAGCTGAGCCAGTTTCTCCTATACATGCAGACTTAGTTTGTCATCAGTCACAAAGATTGCATTTTTTCCATGTTTACGGTTTAAGAGACTTTAAGATATGTTTATGTGTGTCTGCTACCTTTGACCCAAAGACAATCAAATCTGTATTTACGACTTTGGGCCACAGCAGCTCTCATCAGTTTCAGGTTAATTGATTATATGGTGTACTTTATTTCTCCTGTAAAAGGAAGCTCTGAGTTCTTTTTGTACTAACATCACATTCTGTGTTAACTTCACGTTATAATCCTTCTTTTATAGTATAACTTCTGAAGTTCTCACTCCACTCAAGTCAATGACAGGAGGCTACTGAATTTGAGTCCAAATTTTCATCCATGGATATAAAAAGCAGCTCCTTCCATCCGGCAGTTCTGGAAGAGGAACAACTTTTTTAGCAACAAACATGGTTAAAGTACTGTAATTTATTTGTGAGACAGAATTAAAGACATTTTTGCCATCTGGAGGAAACATTCTGTTACCATGGGTTTGTTTTTAAAACTGAAAAGGTGGCATCCCCAATGTGTAAGCAGAACAAGATTTGTTTTTCATATACAATGGCCTTACTTAGCATTTGACAAAGCCAAATGTAACAGGATGCTCTATTCACTGCTTAAATGTCTTAGTAGGTAGCTTTGTGTACCAAAATTGGGACTAATCCAGGTTATTTTCTTTTTCAAAGTCATCATTTTCTCATCACAAAACTGCTGAAGGAGGGATGTGGTCATTTTTTGTTTCAAATTTTTTTCTCTGACTCTGTCCGTAATTACAGTTCTCTCTTCCAAAATTTACCAGCTGCTGCTCTAACAGAAGATAAACAAATCAACTTGAGAAGACATTCAGGAAGATGGAACCAGAAAACATGCATGGGATCTGGAAAATGAAAATTTATCTGTAAGGAAATAATGAGATTGTTTTATTCTCTGAAATAGATCAAGACAGAAATTCCTACATATAAGAGCTCTTCTACAACTATTACAATAAAATCAATAAATGTGTGAAGGATAACTGGATGAAGTTCTGGGTTAAAATTAAATAAAATAACAATTACAGGTGAACATACAGAAAGTGATGATCCAAGACTAGTAAATCAGCATGCAACTCTCCTTTAAGAATGAAGAGTGTAAAGTGTAAAATGAAAAGTGTAAAATACACAACATCATGTACTTAGTACAAGATAAGTGAACTGCTGCAAGGCAAAGCTTCCAGCTTTCTTCTTTCACTGGAAGTCTCACTCTGTGTAAGGGTGGAGCTCTGTCTCTGCTCTCTGCCTTTTCTTAGGTGGATGCTCTTATTTCTAGTCCCCAGGTGCAGTACAATATACAGGTGTCACTGATTTTTAATGTCTTTATTCTCTGTATTCTTGTGTGGGTATTGGAGAGATTGGAGGGGTTTTGGTAGACATAAAAGAAACTAAAAAAAATGAATCTGGCTAGGAAAATATTAACTGTGTTAAATGGTAATTATTATGTTGGTAGTAACACCTATGAGGATCAGCCTATTTTTTCTCTCATGAGGTACAATCACAGCATAACAGATGAAACTCAGGCCAAGAATAATAATTTGCTTCAAATCCTTTCTTAAGAATTTGTTACATTTTGCTTGACCATGCACAACTTCACATTTCATCCAGTGTTCAGACACCTGAATACAGCAAAACTATTCAGTAAAATTTTTGGTATTTTTTTTTCCATCTGTTAATTACTTGTAACTATTTTGGGGTCAAATCCACTGTGTGACAGTTCACTTCTTAGGGTTTTGTGTTTTGGCTTCAATATATACAAGTGAAATGAGATTCATGTTTCCTGTGAAGTTAGTAGAGATATTTTGAATCTACTCTGTGATTTTCTCTGTTTCATTTTTCAGAAGGTAGCTACTCTGGCTCACTTTATTGACAACACTAGGAACTGAAAAATTTGCTTGGGGGGGGCGGGGGGGAAGGGGGAAACAAAAAAAAACGGAACCCTATACTGACAATCCATCATTAAAGCACACTATTCTAACCCAGTGTTCTGAACCTTGTATCCTGGCCTTTTGGGGTATAACTCATCTTTTATTAATTTTATATCTGCTTTTCATGTCAGATCCCAAATGACAGTTTTGCAGGCTACTCTACCTTTAGGTGAGAGACAGGTAAGTAATTTGGCAAAACATGCCCTCTGACAGTGGGAGTTTATGTGAAACTACATATTAGAAGTCAAGTTTCACTACTGGGAAAGGTCTGTTATATGGCCACCAGAAAAGCTTTGCTTGAATAACAGGTAATCTGTGAAAATGACTAGAGGGCTACTGAAATAAAGCGGGGGGGGGGGGGGGGGGGGGGGGGGGGGGGGAGCTGTAAAAAGTCTAGATGTAAGAGAAAGAAAGATTTAAATGAAGTTGCTGTAATTCAAAGATTACTGTAAGAAGAAAGTTGCCTGAGGAGGAGAGTGTAAGAGATAATGACCTATGAGCTACCTTATCCTTGAATATCCTATGCTTCGGTGTTCTTTTAAATTTTATTTTTGTTTTCTTGTTTCTACTTAAAACATGTTATTTATCAATATTCCTGTTCAAAATGCAAGCATCAGAGAAGGGCATATGTTCCACCTCAGCAGCAGCAGTCACAGACACTAGTAGAGGTATCAGATGCTTCCTACCGGTCTTCACTGGCAGTCAGACTTCCTCAAGTACCAGAAACTTTAGGCAGAGGCTGGGGAACAAAGTCCCTCCCATTGTAAGTGAAAAGCAGGTTTGAGACTGCCTGATAAAACTGAACAGATACAAGTCTATGGGGTCTGGTGACATGCATCCTGGGGTCCTGAGGGAACTGGCTGACAGAGTAGCCAAGCCTCTCTCTTTTTCTTTGAAAAGTCATGGTAGTAGGGCAAAGTCTGGAAAAAGGAAAACATTGCTCCCATTTTTAGAGGGTAGAAATGAAGACACGGGGAACTACAGACTGGTGAGCCTTACCTTTGCGCCTGGGAAGATCATGGAACAGATCCTCCTGGAAGCAATGTTAAGGCACATGCAAGACATGGTGGTGATCCAAGATATTCAGTGTGACTTCACTAAGGGTAAATCATGCCTGACCAATCTGGTGGTCTTCTATAATGGAGTGACTGCATCAGTCAACAAAGGTAAACCAGCAAAAAAAAGTGCATGCTTGCCACCCAGAAGGCCAACTCTCTCCTGGGCTGACTCAACAGAGGAGTGGCCAGCAGGTCAAGGGAGGGGATTGTCCCCCTCTACTCTGCCTTTGTGAGGCCCCAAGAGTACTGTGTCCAAGTCTGGGGGCCCCAGCACGAGGAGCATGCTGACCTGTTAGAGCTGGGGCAGAGGAGGGCCACAAAGATTAGAGGGTTTGAGCACGTCTCCTATGAAGAAAGGGTGAGAGAGCTGGGGATGTTCAGCCTGGAGAAGAGAAGGCTCCCAGGAGACCTCATTGTAGCCTTTCAGTACTTAAACAGGGCTTACACAAAAGTGACATTTTACACAAGAAGACAGTGATGGGGCAAGGGGGAGTAGGTTTAAACTAAAAGATGGGAGTTTTAGATTAGATATTAGAAGAAATCCTTCACTATGAGGGTGGTAAGGCACTGGAACAGGTTGCCCAGAGAAGCTGTGGATGCCCTATCCCTGGAAGTGTTCAAAGCCAGGTTGGATGGGGCTTTGGGCAACCTGATCTAGTGGGAGATGTCCCTAACCATAGCTTGGGGGTTGGCATTAGATTGTCTTTAAGGTCTTTTCCAACCCAAACCATTCTTTGATTCTATGATACTACTCAGTGTTCAGCTTTCTATATGCAATCCCTACACACCAAAGCATTACTGAGGAAGCTCACATTCAGCTGAATCCCCACTATGATTTCTCTCAGGCTCAGTCTTTCCTGGGTTTCATCTTGGAAGCTCAGCCTGTGTTCTTTACTCCCAGGTGTATGACCTCACACTTAGCCAGGCAGAAACATATGGATTGTGCCCAATTTACAAGATGATCCAGCTTTCTACATTAGTGACCTGCATTCTTCATTATTTACCACTCCCTCAATCTTTGTCAACAGCAAACTTTATCAGTAATGATTTTATGTCTTCCACATCACTGGCAAATATTAAGTACTGTACAATCAAGAATAGATCCCCATGGGGCTCCAGTAAAGTCGCACAGCTAGATGGTTCTCCAAAATAGCATTCTGAGACATGCAGTTTTGAATCCATTTTTAATATACCATATTGTTTTTGTATCGTTCTGTTTTCTGATTTAAAATGTTGTAAAATACAAATAGCAAGACCTTAGCTTTCAACTTTATCAATTAAATTTCTGTATGCTTTTTTTTTTCTTTCATTGTATTAATTTGATAAAATTTTCAATCATAAACATCTGCTGATGGCATTATTTAAATAACCCTCCTGTAATAGTAGAGCCTTAATGACTAGTTGGTACTACTACATGATGAGAACCTGATTAACTGGGAGCTAAGTGCCAGTCATTAAGGCTGCCTATTCAGCTCTTTGTAGGAATTGAGATGGCTTATTGGAGCATTTGAATTGAAGATATTTATTAATGTGCATATGCATCTGCTAAATGTTATAACTTAAACTATAACTGTAAATTACCAGAGATGAGTTCCTCACAAGAGCTTAAATATTTAGATACCATTTCAGATGTTTGCATGTAAAATATAAATTCCCTAAAAGCACTCCAAGTGCTATAGCCAGCTATCTCTGGAGACACCTAAATTCTTTAGATGCCTAAGCTTTAAACAGTAATTCAAAACCATCAAGTGTATAATAGAAATCAATTGTTGTTTGCAGATGTTAAGAAAATTTACAGATTATCTATTTTCATGTTTAGGTTATCTCTAATGATTATTTTAGTATATTTCCAGAGCTTGTTTTCTGGTTCTGATGTCACATATAGGTAGGCGTCTCTTTTACCCAAAAGCCTAATGCTTAGATCAAAAAGATCCATTAATTCGCTTAGGTTACAGAGGGAGACAAAAACTGTTCTTCATAGCCTTTGTTTCATTCAGGCATCACAATCACAAATAAAACCTTACATCTGTCCCACAGCTGAATTCAAGGCACCAGGCACCATGTCTCTGGGCACTTCGGTCTCAGAGGCTTAGACCTCTCTTGCAGATAGGTGCCTGTGTTTTTGCTTTCCAAAAAGAGTACCTGCATCTTTTATTTTTTCTGAAAAGCTTGTAATTGTGGTAGTCTTGGACCTTCATTTCTGTTTCCTTTCTCCTCCGTCTTATAAGCACGGACCTGCCACTGAATTGAATGTGCGGCTGTGTTTCATTTAATCAGTCATTAGATGTTCAACTTTTCATATTCTTAACTATAAAGGTAGAATACTGGTAGGAAAGGATTTTGAAAAACTGTCCTGTTTAAAAAAAAAAAAAAAAAAAAAAAAAAAAAAAAGTTTTGTTTTATTTTTTTTATTTTATTTTATTTTATTTTATTTTATTTTATTTTATTTTATTTTATTTTATTTTATTTTATTTTTGAAGCTACAGATATAGGTTATTCTCTTCAACTTCTGTTTAGAACAATGATGTTGACACATTCTCAGCACTGGAGCATCCCTCACTGTAACATACTCTGGCAGCTTAGCTTTGCGATGTACACTGGTTCTATTTTAATAGGAGACTAATTGGCTTACCAATGAAGCTGCTTAGGTGAGGCAAGTATAAATGGTTTCCTCAGCAATACATACTGCCACAAAACCCTAGAGATGACTTAAAATTTAAGATTACTTTGTTGTGCAGTTTGATGCCAGGTTTCCACCATAGAGACATGATCTGGTAAGGATATTCTTTCAGCTTTTTAAGATGGGCAATGCATATATTTATAACATTATAGCCCATATGTTTGAATTTATTTGACATTTCATGGACTTTGCCATGCCACAATTTTCCTTCCTTTCTGGAAATGTCCCTCCTTGTTTAGCTGGACAGGAATGCAGCTGACATCAAGATATATCCTTGATATATCATAGATGTTATGATTTAGCGTGTACCGTTTCACCTGATGAGACCAATCTACCTTTTCTGCTTGAACAGTGTACCACTTCTCTCAATAAGCCCCTATCCACTGGGAGTTTAACTGTGCCAGCTACAAGGCAGTATTTGTTGATGGATTCTCTTGAGTAGAGAGACAGCAGCAGGACATTTGAAACACTTTCCTTTATGTCCTTCTGATCACTAGGTTACTTTTTACAATTTAGAAATGAAACTGTCATTTTAAGGAAAAGGAAGTGGTGCATTCTGTTTCTCTTTGGCATTCTGATTCTTTTGCTTGAAACAAACCTTGGCTCCTCTTCTCAGAATAGTTTGAAAGACAAGGTCACATAATATGAATTTCTCATTTAAACTACATTAGGCAGTAATTCTTCAATTCAGACTATTCCCATAGTGCTCTGCACTTATTACATTACAGAGATGAGGACTGCACCTAAAAAGAAAAAAAAAAAAGAAAGAAAAAAAAAAAAAAGGAATGAAGCCAAAAGAACATTTTATATATATTATCTTCCAGGAGAAAATAATAAAATAATAATAATAATAATAATAATAATAATAATAATAATAATAATAATAATAATAATAATTTGAAGTTGATTCTGGGTATGCTACCCTTTTTAGATTTTTATGGCACACAACAGAGTGTTGGAAAAAAATATTTGTTTATCATGAATGGCCAGCAGTTCCCTTAGTCTTAAAAGCAGTAATCATCGACAATCAGACACATAATCACTCATGTGCTACAGCTAATGGATACAACACATAAATGTGATAGATTAAAATGTGTTTTATTTTATTTTATTTTATTTTATTTTATTTTATTTTATTTTATTTTATTTTATTTTATTTTATTTTATTTTATTTTATTTTATTTTATTTTTTTCAAAAATACAAAATACGCAGGAACTGAACAGGTGTCCCAGATTCATTGCCTATAATTCTGGTAAATCAGCCTTTTTGTGTTGTGTAGGAATCTGGTGATGCACACCACAGCGACTCACCTTTCTTCATATAATACTCTGTTTGGATTGCCTTGCTTTCTCCAGTGAGAAAAAGCAAACATCTCATGATGTATATTACATATCCACTGCTTCTAGAATCAGAGGAGCTTTAGTCTCAACAGGCAGCTAAGAACCCAATAAAATGATTTGTCCTGTTCTCAGACTCAAGGCAAATTGACATGGCTGTTGGATTTCCTGAAGTTTGTTTAATAAACAAACCAAAGAAAAAAATAATCTGTATGAACAGAGAGCAAGCAGTTTAAAGCTTAGGGCAGGTGTTCTTAGACATCAACCATTGCAAAATTTTGTTTAAGCTAAAAGAAAAGAAAACAAACCAAACCAAAACACTTTGAATTAAGTTGCTACTACAACAGTTTTATGTTTAAGTAAAAAAAAAAAAAAAAAGAGGTTTTGATATTCTAGTATTCTAGTTTTATATTTCTCTGAATAAAGTGAGCTTGCACAACACAAGTGGTTGTTTGATAGCTTATTATAAGGCTTGCCTAAGTTGGCAATCTAGTTTAGACAGCCACCAAAACAGGTAAATACGTGGAAAGTAAATGAATAGGGTGGCATGCAGTTTGCCTTTTTCTTCTCTTTTCCTTTCCTTTCTTTTCCTTTCTTTGCTTTGCTTTGCTTTTCAGAATGGTGAAGCAATATCTGCTATTATCAATAGCTAAATTGTGTGAATATTTCACTTGTTTCTAGTAGGTAAAGTTATTTAAGCAATGAAGAAAAGAAATTTATATTAATCTATCTATATTTTTTTAATTATGTAAAATCACTATAATAATATTGTTTACCTAAAATCAGTATTGTATACACTAAGCACAAGTACCATACAGCTACTCAAGTGTTGCCATCAAGGAGACTGTTCATTCTGCAGAACAAATTTAAGAATTAAAATTAAGTTGCTAGAAAAGATCAACATAAACTTCTAATAACTCTATATCCATTAAACCTCAGGCCCCATTATGTCAGGTAACAATACAAATCACTGGTATTAAAATAAATTGGACTTTATATACTTCAGGAAAAGAGAGCCTGATCAGACTTAACCTTGGATGTAATGTTAACATCTTAAGTATTTTAATTTAACTGTTATACAATTGTGAAAGTACTCCATAGCTTTAGAGTTTCCATACATTCTGAAACTCACTTTCAGTGTCATTTATCATTGCATCTGAAGTGAAACAATTATCACTGACAGTCTTTTAAAAAAATATTTAGTTTATAAGTACAAACCACTTAAAATAAGTGAAATACTTTTTCTTTTGAGTTATTTCTCTGTTGGTAGTAGCTGAAGTATCATCTGTAGGAAACAAAATCTTCACTGATTTTTTTTTCTTCACTACAAGCATAGTTCAACTGAATTACTTTTTTATTTTTTATTTTTTCTCTAAACTGAAAACATCAGCAACATGGCAATAGCATTATTCAAGCATATTTGTTCAATTAAATCTTCCAGCACTGAAGACATTTATTTTATATTAGTATGATTATTAAAAAGAATGTATACCTTCAGAAGCGAATGTGAAGCAAATACCTTCTCCCCATGTTCAAAAAACCTAGGGCATATGATCCTAAAAGCTTTATTTTAATATCTCCCAAGATCAGTTGTGGAATGTCTACATTTGTAGACACAAACTTATTTTAACAGATTAAGAATTGCACAGAATAATCTGCAGGTTTATTATAAGTCATATACCGTTGAGCTAAAGTGTCCCTCTAAAACTAGGGGATCCAGAAAGGGGAAAAAAGAATGCTAAACTAGGCACCAGGATGTATGAAAGGTTAAATCTGCAGCCATTTTGGTGGGAATTAGACTCTGCATTTATCTCATATAATCTTTTCTGTATTAGGTTTCCTTAAAATGACAAATGACATAAAAATATAGTTTTAATGCTTTATTTCTGTCACAGAAGGTTCAGTTTATAAATTAGGCTCCAAAATGCAGACTGAGAAATTTCCTTTTTATGAAAAAAATACGCTTTTCAGAGTAAGAACAGTAGTGCATTCACATGCACAACTGACATTTCATGTAATGATCCACAATCTGAAAAAAAAAAAAAAAAGAGTATGTTTACTGATAATGGATTCATTAGGATCTCTATCCTACTGCCAACAGGCACAAGAAAAATTTCTCTGGCTACATGTGTTGGCTACTCTTAGTGTTGATGGAAGAACTGAAATGTCTTTCAATCGCATCCAAGTAAAAGGGGATCTTTGTTCTGTGTTCTAGTGGGACTGAAAACATTCATTTTAAAACTCAAAGGTGTACGCTCTAGGAAGACTTAGAAGATGTTTGTTAACTGAGGAGGCTCCAAAAGGGGAAGTTAGACTAAATGTGTCACTGTTAAATTTATGATGAGTTCCAGAGGCCCAGGCACTTTTAGGTTCCAAGAAATCTCAAAGCAATGCAGAATATGAAGGAAAATTATTTTTGCATGTACTTCACAAGAGCAGATTCATTGACTACATAATTCTATTTGAATAAAATATTTAAATTTGAAGTATAAACTTTACTTACTAGGACCATGAAATATTTCCATGGTATAGCTTGTTAGAGATCAGAAAAGAAAAAAGAATAATATATATATGTATGTATGTATATATATTTACATGGAAAGTATTCAGTTATTCTATAAGACCTTAATACATGTGTACATATAACTTGTATATTATTATTCTATATATCATTACATACAAAGCTTTCTCCTGAATTTCTTTACAGTTTTATGTTTCATTTCAAAAATCTTAACAGTGAGAGTCCTTGAAGGAAAAAAAAAAAAAAAAAAAGTGGTTTCTAATTTGGTTTCATATGAGTTGTAAGATATTTCTATCCTTGGTGTGCTTACAGTGGTGCACACCTTCACACCTTGACTAAAATGGTAGGTTGTAAGTGAATATGGGACTGTTGAGTTGTAAGTGAATAAGTGAAGTGTGAGCGGGACTCCCTAAACTGCCTAAGAGACCATCTCACTGATCACAGTAACAAGTCACGTTAGGCCAGGGAATTACCTTTTGAAGCACAGGATGAGTCAAAAGGAAATATCAAAAAAAAAAAAAAAAAAAAAAAGAATATCAAATTTTAATGATGGGATGAGACTTAGGAAAGATCAGCAGCAAGGCTGGTGTGACCCTGCCAGATCTGACACTGCAGCACTGAGTGATGTGCCTGTACCAGGCAGCACATCCCCCTGTGCATACCCCCATTAGCAAAATAAACCAACAACCAAACAACCAAAACAAAATGACCAAAACAAACAAAGAAACCAAACCAAAACAAAAAAGCATCAACACCTGAACATCCTGCATTCTGAAAACTTTGGATGGGCCTGGATAATTTCATCTTCTTTGTCTCTCACAGAAAGCTGCATCCTGTGGCTCTTCATAGTTGTCACTCCCAGGGTTAGGCAGGCCATTCTCTGCAGGAAGAGAATGGAATTTTCTACATCAGATGATGTAGATGGAATTTTCTACATCAATCCCTTCAGCCATAATAGTAAGAAAAAGTAAGTTAAAGCAGTTGTCCAATCGTCTCTAGTGAAGAGTTTATTTGTTCATCTAATGTACTATGCATCACAGCCCTGAGATGCAGATGGGAGAGAAGTTGACAAAGTAATACAGGAGTCCTTTTTCTCCTAATTGTTCTACTTTGCATATCTCCCAAACGAGAGAAATTGCTAAGCTATTGATGCTATCTTTTAGTGATGTTTACAAGACATTTAGCAATATAAAAAATAGTAGTTTGTGTAGATAGTGGGGAAAAAGAAAACATTATGAAAGAATTAGAGTTGCTAAGATAATTATCTTGAAGCAACAATGTGATAATAACTTGCGTTTGGTACAAAATTATCTCAGAAGAGATATTTGCCTTACCTCACTTTTATGATTCATATTTTAATTCATAAAAAATGTTCCACTAATAGATTTTAGGTGATTATGAGATGATCATTACTTTCAGTACATCAAGAATCACAGCTTTTCATAATTGTTTTATTGTTGATCTGTCCCTTCCAACACAATTTTGGGCAAGTGGGCCAAAACTTAGCAACCTATCTCTCTTTAGGAAAATATATAAACATACATAGGCATGTAAACTTAATTTTCCTGCTGAACAGGATTTAGTCTTCCTGTTTATATGCCTCACACATCTGGGTCAAAAAGGGCTTAGTATAAGTACACATGTTTGAAATGTATCTTCCTGCATAAGCACACATATTCAGGTCTAGTTACCCACTGAAAATCAGCTCTTTCTTATTGCATAGATAGTAAAGTACATTCAACCACAAAATTCTTCCATTTAATGATATTTTAACTGATTCTGACATTTGCAACATTTAGATGTCATCGGTGTTCTTGGAATCTTTGCAGGAATAATTACAGACACTTGTGTTCACCAGCAGAGATTGGAAATGCAGGAAGTTTTGCAAAGATATTTCTTTGCTAACTTCTCATGAAGATGTACATATTAGGAAGTAGTTCTAAATAAACTGAATAATCAAATAAACTACATGTGCACAGATTAAGTTTGTGAGGTTGTCTCATTAGTGGGTCCTCAACACAAAAGTTCAGGGAAAGATTTGGGAGAATTAATAAACTCCCAGATGCACATACCCTAAGAAGCCACAGATAACGGGGTCAACACCAAAGACCAGAATTTAGGGTACGTAATTAATACTTGATAGTGACAGAGCACTGGAACAGGCTGCTCAGGGAGGTTGTGGAGTCTCCTTCTCTGGAGATATTCAAGGCCTGCCTGGACGCCTACCTGGGCAGCCTGCTCTAAGGAACCTCCTTTGGCAGGGGGGTTGGACCTGATGATCTCTTGAGGTCTTTTCCAACCCACACAGTTCTGTGATTCTGTGGCTCTGTGATCATCTGCTAAAGATTAAACACCTCCTCCTCATCTCCCCCTCCCAAACAAACAAACAAACAAACAAAAACCATACTGGTTCCTGTGAATTAGACCTGGAAGCAGATACTAATGCTTTCTTGAATTCCACTCTGACTGTAGTACTAAAAGCCCAAATGCATCTTTCTCCATTCCCTGTACTGAGCATAGTCATTTTCAGAATCTGTAAAAGAAGGTTATACACGACTCTGATATACAATTGTCCAATGCAAATGGAAAAATATTTTTTGTCCACAAAAGAGCCCAGAGGAAACTCTTAATGCATGGAATCAGTATAGTACTGTACAAATACAGTACAATATGTTTCCTGTTATGTATCAAAAAATCAGGTCCAAGTGTTATCAATAAAGAACCCATTTCTTTTTATCTTCCCAGGGTACTGAAAGGGGAAGAAATAGGGGTGGACGGAAACATTAGTGCTGTTTCTTCTGTCAGCATTTTTTTCTCATTCTGTTTTGATTTTTATTTTATGTTTGTTCTATTTTGTATCTGTGTAGCTAATATGTAGTCTGCTGACAAAATCTCTTTTCCTTGGCCTTATTCAAAACACTGGGAAATATATGAAACCTCAGAATAAACTTCTTAGTTTTCACTAAGGGGAAGACTTTCAGTTTGAAAAATTTAATTCTTTAAGGATAAAATTGTCATTCATACTGACTATCCATCTTGACACTTCTTTGTTCATTTGTTTATGAAAAATTGTGAAAGAATTGACCATCTGTTTAGTATAGAAGGCAAGTACTGTAGAAACCCCAGTGACAAAATTACGAGGCAAAATTTGCCTGTGTTACCTAGCTTGCTCCCAAGATACTATTTTCTGCTCATAGCTTATTACCATTACTAAATCCATTAAGGGGTATTAAATCCATTAAAAGCAAGGAAACTTGATATTAAATTTTCATATAAAGTGATGATCTCCAAATAAGTTATCTGAGAAAGTCCTCCTTAATCAGCCATTTTCTACATCACATGTTTTGAATTATTTCCTTACACCTTAGGGAAAAATCTTTCTTTCTCTTTAGAAACTGACATTATTCACTCATTCATTGAAAACTGTGCAACATGTACATAGGTTTTATTTAACCTTCCTGTTTGCACATACACACACACACAAACACACTGAATTTGTTACAGAGTAGATGATTGGCTGAATATATTGACTAACTTAACTAGTGCTGTGCAAGATATGTGTAAACTATTCAAAGGGTTATTTTTATTATATATATATATATATTTTTATACAGAAGTATTAGTGGGCTTCACTGTGACGTCAGTCTTTTCACAAGTCACACTGAGTACTAATGTACAGAAAAAACATTAAATGGGAATTTTGATGACGTAAAGATCTGTGTTAAGGAGACTGTCAGAATATGATACACAGGAATCCTTATTTCAAAGTTGTTTTTGAGACAAATTTAACTCCTCTACATAAATATTAGATGGTGAGAAGGACTGTTACAGTAGTTCTCAAAGATATATTTTCAGGATCATTATCTCAAAATTCATCATCCCCCAAGTGGTTGCTTATCATTGTGTCTGGTTTTGGTCAAGAAGCAGAAAGAAATTAAATGCACTTATTCCATTTAAATATTGATATTAAGTATATCTGCTAAAGTGTAGATTGATATGAAATACGAAGTTCAGTAAATGAAGATCCTTCAGTTTTACATTTACCCAAAGCAGTGGGAAGCTTGATAGTTTATTCTTCACTGAGTCAATTATAGCAAATGCTGCTTGTTTATCAGCTCAATATATAAACACATTAATGACAGTATGGGATCTAGTCCAACACCTTGAACTGCTTCCTCAGAGATACTACTTTAAATTTGCCTATTCTTACATTTTTCCTCAGTTCTGCCTCACAGTCTATCAGGTCCTGTCCAAAGGACTCTGTGCCAGTGGTGATGGTTTGCACTGAATACCTCTGAGATTTTGCTTCTTTGCATATATTAAGTTGCCTTTTGAGCCTATTCAAAATTTGAGTATATTTGTGAGCAACTTTTAGTATATATGATAAATTGTAATAAATGTTTCACCATCTTACTTGTGTGTTGTGCAAAGTATCTACTTTTGCTTGCTTTAAGCTTTTGACCTGTTAATTTCATTTAATTCCCTTAGGGAGAAGACAGTGAAAAATAACTTTCTATATACTTATTCATATAACAGAGGGTTTTAGAACTTTTTTGTGTTTCCCTTCAGCTGCCTTTTTTGAATCACAGAATCACAGAATTTCTAGGTTGGAAGAGACCTCAAGATCATCGAGTCCAACCTCTGACCTAACACTAACAACTCCTCCACTAAACCATATCCCTAAGCTCTACATCTAATTGTCTTTTAAAGACCTCCAGGGATGGTGACTCCACTACTTCCCTGGGCAGCCCGTTCCAATGTCTAATAACCCTTTCGGTAAAGAAGTTCTTCCTAACATCCAACCTAAAACTCCTCTGGCGTTATAGAGTCCTTCTATAAGCAGTTTTTCTTTATAAAATAGAAACATCTATGATGACTTGATCATCCTTGTAGCCTTTATCCAAACATGACTACCTTATACAACATGATTATTTTGCTACTTAATAAGTACTTTTAACATGCAAGGAGAGAAGCAGAGGCAGATTTTCAAATGGAATTCAAGATGCAGGTATGTAATTGATTTACACAGTACTACAATGATTTTATTATTTTTTTGTTTTGTTCTCTATTCCATTCCTAACAACTTCTAACATCTCATTTGCTTTTCTTCACTGCTACTGTGCATTGAACTGGCACTTTCATAGATCTCTCCCTATCATACTCCTAAAAGCTTTTCTCAAACACTGTTAATAATATACTAATATGCATAAAACAACATTATATATACAAAATTTATTTTTTCATGTTTCACTTGTACTTCATTTCATCTATATGCCATGCCATTTCCTAGTTGCTTAATATTGTGCAGTTTTTCTTTTTACCATTATTAACACTCATTCCTTGTCTTTATTACTGTTAGTATTATCAGCACTTTTCCATATAACTCTTCCCAGATTATTTATGAATATAGTGAATAACACAGTCTCTGACAGAGACTACTACAGATTTTTATTTATGATGTATTTCCATTGTGAACATGCAGTAATAATTCTTTCCTCAGTTTCCTGTACTTTAATCACTTCATCCATACGAGGACTTTGCCTCCTTTGTTAAATTTCTTTAAGAGTCTTTGCAGGGGAATCCTACTAAAAGCCTCTTGGAAACCCAGAAAAGCATACCAACTTGATTAGCATTATTTACATGTTTTGAGAACTTTGATAGATAAGTAAGATAGCCTCTTACTAAAGCCATTCTGATTCCTCTCCCATGTATCATATTTATCCATACATTTACTAATCCCTTTTCTAAGGTCAGTTTTCTCAATAGACATCATAGTTTACTTGATTAAAATTTTTCAGATTTCACAAAAAGCACTTTAAAGAACTGCTGTCACCATAATCACCTTACAGTCATGAGGCACTTTTAGGAAGACAGCACAAGTCATGTCAGCTGTCTTTCCACTTCCTTCAGATCTCTTATATTAATTCAAGCAGATATTTGACACATCATCTTGTCAACTATTCTTGTCAACTATTTCCCTCCTCCCTTTTATCCCCTCCCCCCTCCCCAACAAGATGAGAGCAGAAAATGGGACGGAAAAGCTTGTGCCTCAAGACAAAGATAGGGAGATCACTTGCCAAACTCCATCACACGTGAAACAGACTTGACTAGGGAAAATTACCTTAATGTTATTTAAAATAGGTTTGGATAGTGAGAAACAAAGACAAATTAAAACGACAGCTTCCACTGACTCCCTACCCCTTCTTTCCAGGCTCAACTTCCATCCTTCACTCCTCATGCCTCTACTCTCCCACTCCACTGAGCAGTGCAGGGAATGGGGGTTGTGGTCAGCCCACAGCAGTTTTTCATTGCTGCTCCTCCCTCCTTATACTTTCCACTCTTCCAGTGCGGGTGTCTTCCTCAGGGTACACTCCTTTATGAACTGCTCCAGGGCTGGGTCCTCCATGGGCTGCAGTATGGATATCTGCTCTGGTGTTTGGAGCACCTCTTCCCCTCCATCCTCTCTCACATAAGCGTTCGCAAGGCTGCTTTCACTTTTTCTCCACAGTCCTTGCTCTATGTGGTATTTTTATCCTTTCATGAACACATTTTCGCAGAGGTGCCACCTCTTTGGCTGCTGGGCTTAGTGGTGCCCCGTGGTGGGACAACTGGAGCCAGCTGGAACCAGCTGGCACCATCTATCAAGGGCAGCCCCAGCCTCTCCTCACAGAGGCCTCCCTATAGCCTTCGCTGCCAGTACCTGGGCACTAAAACAATGACATATACAATATAATGTCTAACAGCCTGTAAGCCACTAACAGGTCCCTGGGAAGGAGATAAGCTAGCTCGTTCCACTCATAAGGACCTTAGTCTGACAAATACAATGCTAGAGCAATGCAGAAACACAGAACCCTCACAGAATATCTGAGTGACCCAGCTTGAGACAGCCACTGCAAAGAATCTGTATAGAATATGCCTAAATGCCTTCTATGTTGAGTGGAGAGGCACTTTAGAATCAGATTCACAATGGCTGCAATAATATTTCCTAAACGAATGCTAAAGCAAATAGAATACTAAGAAATACTGAAGAAATAAAGTATTTAAAATCATTCTTCTGTCTCAGACTTAAGTATATGAACGACAAATGGCTCTGGAGATTAAGTATCTAAATTGTTTCTTTGTAGACACTAAGGAAAGAAGACTGAAGTGAATGAAAACCATCTAATTCCTAGGAGGAGCCAACCCCTTGAGACAAACATGTTTTGGAAACCAGAAATCTCCAGACCCCAGGGCTGATACTCAGATGAGTCACCCATCTCCAAGTGTGCAATTTACCCATTTCAACAAAGGAAATCTTTAGACCCTGATCTCCACATGTGCCTAGCTCTTCCCAAGGATGGTGGCTAAGGCACAGGCATGAGACAGAGTTGCACAGGCTTCCCAGTGCTTAATAACCAGTTTAAGTGTCAGCTTGCTCGACAAGTTGACTGTTATTAATCATATTTTTAACGCGCAGAGTTGAGCACTAAAGAGAGACATAATTCAGTGCTGGCAGTTCTATTCATTTCAGTACAGAATATGACAACAGTTAGCCAGTGGTGATCATGTGATTCACCAGGAGTCAAAGAACTAATCTCTGTTCTGGGAAGTAAAATCTTATTCCTGTAAGGCTAATGTTGCAAGTATCTCCCTTGCTGCAGCCACAAAACTACAAAAGCAGCTGCAAGACCACTTTATGGGCCATGCAGATAGACAGAATCAGCTTTAGAGGAACTCCTGGAGTTGCCGGACTACAGACTGGGACTTGATGCTTTAACAATCCATGTAAAGAGTTTAAAAGGAAGGAGATATGGGGGAATAAGATTGCCAGTGCTAAAATAATTACTTTTATGTATAAAGAAGGAATCTCTGCATGAACCATGCAGCTTCTGAGATAAACAAGCGTGTATGACTGTGCCAGTATAATTTGGAGAGAGGTGGGAGAGGTTAGAATAAAGCTTTTGTCCCTCAAGGAATTGTTCCAGCAGCTCACATCAACATAGGCATATGTACTGCACAACACCATGCAGCCTGGCCCATCAAAGGAATAATTTAATCTTCAGAACTTTAAATTTCTTGTCTCTCCGAACCACTTAAGTTCAATTCTTTTAATTAACATTTAAATGAGATTACAATTCCCCGTTTGCATTTTCAAAGGTCATTAGGACTTTATGGCATTAGGCAATGTTCGTTACATATCAAAGGATTTGAGAAATCATCTCACATTGAAGCATTTTATACTTTTCCAGTACAGCTTATCTGGATTTATTTTGCTGCTTCCTCTTTAACTACCTATTGTACCTGGATTTAATAAGTAACACAACTAGAAAAAACATGCATGGCCCAGATTTCTCTGAAAGGTAAATTGAAGTTCCACTGTCTAAATTAATTTCCATATCCTATAAAGTAAAGCTCAAAGCTATCCTTTCTAAACCCTTTCTTCTTTACTGCATTTCTCATTTCTCATAGAATGTTTATCTTTCCCCTACTTCCATCTTTTTATTACACTGGTAGTGTGCTCCGTGCCCTCATTTGTCTGTTCCCTCTTCTTCTTAGAGACCTGAGTACACAGTACAGTAACATTTCTCAGCAAGATAAGAGCTTGTGCTATATGACATAACCCTGCCTATAAGCAAAGCACTGTACACACAGTTGAATGCACAAAAGCTGTAAGGGACATTCAGCATTACAGTCAGAGGGCATTCAGCATCGCTGCCCTTGCAAAGCCTCTTTTTGCTCTCACATACGTCCTAGTCTGCTAGTTGACGTACGTGCAGGATAGCTCAATGAATGTGTCTTCTCTATGCTATTTGTAGTGTTCAAAGGCTCTCCTTTTGGCTCCTTGAAATACCCTCCCCTGAGCTAGTCTATGCTAAGGATGTTTTTTTTTTTTTTTTTTTTTTTTTTGCCACTCATTCCCAGTTAGGCTCATTTCAGCCTCCAATTGTTGGGATCCCACTGCCACTCCAGAAATGCAGATGCATTCTGTTCCTTTACAGCTTGATGGCATTAGGGTACACTATACACTGGTGTCCACTGGAGCCTTGTTTTCCTGTGGGTCTGATGTGCCAGGCCATTGATCCATACTGTCCAAAAAACCCTGTTGTCCTTTTCTTCCACCTGGTTGGAGGCAGAGCCCCTCTAGTCCTGGTCATAATATTCATTAGTCACTTCTTGTAAATGAAAATCAGAAGTCCCTTTGTTAAGATCAAAAGTAAGACTGACCCTTCTATTCTGTCTAGGGACCTGCCAACCAGAAACTGGAGCATTAATTTTTGTGGAAGAACTGCCTTTTGTGATTGTTTTTCCTTGCAACTCATGTGCTTGTGCCTTTATTGTCAAGGTAGATTTCCTATCTCACTTCTGCATGTCTTCCTCATGATCACATGGGCGAAACCACAAGGTGGCACATGGTATATATCCACTATATCCTCTCTATAACAGTGGAACACTTTGAATAGCTGAGATACTAGTTTGTACAGCTGGGGTGGAAGATATATTTTCTTTGAGTTGCTGGACCTCTTGGGAAAGACATAAGCCCCTAGGGGGAAAAGAGACTTTCTTTGTACTGCCGGAGTTGGACAGCCAATTCATCCATTATTTGTTCCTCTTAGTCTTTCCAGGTCATTACTGCTAAAGAGTTGGCATATGACAGTGTGTTTCGTACAAATTTCTGCCACAAATGTAGCATGCACTTGAATTCATCTGGATTTTTGGATATCTATCAGGTCTAGGTCACCATAACATCACCTCCAGAACAGTTAATTCCCTCAGGTACTGTATACCTCTTTCTGTAGTTGTCCACTTGCCTGTGTGACATATAACATCTTTGAAGGGACACCTTTCCTTCACACCTGACACGAGTTACTTCCAGAGGCTGAGGGCTTGTGGCCCTTTTCCAATCACGTTGTCAATGCCCCCTTCCCTAGAGAGGGATCCCAGTTCCTTAGCTTTCCTGCCCTCTAATTCCAGGCTATTGGCCTCATTATCCCAGCATCAGAGAAGCCATGTGATAGTGTGCTCATCTGGACAACATTTGAATGTCACATATCTCACAGCTTACCCAGGGATAAGGGATCAAGTGGTGACTGTTACATGTATGAGATCTGCCTCTTCCTCCTCCTGTTCCCATGATGGCCCTGCTTCTAAATAGCCTGCCTTCTCCTCTTTCTCTTTCCGCTTCTTAGTAAGGAATTAACCACTGTGTATAGGGGTGACTGATACCAGCACGGGTTGGTTCTCTGGTCCAGCTGCAGTGCCTGTCACAGGAGTTAGAGTTGCTTCAGGGCCTGGTATGGGGGTTGGAGTGGTTGCATGACCTGTCACAAGAGCTGCATTAGTGTTGAGTACTGCTCAGTAGGCATAGGCCAAACCCTAACACATTGCAGTGAATTGTGTATCTGGAATTGCCGGGGTGACGGTGTAACTTTTTCAAATATTTTACAATTTTTTTCATGATTCCGCATTTTTTTGGGGGGTGAAGTTTCAAATCATTGGAAGTGCCCACTGTTCTAGGTTCCTGCCCATATCCTCCCACACTCCCTGCCACTCATAGCTATTCTGCCTTAGGGCAGGTCTTTGGGTGGCATTCTTAAATAGTTGTTTAACATTACAATAAATAAATAAAATAAAATAAAATAAAATAAAATAAAATAAAATAAAATAAAATAAAATAAAATAAAATAAAATAAAATAAAACAAAACTAAACTAAACCTGAAACACATTCAGGAGACAGAGCAATAGGAACACACTTGTTTGAACATCCCAAGGATATTCAAAATTCTCAAGAAGTGTTGTAACTAGCCTGGAGGAGAATGGAGAGGTGGAGGAGAAAAAGTGGGTGAAGAAGTGGGAGAAAGTGTTGCTCTTCATCTCCCCCATATATTGTCTCCCTGAGGAGAAAAGGCAAAGAGTGCAATTTATTAATAGTTTCTGAGAGATGGTTCCCAAAGTATGAAATGACAGCAATGCTGAGTACAAATACCACATTCATAAGCCAGTGTTACACAGTACAGCAAAATGATAACCTTAAACCAGCCCCCAGAGATGATTAACGGTACAACAGGAAACACATACAGCAAGTAATGTGTAACTCAACACAACTCTGAGAACAAGCACAACAACTCTAAGAGAAAAAAAAAAATAAAAAATCAACATTGTTACCAGCAACTATTAAATGGATATCATGCTTATAACGATTTTTAATTTTTTTTTTTTTTAATGTTCTCTTGTCAGATCTGTCATTATGCCACCCCTTCATGCCCCACACTGGACCTGAAAAGGACTATTGTCGTTTAACTGGGCAGGCATCCAAGCACCACACAGCCATTCACACCTTCCCTCCCTGCACCCAATGGGAAGGGGGAAAGAATTGGGAAAATAAATAAATAAATAAATAAACAGAATAAACAAAGCAAGTGATGCATAGTGAGATTGCTCACCACTGACTAATGCCCAGCTAGTCCCCAAGCAGTGACCGCCCACCCCCTGGTCAACTTGCCCAGCTTTATTGTTCCTCATGATGCCAGAAAATATGAGATATCCCTTTGGACAGTTTGGGTCGGTTGTCCTGGCTCTGTCCCCTCCCAACTCCTTGTGCACCCCCAGGCTCCTTGGTATCAGGGCAGTATGAGAAGCTGAAAAGTCACTGCTCCGCAGCAACTGAAACATCAGCATGTTATCAACATTATTCTCATCCTAAATCCAAAACACAGCACCATACCAGCTACTAGGAAAAAAATTAACTCCATCCCAGCTGAAAGAAGGACAGAGACTCTGGTTCTATCATTGCCTCATTATTATCCAGTGGTAGTATACAATTATAGTACTGCTGAGCAGGCAAGCACATCAAATATTTAAATATGAAGAAACTTATGCTGAGCTTCCTTTCCAGTTTCCTTTGTTATTTTCTTTGTACACATATCCTTGACAGTTCTGACACACATATTATTTCCTTTAATTGTGTAGCATCTCTGAACATTACTTTCCAGCATCTTTTGCTACTGTCTGCATCTCTGTTCTTCTAGTTGAAGAATGACAGGGTTACAATTTATTTAACTTGCACGTCTTACCAAGAGAAACTGCCTTCTTAAATTAACTCCCAGATTTTGCTGTCTATTAAATGTAGAGAGGAAACAGCTCCTGAAGGCCACCATCTAGGGCACAAATATAGTTGAATAAAGTGTCAATGTACTTACTTTATGCACAGATTAGGGGATATAATCTGGTAGTCATCCCCTCTTCTAGACTTGTGAGGGGCATTTAAGTTCCTCTATCCTAAACATGATCTTCTGAAAGGCTAGACTGACCTTGGTGAAGGTCTAAATTTGCTTTAACTCAGAGTTTTCTATGGTTCAAAGTTTAAAAAGTGCATGACCAGGTGTCGGTTATATGGTTATATCCGAAGAAGTCTTATATATTTTTTTATTTTTATTTTTATTTTTATTTTTATTTTTATTTTTATTTTTATTTTTATTTTTATTTTTATTTTTATTTTAACTTCTGAACCAAGAGACTCTGATTCTTTTTGAATTGAAGTATTTTCAGAAGATGCCTTATGTTTTAAAGTTTTATGCCTGCTGGGATGATATCAATGG
This sequence comes from Aythya fuligula, assembly GCF_009819795.1. Classification (NCBI taxonomy): domain Eukaryota; kingdom Metazoa; phylum Chordata; class Aves; order Anseriformes; family Anatidae; genus Aythya; species Aythya fuligula. The sequence goes on from NC_045560.1 coordinate 132,814,130, forward strand.
GATGATGCTGTCTTGTTCAGTAGGCCAGAGTAGTTTCTGGAATAGCTGTTTTGAAAATAAAATACTTTTTATTTCTAAAAGACCTAGCTAGTGCACACCAAAAGAGAAACCACAATGCACGCACAATGTGGACAGTCAATGAAATGGGACCTGGGAGAGATTTGGGTAGTATAGTATTGAGATACCCTGTATCTTCTTTGTAAAAGTAGATAGAATCCTTCACAGATAATATAGTATTTTCTTACAAAAGAACAACAAGAAAAAATAATAAAAAAACAACAGCAACAAAAAACACCTCTTCAGTATCTTTTCAACCTGAATGTATTGCTATAATGAAAACATGAGCAAAGACATGCAGCAGGAAACTGGTCAGTGTGACAAGGTAACAGGATCTCAGTGTAGAAACCAGGACGCTGCAGCCACACTTGTCAAATGTCATGGTAAGAATGTCTAATGCTGAAAATCAAAATCAAAATCAAAAAAAATGTCTGTGAACCATAACACAAAAGTACTGCACAATACATTTCTTAGCATGCAATTAAACAGCAAGTGAGCAAGTCATAGATAACAAGGATGCCTCTGCATGTCACTGCAGGGGAATATATAAAAATAGAAGAATCCTGGAAGAGAAAAGAAAGATAATCAATACAGAGATTAATGACAGCAATTTCATACAAACATCTGGGCAATTAAGCATTCTCTTTAGGAGTTGTTTCTTGCAGTGACTTGTGAAGGGATAAATGAGTTGCAAACCAAACTTCACATCAATATATTGAACATTGCCAGTGTGGTAGAAACAATACTTATTTCAGCTTGGACACTTTCCAGAAATTAAATACTAATACAAAAACATATTTGAAAATATTGGTTCCTCAAATAATTTTTGTAGTTGTTGTTGGATATTGCTTTGCTTTTGCAACTTTTCCACTCTGATTCTCCTGAATTATAACTTGAACATTTTAGATCAGAAAAACAAAAACAAACAAACAAACAAAAAAGGAATTTCATGAAGGAAGGAGGCACTTAAGTGAAAGTCTATATGTTGCATTTCATGTGACAAATAATGAAACAGAATCACAGAATCACAAAATATCTGAGGTTGGAAGAGAGCTCTGGAGGTCACCTGGTCCAACCACTTACTCAAGCCTGGATACATACAGCAGGTTGCCTAGGACCCTGTCCAGACAGCTTTTGAATATCTCCAAGGAGATATTCCATCATTCACACAGAAAAGACCTGCTTCCTAATGTTCAGAGGGAACCTTCTGTGTTCCAGTTTGTGCCCATTGCCTCTTGTCCTGTCTCTGACCACCACTGAAAAGAACCTGGCTTTGTCCTTTTTGTATCCTCCCTTCAGATATTTATAGACATGGATAAGATCCTCCCTGAGCCTCTTCATTCCAGGTGTGGCCTCACCAGGGCTCAGCAGATGCAAAGGATCACCTCTCTTGTGACACTGGCTAATGCTGGTGACACCTTGCCTAATGCAGCCAAGAATATTGTTAGCCTTCTTAGAGGAAAGGGCACGTTGCTACTTCATGTTTTAATTGGTGTCCACCAGGACCCCCAGGTCCTTTTCTGTATTCCATCTGGGTGGCCTGCAGCCTGTGCCAGTGACTGGGCTTGTTCTTTCCCAGGTGCAGGGCTTTGCACTTCTTGTTGAGCTTCATGAAGTACCTGTTGGCACATCTTTCCAGCATGTCCATGTCCCTCTGGATGGCAGCAAGACTCTCCATCAGCCATTCCTCCCAGTTTTGTGTCATCTCCAAACTTGCTGAGGCTACACTCTGCCCCATTCTCCAGATCATTGAGGAAGTTTTTGAACAGGATTGGGCTCAGTATTGTCCCCGGGGTATTCTGCTCTTTCACTGGCCTCCAACTAAACTGTACCATTGACTGCTGCAATTTAGGCCTGGCTATTCAGACAGTTTTTGATCCACTTCCCTGTCTGCCCATGCAGCTCATACACCTGTGGGGATCTTATGGGGGACAGTGTCAACAGTCTTACTGAAGTCCAGGTAGGCAATATCCACGGCTCTCCCCACAGCTCCCTAGCTCGTCGATTCATCACAGAAGATTATCATGTTGGTCAAGCGTGACTTCCCTTTGGTGAATCCATGCCTGATTTTCTTACTCTTTATGGAAGTAAAAATGCTTAAGTATTGTAAAAAGTCCTATGCATCCTGAATGTTTGTATAGAGGATAATAGTTTATGTCCTCTGGGGCTGAAAGCAACTCAAATGGACTTTGGTTTGACATTGATCAGAGTCTAGTTTCTTTTCCTATTGAAGCACAATTCAAATGTACATTACAGCCTTGCATGTCCCATAGCAGAATTCTACTTCTAATACAAACCCATTTTCACTTGTGCAGCAGTGAACTGGCAATATACATGGAGAAAAAGAAGTTTGACTTACATGTTTTGTAAGTTTTAGGATTGACTAATATTCATTAAATTTCAGTCCTCATGATTGGTAAGCACCCAGTGTTTTGCCATTTGACTTGCTAGGTGATCTGTAAAACACTAATTTCCTTTATCCTTAGCTTATTTTGAGCAGAAAACAAGTCTTTGCCATGCCACCAGATATTGTGTTGAACTGAAGAATGTCATAAATAATATATTCATAAGTTGTAATTCCATTGTCAGTTATTGACATCCAGATGTTCAGTTGATTTTATTCACTATAATAACTCAAACCTAATATGAGAGTGGTTGGCAAGCAGTGATTAGAAATATTTGTTAGTCATAGTTAATTTTGTCTAATTGGTTAAACCAGTATTGATTGTGTTTCCTCTTTGAAAAGATTTTTTGGAAGAGAATAATTCCTGGAAACTAAATTCTGAATTTGGGCCCAAACATTAAAACAAAAAATGAATTACCTGCCAAATAATTGTGAGAATAGGTCTGAAACAGACTGAATTGTCATATCAAATTTCTCTTGTGCTAATTGTGATTGCTAGATGTTTACTAATAAGTAAACATCTTCTGCGTTTTGCAGCATATTCACCCACGAAGTGAATGGTATACATTAGACATGGATCAGCTTGGAAGTTTTTTAAATTCTTCTCTTTCAGAAACCAAACACTTCCTTGAACTTAAGATGCTAAGGTATTTAAGACACTCCCTAAACCCTTCCATTCAGAACTGGTGTTTATGTCAATCACCTGCAGACAAAGCTACACGGAAGCTAATTTCTAGGCTGAACGATTAGACTCACCTTTTACTGACACTATAATTTTTTATTTTTTTTTGTTCGCTCACAAAAGAAGGGAAGAAATTGAGCCACTTGTTCATCATTTTTTTTATAGTGTCTGCATCAGTAAAGTCTAATGAATGGTGCTTCAAATATTACAGAAGTAGGTACAAAGCTAGGCACTCCACCTTTCTCCTATAAATCCTATAGGAGAATTAGAGTTTAGAATAAACTCTATTTATTCTAAAGAATCTAGAGATTCTACTCTATTTTGATTTGAAAAATAAACTAATTCTCCTTTTGCCTTTTTTATACCCAGATATATCCATAATATCTCTATATTGTCTGTATCTGTTATTTATTCATTTTCTGAGGTGAAAGTTGGCTGTAATGTTATACAGCATCTAAAGAACAGCAACTATAAATCTTATGGTAATATGTACCAAGCAAACCACAATGCCTTTAGGAAACTTTTTTTCTGTTCTCTTATTTATTGACAGATTTTTTTTTTTTTAATTACAACACAATGAAACGATGGTAAGTACATAAGATGCAATAGTATAAAAAGCCATTTTAACCCTTCCCTTGGTTAAGACACTTACAGCAGACAAGAACTGCCCCACCCCAATTCCCCCCTTCTCAAATGAAAAAAAAAATAAATATAAATTAATAAATATAAAACAAATCACTGCACAGCCCTTAACTCTTTGATTGCCATGGCAAGAACCCTAATGATGATTCTAGCATGTGACTTTCTGTGGTTAAAGGTTGCCGCAGCAGTCAAAGGGTTATAGCATTGTAAACATAAGTATTTTGTTGAAAATGTTCAGTCATGTTAATGGTCTACAGCAATGAGATTATTATCATGCCCCCTTGACCTTTAATGACACAACGTTATAAGGAGTTAAAGAGATAATAGCTTGGAGAGCTGTTACATAGATTAGTTAACCCATTTTGTTTAACAATGCACTATGAGGTCTTGATTTACTAATAAAAGACAACTTGTGTATAATAAAACACTGTTCAATGCATTGATCAATAAAATCAATGAAAAAAATCAGTCTAAGCACCACAAAATTTTGCCTGATTATATCTGACAGTCATAATACACTTTAGCACCATTTAGTCAGCCTTGCATTTGCACACAAACAAACTTTGTGTTTGTCAGTAAAAGCTACCTGAAGGAATAACATATGTCAGTTATAAAAAGGTTACTGTATAGAATGCTGTGTGAGCCAATAAAATAAAATAAAATAAAATAAAATAACAATAACAATAACAATAACAATAACAATAACAATAACAATAATAAAATGACATTTAGTTGCAGGAAAAAAAAGCTCCAGTTATTTTGTTACTAACATACATTCTAATGAGCCAAACATGGGCATGAAATGCATGGGGCTATGCTGAGAAAAGAAAATAAAGATAAGAAATTTTCATGACACAGAGAAATCATTACATCTATATTCTGAGTTATTTGTCAGGCCTTGTAAATTAAGTGAGCAACTGTTGGATGGTTCAAGAAGTAGAGCTTGAAAAGAGTTGGTGTTTAAGAATGTATGGGTTTTACATGTTATGCATAAAACCACTTTCAGAGATATCCTAGAAACTGTACCAAAATCATGAAAAACACGAAAAAGATGAAAAGTTTGTTTCTTCTTTCTCAGAGGTGGAGGATAAACAAGGATATCATGGTGTGGGAAGAGACTCATAATTGTAGCAGATTCTAGCTAACGTATTGGAACCAGATTAATTTCTACTCTAATTACAGGGAATTAGGTGGAGGAAAGAATGGCAACCACATGGAAATTAGAATCAGCTTCTAAAATCACAAAGCACACCCAAAAAACAGGATTAAAAAAAATTAATAAAATAAATCATGTTCTGACAGATAAAAGATTACAGCACTTGGACTGAAAAAAAAAAAAAAAAAGTGAACGTTATTTGGAAAGTAATGGAAACAAGAATGTGTATGTAGTAGGAAAAAAAAAAAAAAAAAAAAAAGACATGTACCCTTCTTGTACATAAACATATCAAACTGATTGACTACACACAAACAAAATCAGCCATACACACTTCAATCACTAACAGTACCAACCACAGAACAGGCAAAGAGCAGACATAACCTTCCTTAAACATCTTCTGAGCATGTAGGAATACACCATGTACAGTAAACCTGCAGAAGTCAAACACTTGCACCTTTCACTGCAGGCTGTGAATGAACTGCATAATGAATCTAATTCCCAGCCTACACTAGCAGATGACAGGTAGAGCTCTTCATAAATACACTGTTTATGACACCTAAAAATTAGGATCATTCAGAAAACAGTGCATAATAACTTTCAGCCATGCAATGGTGTTAGTCTATTATGCCAGAGTAATAATTTAATGCTGGTTGATGTCTGTGTACGAACTGACTTGGTGTAGAGGAGGGTCCGGTCCTACAGTTATTGTTGGAGTAGCAATGGCATAAATTACAGGCATCAGAATGCAAAGATGGAAGAGAAAAGACAAGAATTGGTACCACTGTAAGTAATACTAATACTCTCAAAATACAGCTTCCCACCTCTCACAGACAACATAAACCATGGATGTAAATAGTGTGCAAGGGCTGGCATCAAAAATGGTGGCTCTTTGCTGTTACATTATGACCAATGGAATAGCCATGAGATGCAAACATGAAGTCTATGATGGTTAGTGCTGGCTGTGCCATAAAATTTTTATAAAAGTTAAAGGATGGCTTTGCCAATGGATGTCAGAGACTTTAGCAATCTGAAATGAATAACTTGGAGCTCAGCTGTTGAAATACTGGGCAATGAACAAGATTTAGTGAAAGATATATTCCAAGTTCCTCTAATGTGCATATGATGTATTTTTGAGAAAGTACTAGCTTTACATCATTGACAAAAAGCTGCATTTCCCAGTGATAGACGGTGAAAATATATATGATTAATGAGGTGGACAACAAAATTTTATTTTCTTCATCTGTAGAGTTAAGAGACCATTTCTCACTTGTCTACCAAGATCACAATACATTAAAAATTGTATCAATCAGTCAGAAAACATGTCAAGGCACAGTGGAAAAAATAAATAAAAAGGGGGAGGGATCAGAAATTTGAACATTTGAATCATCAACATCAATTTAAATAAAAAAATAAAGTGATACATGATCCATCCAGAGGTTATAGGTGTGTTTCTAATAAATCAAATATTTCAGGACTGAGATACAGAAATAAAGATACTTGTCTGTAATATAGACTAACATGGGTAAAGGCTTCTTTCTTCTTCAATATCTCATACAGCAGAGTTCTTCAAGTGATGGATAACTATGGGGTTCTAATTTCTAAAAACGAGGGTAAAAACATTAAACTTGACAAGTTTTTGCACATAGATTCAGGATGATATTGGTTTGACTAATCCTTTCTTGAATGATTTATGATTGTAGAATATATTTAGTGTGTTCTCTATGTATTTGTGGTCAGATTTAGAGCAACTCCACTGAGGTGCTTTTTTGACAGACCAGTAGTATATGACATCAAATATATAATTCAGTGGACTTTCCTAAGTGTAACAAGTATCTTTGTTCTTGGAAATCAATAATACTTTCAAAGCTATCACTGAGTTCCCGATAATATGTCTTTTTGTTCCAATGTCAGTAACCAAGGTAGTGGGTACATGAAATTTTCCGTGGTGTCAGTCATCATCTTTGGTTCCTTCCCTACTCATCAAATAGGCTTTGCACTTGCAGTTATGAAGCAAAGTGTTCTCATTCCTTTTCTTATATTCTTATAGAAATTAAAAAAGGAAATGCACTTCCCCTGCTTTTTCTATGTCTGCCTGCTGTCTTTGATCAAAAGACCTAGTTTGCTCTCCTGTGGATCCTAGGTGTTTTGGAAAGACAATTCATGACTAATATAGGTTTTCTCTAAGAAAGATTTCAACGGTCCTAAAAAGCTGTATTTGTCATCACTGTGAACCAAGGACAACAACCCTCAAAGCAATGCATATATAGCAGATGATGGTCTGTGTATCTTGTATGGGAGATTCATAGTCCTCAGTCTATCCTATAATATCGTTTTCATTCAGACACAGTAAGACAGTAATAGTGAATGACACTACAAGTCCAAACTTTTAAGCGTGAATTGACAAGAGATGTCTGCTTGGTTTCAGAAACACATTTAAGGATGGATGTTAGACATATACTTAGTTGACAATATTTCACCAAATGCATTACACAGTGTAAGAACTGAGGATAGATTATTTGTGTCATCACACATTCCTTCAATACTGGATTGCTACTCAGGATTAAATTATCTTGGGTATAGCAATCTCAGGCATTTCTGTGAGCTGAGTGAGTATTGACAATTAATGTCCTGAAGGTTGTTCTTTTTGTTGTCTGTTTGTTTTTAATAGTTTTCATCTGCCTTTTGATTCATGACCTGAGTGCACAGTACTTCATTATGTAAGGTGTAATACAGCTATGCAAATACAATCCACAGTAATGCCTTTCAGGTGTGAATTGTGGTTTGCCATGATCATTTAAACAGTGCTGTAGGTTGCTAGTGATGTCTTCTGAATACACATCATCAAATGTATCTTTTTCTAATGCGTATAACAGTGCTTTCCTAATATGTATAACTCTCTGTCTAAGCAAACAAACTGCTCAGAACTGACTTCAACATGGTAATCCCGTAAAATATGAATGTGATCAGTGTGTGAGCACTGAAATTTCTCTGGCAATAGCCAAGCAATGCATATATTGTATATGAATCTGTTCAGATTTTTTGTATGCCTAAATATGAGGCTGTGCTTTTAATTTTGAATATATCAGTTGTGTAATAGTTGTTGTGTATTTTGGGCTACATATAATATGTAAGTGTTAATACTGAAAAATAAAGAGTATTTTAAACCACCATTTTACACTACTGGCCAACCTCCTTTTTCTCTTTGAGGTTGTGAAATCAGAGTAAGGGAAACAGTTTTTTTCACACCTTATAAATGAGTTAGCACTGACTGCATACTGACCCTAAGCACTGTCAGCTTCCACAAGTCTGACAATTTTATTTATAGCCATGTAAGTACGAATATGTGTGTAGACAAGGTTTTAAACTATGTCAATATATAAGGATGGAAATATGGATTAGAAACATTATTTTCTGATTTAACACGCTACTCTCTGTAAGTGGTGAACACAGCTGAGCATGCACTGATTGGCAGAGTTACAGTGCATTGTTACCAGTATGTAATACATTAGGGAAGTAATACTTCCCTAAAAACTCTTCAAACTCTGTTGTCATAATGTTAAGGTATAAGCAGTTACTGCAGAAAGCTATTTTATACCAGCCTTCTGTTGCTAATCCTACTTCCCAGAAACCCAGTTCCCAAAATGATGGATGGGCAAATGTCTGATCCAGGACACGCGCATGGCACAGAATAAAAGTGATTATTCCATGGGTCAGTGTCAGATAGCAAGGTGAAGAGAATGCTCAGTATATAGTTTACCACAAGAGCAAATTTTATTGTTTGTTTGTTTGTTTGTTTGTTTGTTTATGGGGCATGAAAGACTATGAATTAAGATATGCTGAGAGCTTGCCAAAGAGAGTAAGGGTGTAGTTATAAAAAGGATATGATGCAATTTCATAGGGTAGAGATGCCTATTAATTAAATAGCAAACTTTAGTTTATGTGGTGGCTATTATAATTACTAGCTGTGGACAATGTCATTTTACAGAAGCAGAAGAAACTAAGCTGTATGACTGGAAAGCTTTGTGCCATCATAAATGGCTGGCATATGTAATGGTTAGAGTTTATGTAGTGTGACAGCAAGCAGCACTGTGCTGCATGCACATCCAAGTGTAGAAAATCCTGTTTAGTATGTTAGTTTGAATCAACGTTTCTTCATTTATATTTTACCTGTCTCTCAAATTTATTTAATCTGTACTATGGGCAGACCAGAGTAATACTTAAGGCTATATCCACAGGGTCAACATACTTTAAACACCTCACATAGAATGTCATATCTCAACAAGATGATAGACAACTGCAACTGACTACAAATTGTAGATGATATGCTACAGCTTATGAATGCTGAGAGTCAAAACCTGTTTATGATGTTTGTGTTCAATGCTATCTACATACTTGGAAAGACATTTTGATTTGATGAACAAATGCTTACTGTGGTCACATACTGATGAACCTTCAAAATATGAACTCCAGTTATCATTGTGTTTTCTTAGTTACATACATACCTCAAATAACACATCATAGAGAATCTATGCTGTCTAACACTAGAGTCTACCTTAGATCAGTTGTAAGATGGAGCCAGTCCACAACAAGTGGTGGTATGCTTTTGATGTTTACCAGACATTTTCAGCATCTATGGCACTGATGACAATGTTGACCAGTCTGTGACATCTCAGAGGATAAGTCATAAGAATGGATTAGAGAGATTGGACTCACACATTACATTTTTTTTTTTTTATGAGATCATTGGCTGACAAATCCATGATTTATATGCATAAACATATTAATTTTATATTTATATGTTATATGGTTCACTTACACCTGATTTTGTAACTGACATATGTTTAAATGGTCTTATCTTATTCGAACCACTCTGTCTAGAGTCTGTGAACTTTGAGCCAAGGAAGTATTCTTAACTTAACAGCACTGGTCTATCAGTCACAGATACAGCATTGTAAAAGGTTATCTGTTCCTCGACTCACACAAAACATTATTTCATTTACAGCATAGCTGCACACCTAAGTAGCCAGTGACATTTGTTCCTTCCACTGATAATAATGATTTTCCTTGTAGCTCATAGGGCTGCAGTCTTCTATTTACACTTCTGGAAATAGAGCTATCTAAAGACAGTCTTGACAACAACAAAAGGCGACAGGGAGCTATTGTTCTGTAATGGCTGCATCAAATCTCTTACTACTATGCTACACAGCTTCCTCCACCTCTGCAATTGATGACAGAACTTAGGCCTCATTCTAAGAATACACGTATATGTAAGCCAGGACAGAGCAAGCCCCTGCAGTCATATTTTTCTTCAGCCTGGTTATCTTGTGCTATCTCCAGTTTAGGCTGCTAATGGTGTGGTAGTTTGCATTTCTACTTTCTTAAAAATGCAATGACTGGAACAAGGCTTTTTTTAAGCTTTGCCCTAGTGATGGTTCAAATGAAAAAAAAAAAAAAGAAAAAAAAAAAAAAAAAAAAAAGAATAGGAATGTAAAGTTTCCGTTGCTTTTAGGCAGACCTACTTTCTATCCTACACACATTTTTTCTAACCAACAAGCTAGAATTCTATTCTATACAATTTGGTACCAAAGGCTACATTTAACTGATGTTAGGATTGTGAAGTAAGCCAAAAAAAGCTGAAATTTCAAAATTAAGTCTTACACTCTGTTCTTAACCCCCAGTGCTCATAGCACAAGAGTCTTGGCAAAACAACTGGGAGGTGAAGTACACTGCCAAGAGAAAGTTTAAATCTGCCCCTTATGTTTGAATATATTATTTTCTGTCATTTTCATTCACAAAAGTAGCTTTTTTGTTTTTTCTTTAGTTATTCCCTCCCTTTTCTCCACTTTGAATAAAAGAAAAAGAACAAAAATTCATAGGAAGATATAAAACATGTATTACATTTATTCAGGAGACTTGAAAGGGCTCCGTTGGAGCCATTTGAGTCTCTCAATCTCAGGCTATCCAGTAAATATACAATTACATACTTTTTAAAGTGTATTTTTTGGAAAAAAAAAAATAAAATTGTGTCAATATGTTACAGTCAATAACCTTTTCATAGTTTTATACATTAAAAGGCCAGGTGAAATGGTGATGTTATCTACTCTGACCTCCTGCGTCATACAGACCATATTATTTTGAAGATACACAGCCCCGTATAGTCAGCTTGATAGACTGTAACTGATTAACACAATGAATATTTAGTTTTGTATTTTTCCACAGTACAGATTGTGACAGTAGCAATATGGAAAAGTTTATTAAAAATGTTATATGAAAAGTTACGACATGTGAGTAGGAACCCAGATTGCAGAACTCAATCACTTTGTTTTTGATTAGTGCTTGTAATTATAGGCCCTGATAGAAAAACAACTGTTCAAAAAATAACATCGTCTTAGAACTTTTACTTGTTTGAGTTCAAAACTAAATCAGGTAACACCACTAATTTAATCTGAATTTCCATAATTCAGTCAGCCAACATATATTTGGAAATTCCACTGACCACAATTGCTCCTACATCTATTACTTAAAACAAACCTTTATGACTGCATTATAATCTACTGAAAATAGGAGTATATAAGATAAATGCTGACAAAATCTTGCTCTGCGTGACATAAACATGCCAATATAATATTACTTTTCCCTCTCTGTATATAATATATATGCACTTTAGAGTAAAAGAAAATAATCAACTTGTGTATTCAGGTATCTATGATGTACCATATACCAAGCACTAGACTTATCACACTTACCTTCCTGCATAATTAAAATTAAGTTCTCCAAATGCAAACATTTTTGTTACTTTATCAAAAAACAACAGTCAACATGCTCAGCACTTCATTACTCTCAGGGAAACAGTTGCACAAAAAGTTAAAGCTGCCATGAAAGATATTTCAAAATTGAAGTGAATTTTTCAAGTGAACAAAAAAACAGATGAGATGCTGTTCTGAATTAAAGATAATATAAAACCAGTTCTCCTGTTGTAGAGGAAAACCAAATGCAGAGTAAATAGTGTTAGTATTTTCCACCAAGGGACAAAATTGGAACAGGTGATGAATCATTTTGTTCTGTCTGTAGCAAAATATAAGTTATAGTAGATTGTTGACAATAAAAATCTATGCATGAATTAAAATATGCATGTATGTGTATGTGAGTGTGTGTATGCATTTCTAAATACACAAATGCATGTACACACACACATATTAATATATATGACAAAGAGGCATTGAATTCTGAATTCACCAAATGAGCAGATGTGCAATAAATACCCTAGGTTACTTAACTGTCAATTAATATATATTTTCAGCAATGACTGAATTGGATTTACTAAATAATGCTATGGGCTGATACTGGTGTAATTCTAACCTACAGTATGCGGTACCTCTACAAAACATCTCAAAAATGCCATCTGCATTGCATATTTGTTGTAAAACTATATCTTTTTCTAATCTTCATTTCTGTTAGCCGTTACATATGTATATCTGTTTATGCTCTAAGAAATAACAATTTGCAATGCTTTATAGCATGCCACATAAGTTCATAAAGTCCTCAAATCAATATAAAATCATGTAGTTGAACAAAAAGGCATACTATTTTTCATGCTATGCTCAATATAAATATAAATTCAAGGCAGTCAAGCTATTCATTACCAAAATAATAACCATAATATATGTGTATATATACCTACACTCTCTAAAAAGTGATCCAGTTATGTGAATTAAGAAATCAGTAAGAAATTGGCTGAATGTAGTACAAAAGTCTTATTTTATGTAAAAGCCAATACTGGCCATTTCAAGTATTTTAATACTTTCCTATAACCTTTTCATTAATAACTAGCTATCTGTAGAAATGATAACTTTATATGGAAAAATTGTATTCAAGTTAAATAAAAAATCATTTCTACTGTAGTTCATTTTTAGAGTGTGCATGTATACATAGCAAAATACCTTTCTACAGATCTATCATAAATATTTTTGTTTCTGTCTTTTCTTTCCTAAGAAAACACTTCAACATTTTTTTCTCTAATTTTGGATAATGTACATCAGGCCTTTAAGAAATTAAACCCATCTTAGATCATTAGCAACACCGGATTCCATTCAGTTTGTGCCAGTTTGCAAGTTAAAGGTCAAAGAGCAAAGACATAGGACAGTACACTTTAAGGAAATTCAGACAGTGAAGCTGTTCACAGAAGACAATGTTTAACTTGGTAATGACAGTCAACAGGTCAATAATCAAGTTCAAGGCAAGCTGTTCATTGTTGCAAAAGCTACTCCCCTCAAATCCTGGCTTTCATAAAAAACCAGGTGTCTGACATTTGGGGTGCATCATTCTGACCATCTTTAATAAGTTCACAGCCCAGTGACTGTAAAGCCTATCACTGCAAGAAGCAGCTCCTAAAATCAATAAAGAGGTCTGTCAGTTGCTGACTTTTCTCTAGGAAAAAAATATTGATACAAACCTGCTCTGCAGGTCACATGAAAATGACAATACTGCTGTTAGCACAAATTACACGTAATGACAAAATGCTTTGGTGGTCCCTTGGCTCTGTCGGTGATATCATGTTCAGCTAAAGGCCAGAGATTTGACTAACCCTTTGAGAACTATAGTGAACATGCAAGGGGGTAACACACCAGAGGATATTCATGCAATATCAGAGTCATCATTTTAGTTTTCCTTTGAAACTGTAACTCTACCTCTGAAGAGGCAAATTGTATTATCATGCAACATAGTTTAAAATAGAAGTTCAAGCTGCTTAAGATAAAAGGCTAAGCTATAAAACTGTAGCCAGTTCAGAAAAATCCTTGGTAAGTGGTAGAAGATATTAAAATAGGTTTGGTTCATTTAACCAGAAAGTAGCTGGTAAATATAGTTTGTTTTCTCTTTATGCTATAAATGCTTTTGTATCGATAATGCAAGTAGTTAAAAACACTCACTTGCAGTCACAGGAAATCCGTTTTAAATACAAAACAAAACAAAACAAAAACAAACCTGTTGTTCTTTTAAAATCTGTATTTCCAAAACACAATCCTGTAATTTAATGACAACCAAGATTAACATCCACCAGACTCTGATGCAATAGTTCTCAAAGGGTTACACCAAAGTAATACCAGTGTCAAGTTCTCTCCACCATGACTGTTGCTTTAAGTTCATTGAAATCCACTTCAGAGACACACTGCTTTTTACCATGCTTTGGAATGAGTGCTCCTGACAGACCTGTGAAAGGCCTGGGGCAGTTGGCTTGGTACAGCTTGGGAAAGATTATGCAGGAAAACCAACCCAAAATCAAACAAATCAATAAAAAGATTCCGCTTGAATATAGTAATGAATATAAATGAGTTTAAAACATTGAGGACATAGCCCAGAGCAGCTGTATAAAACACAAAATGAATGTATTATTAAGGCTGTTACTATATTGCAGATATTTTGGCCCCTTGTTTGTTGGAAAATGGCTGTCCAAACAGTCTGAAGTCCTGCGTGTCATCCGGGTCTCCCACCTGACAAACTGGAAGTAGGAGTAGGACTTTATCCATAGCAGACAGAAAGCAATCCTCTTTGGAGACAAAGCTGTTTTGGGTCTTCTCACTTTCCTGAAAGTTCCATTGCAGGTTGTTGTGTTTTTCTAAAAAAATTGACTTTCAGCAAAATTTTTTTCAAAGGGGAACAGGCCTTAAGGGAAAAATGTAGAAACATTTGAGATTTTTTATTTTTCCTCTTCATTAGTTAATCCTGATAGTTTATCGGGCATTTGGCGTGCAGAGGAAAGGCCTAAATTGAATGACAAAGAAAGACAAAGGACTGAAGAAACAGCAGATACTTTGTATCATGGAAGCTTCCCAGCTGAGCAAATCGCCACTCATGCGCAGGACAGGCAACCCCCTGGGTTTTAAAGATCAGCTTTGTTTCAGACTGACAGATGCCTGCTCCTAGCTAGGAAACTGCATAACAGCTCTTGTGTCGAATCTCAAGTTACCACAAACTCCTGGGAGGGAAAGAAAAAAACAAAACAAAACAAAACCCTACATCACACCCACTCTTGCATAGAGCGTTTGCAGTACAGTATGTGGCGGGGTGTTCCTTTCCTTTTGAACTGGAACACAGTGTAAACCAAGACAAGGAGGCACAAGGCCAGGATGCAAGGAATGACAATGGCTATGGCTTTCACAGTGCTGGCTGTGTTGTCCAATTTGATGACAATGTCAACGTCATCTTGAGGGCTGTGTCGGTCTTTGTCTCGGTCTGTTGGTCCATCACAACCCATAAAATCCTTAAGGATTGATCTGGGATAGCCAGGTTCCACTCTGAGCATCTGGTTATTGAATTTCCAGTACTCTTTTCCTTTGTAGAAATATGTGAAGCCTGAGGAAGAAAAATCACAATTATTCACAGTCATATCAGATCAAGCATGCCATCTACACCCAATGACTGAAACTACTGGTATCAAATTATTTTACAATTAGAAAGATAAAAAATATGAGGAATGTACCCTACTGATTGGCCTTTCAAAAGTTTCATTTCTTTCCTTTCTCTAGAAAATCTGTTTTCCCCTATTTTTTACAGAATAGAAAGGTTTTATTTCCTGCATTACCACAAACAATAAAGGAATTCCAAAAAAAATATATTATTTTTGACAGACCAGGGTCCAGGTGATTTGTTTATACATTGAAAGCCCAACTGGAGCTGTAATCCTCGGGGCCAGCTTTATGCATGCACTTGGAAGCATCTCAAGCTCTTCAAGATGAAAAGTCTACTGAAATAAGTTACTATGCTGAGCTAGCCAGAAATAAGAGCTCTGTCTCTTCAGTGTCACATAGCCTACCACTGTACTTCAGAAGAAGGAAACTGTGTGAAATAAAAGCAGCTTTGCCAAAAAAAAAAAAAAACAAAAAAACAAACAAACAAAAAAACAGGTGTACACATTTAAATTTTCTGTAGGGTGCTGGTATTTGATCATTTAGATGCAATCAAATATGCCTCCATGGAAAAAAAAAAAAAGAAAGAAAAAAGAGAGAGAGAGAGAGACTCCCTGACAAAAATCTGTTACTGTATTATCCCAGATGAAAAATGGTATTAATCTGGAAAAGCAAACAAACAAACAAATACAGCAAACTTTCACAAAGGGTGAATTTCCTCCCACTGTTTATAGGCTGAATACAAACTGATGGATTTTTTCCAAATTTTTTTTTTCTCCCAGTTAAGTACTTCATCTGAAGCAATTTGATGTATTATCTATAAAAATATTCTAATATATATAGAGAGACTATATAGAGATATGACATCTCTATATCTGTATTCTTACCTATATATATAAACTACAAACTTGTATATATCAGGTACCTATAACCCAAAATACTGACATTAGTATTAATTGCTAAGGAAATCCTTTTGTCTATTATCAGACTTACTGTAGGTGTTTATTTGCATGGTTTGCACAATAAAAATACAAGGGAAAGCCAAAATAAATTAAAAATTATTTGGTTTAATTAGAAGATATGCTTTCAAAAGGTCATCAACAGAACTATGAAGATAAGCTTGTATGTCAGCTCTTCTACCCAAAGAAAGGAAAACAGATCCAGACAAAATGCACTCAAATTCTTTCCAGATAAGCTGTGTTACTTCATATTGGTATCTGTTTTTGTTTCTTGGTATTTCCATATAAGCAGCAGTGGAGATCTGAACTATTTCTCAGGACATGCCTGCTTTCATTATTTCATGAAAAATGTCTTAGTGGTTTAATGGGAAATTTATGATACCATTTTCTGCCTTTTTTTCTGCCCTAGGGTCCTTTTAGGCTTCCTGAGAAGCCCAAGAATGTCCTTTTCCCTTCACCTTCTTCACAATATAATGTCATGTTTTACCACCCTCCTCATTCAAAGACTGCTAGACAGACTATCAAAGCTATTGGGGAAGAAAAGAGAAGTGGGTCTGACATTATGAAGAGTCTTTTCTGCCTTAGTAATAAGTGTTCTGCCCCTGTAGTACTTTGAAAACCACTCATCTGAGTGTTACACTAAGATAATTTGCATTCATAATGATAGACACATGTACCTGAGCTCAATAGAGAAACCATTTTATAAGAAGTGCAATCAAAATAAGAAAAAAAAAAATAATACATGCATACATACAGCTATCATAGAATCATAGAATAGCTCGGGTTGGAAAGAACCTTAAATATCATCTAACTCCAACCCCCGCCCTCCCCGCCCCGCCACAGGCAGGGATACCATCCACTAGATCAGGTTGGCACTAGATCAGGTTGGCCAAGGCCCCATCTGTCCTGGCCTTGAACACCTCCAGGGATGGGGCATCCACAACTTGTGTTTGCCAACCTGTTCCAGCGCCTCACTATATATAAACATATATATGTACTAAATTCCTTTTGGATGTAAATCTTTAGAAATATGCTTAAAAAGTAATTAAGGGAAGAAAGCAGAGGTTATATCAATTGTGCTTGTGCGTGCATACATAATTTTTGTGCCCATTTCCAAACATATATGTGTATTTACAAACAACAGTTAGTTATTGAGTGTAATATACGCAGAATATCATCATGCCTGATCTACTTCCCAGTAAAAATAAAATAAACCAAAGAAAAACAACATAAAAAAACCTAGTCTAGCCAAAATGCTGGAATCCAAAGATGTTTTCTACTTCTGGGTGTAACAGAGATGAAGCAAGGAAGCAATTAGATATATTTTGGGAAAACAAACAAACAAACAAATAAAACCAAAAAACTATAGTAAATTACTTAAGTTGGAGATTGAAATACTAGATGGAAATGATCTATACATGGAAAGAAATCTTTTTGCCTAATTATTAAAAGGAAATTAAAATAATATGGCAATACATATATGTGCTGTCTGTGAGGTGAGCACAAGAAATTCAAAATTTACTAATAAATAAATCATAAATGCCATACAACTTTCTTCCAACAATGACAAATGAGGACAGATGCATATTTTTATTCCCATCAAAGGTATCTACACTCTGTGCAACTGAGGACAGCCTGCCAGTAGCCCTGAGTAGCACTGAATTCTCATAAAGTAGACGAGATTTTGGCTGCTCTCATTCATTTGGAACTGTGGCAAACCGAAATTCTAGATTCCTGTATGTGATGATCCATCTTGGTCCAGGTAATAGCACCTTATACTAACATCCCCATGATTTGCATTTCTGTATCATGGGTTTATGACATCTTTGATAACATAGATTTCTAAGGATATATCAGATTAAGATTTCTATTCAGATAAAAATCTGGTTTCCCTGTTCTAGTTGTTCAGAATAAAGGTACTACCTTCTAAACTGTATAAACAGCCAATGCCTTGACAGTAGCAAAATGGAGATATACTGTGGTTAGAAAACTCATTTTAAGACATTCTTTAATTCTGCAGAAAACAGAAATAATTAAATGATTTAAGACAGAATAAACAAACAAAAAGAATGAAAATTAATGTTTATTATGCTAAATTTGAAAGATCTTTTCCCTTCATTGTGTTAAGTGATACATGCAAGCAAACAAATCCTTTTTCACAAAATCAAGTTCTATAGCAGGAAATATTTCCTCTCTTCATAAATTCCTCCACTACTTAATACAAATAGTCAATCACTGCTCTGCTACTTTATCTTACATAAAGGGTAAACTAGTAAATTATTAAAACAGAGATGTGTTTGCATACCATTTTCTTTGTGGACAAAGGCTCCCTGAGGAGATTCTGGGATACCTTTCCAAATTGTGATTGGTTTGGGATAACCAGGGTCCATGGATCTCATTTCTTCACTGTACCTCCAGTACCTGTTTTTTTTTTTTTTTTTTTTTTTTTTTTTTTTTTTAAAGAAAGAAAACAAAAAAAAATATAACATAACAGGCAAGAAACTACATAGTTTTTTCCTTCTGACATGTGCTGTATTCAATAGTCACAAAACACCTGAGTTCTTTTCTTTGAAGATACTACCAAATAACAAAGAAATAAAATCTATTTGCAAACTAGATTAACTGTTTCATATACGCTGAAAAAAAGAAAGATAAAAGATTTTTGCACTTTGACAACTAAATCAACTTGTGTCCCACTTTTAATCAGAGCAATTCTGATGTCTAGAACACAGTGAAACAAAGAGAAGCAGCATATGAAAAAAAAGGTACACAAATGTTTTAACTAACATTTTAATCACAAAAATGCCAGCATGCTTAACTGCTTAACTTGACTCCCTATGAATATACATTACTGTAGCTGGTCATTTTATTACATAGTTACGATGCAACAGAAAATTTCAAAAGCACTTCTGCATCATTGTCAACCAGTCTTTCTCTAGTTAAAAAGCCTCAATATGCAAATTCTAGGCAACCTGAACTTCAGATAAATATTTACAATCTTGATTTTATTTACACTTAGAAATAACGTTGATACTTCCCTTGGTCTTACGCAGATGATTAAACTGCTATATGCATCTAAGTGTTATCATAGAGTATCCTTAGTTTCTCTGTGTATATTGCTATAATATCTGGGGAGGTTAGTACATATTTTGTTTGGCTCCACTAATTTAAAATACACTAAGTTAGAGCATAGTTTTTTGGGAGTTTTCCAAATTCAGCTTTATTCTCGTGAAAAATCACCTATAAAGGCTATAAAACTCTCCATATCACCTGAATTAATAATATAGTCCTGCTAAATTCTTGACCTTTTTTATAATTTGAACCATTTGACTTCAGCTTTTAGAAATGGTTGTTATGATATATCCTGGTAGATTAAAGAGTCCTTAAGTGGACAATATTTTTTCCTTGTGAAGGTTCTTAGAAACTAATCAATTCATCTCTTGATCTTTCTGAAAAACAGAATAGACTAAACTCTTATGTACCTTGCCCTGTGTGGCATTTCCCTGGCTTTAAAATTCTAGTGAAATTAAAAGGTGGCAGATTTGGTAAATTACACTAAAAACTATTTGCATTTATTTTTTTATTTCAAATGCATAAATCATTTTTATAAGCTGATTTCTTAATATAGTAGCACATGCACCAGTAACCAGCCAGAAAACGATGTTGTTTATTTTGAAATGGAACATCTTTTAGAATTTACATGGAGAATGAAACAACATGTAGAAATAGCAAACAAAGATCTGAAATCAATACTAATGCAGATAGTTATAACTCATGTCCTGACTCTGCATTTCTTCAGCCTTAGCTTGCATCTTCTGTTTCCACATTTGTTTGTTCTCATTTCTGTGTTCTCACTCTTCACTGAGTTTAATCTTCTATTTTCTATTTTTATCTTTTTATCTTTTTATCATTTTTATCTGCATTTCTTATGAATTATCTTATGTTTTCCTCTATCCCTCTTTCCCAAAACCCCCTTTCTTGCTTGCTTAATTCCATCCTTTTTCATTTCTTCTCTTCCAACCTGGAGCTCTTCTTGCGAGCTCCATTTACATATATAACCTCTATGTTTTTCTACATGATGGAAACAGGCAGTCCTATAGGACTTTCAAACATATATGTTGCCATTAAAAAACATCTTTGAGGACACAGTCAGTACACACTTGAAAGCCCTGAAAGCATTGTCTTTTCAGCATTGATGAGAAATCCTATTAGGAAAAGACCGATCATGATACTATCTCTTCAGTCAGTGCTGGAACAATGAGCATGTCCACAGGGTAAGGAAAAGCCTAGTTCTGTCTTTCCTTGGCATGCAAAATGTTCATAAGCAGACTCCCCAGTGACGACTTGAATGGTTTGAGCTTTACCAACTATATAAACTGTGCTACTATATCTCAAAGACTGATAGAATAAAAGGGAGAAAATAAATGAAAATGCACTTTGTGATTTCGTAAAAATAAATATAGAAAAACATTTGCTAAAATGCATTCTTTCCTCTAGTTAATACTGTGTACTTAACCATATTGTAAACTACCAGATAACTAAACTTTATCAATGAAAAAAAAAGATTCATTTAAACTAAAAAGTGCAAAAAACACACCAAAGAGGGTCATAAACAAGGCCAAGTGTCAAGAAGTGCAGCAAGCATGTTATCGTCTTGTCCTACACTATTCAGTTCTAAGGAGAGGAATAAGAGTGGGTAAAATGTCTTTCTGCAGTCTTTTGTGCCCTCTTTTGCTTTCATAGAATTACTTTGAAGAGTTATCTTTTCTGTGTAAATGGATCACTTCAAGTAATAATAATGATCATTTCATGAATTAGTTTAGACATACAAATATTATAATATAATTTACTATTTGAACTTCTAAATATATTTATATTTTTAATCTTATAGGTAATATTTTATGCTTGTTATTCTATTGCTCCAACTGCTTTTTGTTTATACCGTTGTTCTGGCAAATTTAACTCTGTCTAGATTCTGCCCTGAAGCTCCTTTACTGAATATTATCATCAAAACAATTGTACATGTCCTTGAGTTACATAAGCAGGAACATTGTTATTTTGACGCTAGTGTAATGTTTTGATTTCCTTTAATTACTATGTCCTGCCACTAAGCAGCTACATTCATACCTTACTAAGGATTAAATACAGCCCTATAGTATATATATACGTACTACTAAAACCAGCAGAATTCAACTCTAACTTTACATAAAATAAAGAAATTGTGATATAAAAAATACACATTGAGAAGCTTAGTGGTATATGGGCTTATTCCCACTGGTGGTCAATATCCCATAATAGCTCAATTATCTCTGCAAGCTCCATGTTCTTCGATCTTCTTACATACTGCAATGCATTTATATCATGCTGAGTCTCATTCTGCTAGTTAGCTCTAAGTTTAAACTTTGTCAACAGATTTTTTTTTTTACTGAAGGTTTTTTTTTATGTTAAAATATTATTTCCAATTATTATTATTATTATTATTATTTAGGAAACTATTAACTATAAGTAACTGTTTGTGCATGGAAATATAAAAGGACACTTCTGAATAAAGACTAAGTGAAGGTCATGTCAGATTCCTACTGTACATACTTTCCCAGGTGTGTGGAGGTGGGAAATTATTATCTGAAAATGAACTTACATGAAAAATAAAAATATAATAATCAATCTTCTGAACAAGAGGAAGCAAATTATACAGGTGTCTTTCTTCGCTAATTTTCAAACACCACTAAATTTTGACTTAGTTTCTACCTTCTTTACCAGATCTTGAAGAACTATTTTTCTTTAAAAACAAACAAAACCTTTAACAATACAGTTGGTTGTGGCAGTCTGTAAAGCAATATTATTGTACTGTTAAAAGATGATAAATACAGTGTTATCTACTAAACTAGTAAACTAAAAATATTCTGTGATGTGCATTAAATTAATTTCTTAAGACATCCAAGAACATTATTAATGTCTCATAATCCTAAGTACCATACAGTAATAACAGCAGCAATCATACTTTTAACAATACTAATATAAACATTCAAATAATTAGGAAAGAATAAGTTTTCTATTGGTTTATTATTTGTTTATTATTATTGGTGTCTTGAGCACCCAGAATATATTAATAAACAAATATAGTAACAAGTTGAACTTATCCATCATTCAGATAACTTGCAGAGCTTCAAAAACCAATGGGTTTTCTTAACATTTCTATAAAGTTGACAAATATTCTTTCCTTTATTTTTGCAGATATGGAAATGAAGACATGGAGACAATAAGTGACAAGTGGAAGTCAGTTTCAGGACTGGAGGAGAACTCAGATTTTACCATTTTTCTTTTGTTCTTTTTTTAATAATAAAAATAAGTGTCCCTTCTGAAAGAAACCATAGCCTTAATTTAAAAATAATTCCTAGGGAACTGCTTAAATTGTTCTCTAGCTTCCTGTGTTAGCTGTCATTTTCCTTTCTTATCTCATTTTTAAATAGTAGCAACAAAGCCATTTTCACTGACCTTAAAAACTTTCAAATGAATCATTGCCTGTTTATGTGCTAGAGTTTAGAAATGAGGATAAAAAGGAGGTAATAGTGGACATAAGACTAAACACCAGGAAACTACCCAAATAAAGTGAGAGTGCAAGCTAATTACATTACTTGGAATATTTAAATTTAAATTTGTCACAACTGTGACATGCCTGTTGACTTCTAAATCATAACTTTCCACTGGAAAGAGACACTTCATATCAGTATGCTAACATAATGATAATATAGATTATAAGAAATATGAAAGAAGTATGGCCCTCTGCAGGAGGAATTAATAACATCCACAAAAACCACTGAGTTGTTGAAGTGGCACAACTTCTTTAGAGAAATAACAGAAAAGATTAATGTGCTTAGTTGAGATCCACAAAATTGTTTCCTTGAAGAATTCATATACCAACCTATCTCCTTTGAAGAAGTAGGTTTTCCCAACATCTTCCCACCAAATTGCTGAATCAATACCATGGGAAGGAATTCCACTTCCAAGTGTTATTAAGTCATGAGGATACCCTGGCTGGAGAGTAGTGTCCTTGAAAACCCAGAACTTGTTACCTGTACAAAACCATATATAAAGACATACATATATAGGTGTTAGTCTTCAGAACTCTCAGTATTGAAATGAATACATTCTAAAGAAATAAGACTCCCATAGGGTACAGTAATTGTGCTACAAACTTTGAAATGAAAAATATTATATCACTGCAGATAATGCCAAAATAAAATACCTTTGAAAATAAAATATATTACAGATACCTTGTATTTATAAAACATCTATTATCCAAAAGGACCATAAATAGGACCACATATTCTAATACCATCTATTCTGAGATCAAACCCAGAGTGAAAATTAAGTCATCTTTAAGGGTCTCTGTGAACGGTAATGTAATAAATTTACAGCAGTACAATACAATAGTATATAATGTTGCACGAGGAAAAAAATAGTTAATTTTAAGACAAAATGAGATAAGAAAACATAAATAAATGAAAAATAGAAACTCTTATCCTCATATAAACTGAATACTTTTATGTCTGTGTTCTTTTTCTCCTGAAAAAGTTAAATTATTTAGGCATAATGTACAGGTAGATTTTAAAATATTTTTTCATATTATACATTCATATTCATATCCTTAGTGTGACCTACAGACTGCAAACTAAGGTTCTGAAGTCCCTCAGGTGAAAATGCTGTGCTCCTGAAATTAATGAGTGGTTGCCTTTAGTACCAGTGGCAATATCATTTAACCTTTGGTTTTGCGTAGTGGATCATTGAAAACCACACAATTGATTTAGTGTATGATGATAACACAAGGTAGTTGTGTGATGCTAGCTGGTATGCAAATATCTACACAAGGTTACCTAATCTGTTTTAAATATCAGTTTAGGCGTAATGCCTCCTGGACAGCAATGCTCAGTGGTTGAATCCTTACTGTTTCAGTTACTTGCTGAATATATTGTCTGTCTAGCAGTGAGCATGTCTACAAAAGTAGAATTTGCCACAATTTTTTCTAGTACCTGTACCTGCTTTTGGATAGGATGCTCCCTGTGCTCTCTTGAGATTCTTAACACTTCATTTTCCCACCTTCAGTTTGCTCTAGCTTCCTATCCAAGCTCTTCTTCCTCAATGAACTCATGTCACCAAATTCATTACCTCATATTATAAGCCTTTAGACTAGTGCTATCCACAATAATTCTGCTATCTTCTAGGCTCTTCCCTGTCTTTTAAACATACTGTGCCTGCTGACCTATTTCTGCAACCATCTTTTCATTTGTATGTTTTTACTTTCTTCTAATTAATCCTCAAAATACACATCTTACCTGTGTATTTTCAGTAAAAATTTCTCTTTCAAACACAGACATCTCAGGCTGAAAAAAGGTAATAAAGATCCTCCTATGCCCCCTAGAAATAGGGAAAATGGAGCATAATCTATGTTTTAGTATTTATCTGAAGAACTTGCTTTAGAGCCTGTCTTCTTTTTGCTTTATGTTATCTAGGCCACAGGGACATTCTTTGTAAGCTAGACTATAGCCTCCATCATGTAGGAAACATGCTTATTTTCTCTTTAAGGGACTACCTTCATCTGTGTTTCTAAAAAGTGCTGCTAATTGTAATAACAACACTGAAGGAGAGGGTTGCCTGATGTGATGTAGACCTTTCTGAGTTACATTACAGAGAAGTCTAGGGAAGGTACACAAATACTGGATTGGCCTATTGTATATGTTTATATAGCCCTATTGGATATTTCACCTTAGTCTGTCCAGTGTTATTTATGATGATGTTTAAAATTTAAGGGAAAAAAAATGAAACAAACAAACCAAAACAACAACAAAAACAGGTTGTATGGGGCTTTGAGCAGCCTGTTCTAGTGGAAGGTGTCCCTGCCTGTGGCAGAGGGTTTGCAACTAAATGATCTTTAAGGTTCTTTCCAACCCAAACCATTCTATGATTCTATGATAAAATATGTTTTCCTCAGACACTTTTAGAAAGAGATCTTAATAGATAAAATCATGGCTGTTTATATTAGTTATTATATTTACCTGTAAGGCTAGGCAGGCTGTTACACAGACTTAGGAGGTTAAGGCGCTATGCTGCATAATTATTTTATAAGGAAATGTAGTATCACTCCAAAGACATAGGATCAGGTGTATGCCAGAGTTAAGAAGAGGGAAAATCCAGAACACTGGTTTGCAGTTGTTTTTAAATTTTAGCTATCCCTCAGTGGTATTAAATATTTGCATAACGGGAGGTTTGCTTTATATCCCTGTTTGTACTGGAGTGATATAAAGCATGCTTTCATTTTATCACAGTTTTAATTAGGAGAAGGGATATAGTTTCAGTCCCTCCCATGCTGGGTTTCCAGAATAAATTTTTTATCAGCTTCTTCACAGCTGCTTGCCACCCACTTCCAAATACTGAGACTACAGTTTGCTCAACAGATCCATCTTTTCCCTCTGTCAGTTGAAGGAAGAAAGGGTTCTAAGAAGAAACACATACAGAGACATTTGAAGTACTGAAAATAAAAGGGACATAGAGATCTAAGAACAGTCACAAAAAGCTAAGGTCTGTATTGACCAAGGATTAAGGTCTGTGCTACCCTGATGTTTACCTTTACTGAGATTCCCTACAGAATTCACTTATATAGGGTATGATGATGAGGGTGAGCATCTCTAATCTTTCATTGTCTCTCCTTCCATGTGGTTTATCCTTCTGCCAATTCAGATGACCAGACACAGAAGACTTCAGATGATAATGGCAGTTTCAAATGCAACAGTAAGAGAAGCCATGTATTTTGGACCTTAGTAGTTGGTACTTATGGTGTGAACAACAGATGGCATCCAGTAAATGATACGGAGCCAGCTCATTTCTGTTTCAGAAGATCATTCAAAATGACAGCTGTTGCACAGCATTGAGAGGCATATGCTGTGATGTATGTAATGCCATTACCTTTTCTTGTGCCTCACAAGGAATAAAAGTAAAGTCAGTTGTTAGGAATTGATCATTACCAGCCATACCCAACACGTCAAATTCAGCTATTAACAAGATCAAGTCACAGCAAAACAAAACAGTGGTTGAGCGCACACTTTAGTGGATAGCAGTACTGAGCAAGGTAACAAATCTGTTACATGTTCATATATACTGAAGTATAAGCAGGTAAAGAAAGGAAAAACATGACATAAGTGAGAAATTAAATCCTTCTTCACAAAATTTCTGACAGAAAGCGAATTGCTTTGCGGTAAATAGAAAAAAGGTAAATTTAACTATATAAAATACACTTACAAAAATGGAGACAGTAGGGCATTGAGAGCTTTAACATATGTGGGCAAAACTTCTATTGATTCTAACTATTCTAACACTAACTATTATGTATTATAGAGTTTAACATTGGAAGATATATTTAGTCTGCTACAACTCCGTTGATTGTATATGGGAATGGGAATGTTTGTATATAAGAAACCCAAATGTTCCACCTGACTGCCCATTTTATTTTTTTATTTATTTTTTTTCCTGTTTAGCATCTGTCCCTCAGCTGGAAGAAAGTGGGTGACTTGATCAGAGAATTTCAGAAAAGTTCAAATTCAGTATTAGGAGTTAAAGCTGAAAATCAGTGCAAAGGATGCATGACTATAAAGAAAATTAACTCCTTTACTTCTAAATTATATTTATGTATCGTAAAATGTACTAAAAATGAACCCTCATGTCAGTAAGCTTTCATTTGGTTCATATTCCACTTCCACAATTAAATAGTCAATACACTTCATGAATTGTGATTACAATGGAAATAAAGAATACATAACAAGACTAAAATAATTATAGTTTCAACCTTCTTATACATAAATAATGCTTGATCGGAGTCCTACTGTATGGCCCAGACAGAAATTAGCACTGTATTTATTTAATAGACTTGTTTTTCAAGGTCTGTTTGGTAGGTTTGTTATTCTCACAGAGTTTAATAAAGCACCACATGTTTCATGAAGTCTGGCCAGCCTTCAGAATGTTTCATCTCTCTGCATTTATTCCCTAATGTAGATCCAATATACCAACAAGCAGAATGTTAAGGTCACAAGCTGAGAATGAAGCAAGTGACAAAAAAGTCAAAATGTCTTACTTTTTTTCAGTAATGCTTTGTTAAATATCATCACCATAGGAAAATAATTGAGAAAGATGAACTGTGACTGCAATTACTTGAAGTTTCTAAGCATCTATCTTTGACATTCTTAAAAAATTGCTGGAAATAAAGGCTATCTCTACTGCAATACCTCTCTTAAAATACCAAATATTTAACTCCAGATAGTCTCCAGACTGACAACTGCAAACAATTATGCAGATTTTAGAAACCATGACCATTCCTTTTTAGCATCAGAATGCTGAATGGTTGTGCTCCAGGGTTGTCAGCAACCAATTCATGTTTGTTCATGGTCTATGTACTTATAATATCCTGTGCAGGATATAGCATATAATCACTATATGTGCTATGATGAGCCAAGATTATAAAAACTTTTAGGACTTCTATTCTGAACTGGTTTCTGTCTGAAACCAGTTAGAATTTGAATATCTAATTCCGGAGGGTTTTTTCTCCAGTTACTCTTGTTCCTAACTTTGGTCTTGCAAGCCAGGATCAAGCATCTTCTCACTAGTATCCCCAAGTTACTATTTTTGCTTCCTTTTATCTCATTCTCTTTTTTTTTCCCCACATCTCGTCTCTGGCACTTCTCTGCTCCATTATCCAACGCTATAGTAAATCTATTTTTCAAAATAATATTGCCAAGCAGTGGGATAAGTGCAGTTGAAAGTTATGATGGTGGCACTGTGTTTTACAGCAGCCTTTCTATTGCTACATTTGGTTTACCATAACATTCAATAGCACAGATGGCCTGACAATTTCATTTTTAGCACTACATAAATTCCCACAGGTATGGAGAATAAATTTTACTATTCACATTTCCTCATTTAAAATAAAATAATAATAATAAATAATAAAAAGTATAGTTCTGGAGCCATCTTCTTATTATCATTCAGCACAGACACCAGCAGTGAATAACAAGAATGTAAACAGCTGCTTTTTATAAGCCACTGTCCACCAGATAGTTAAGTACTTTATAAGCATTATGAGTCACAAGGATGCGGGCCAATTATCTTAAGCTACATAAAATGAGCAAGTATCACTTTATAGCTTTGCACTACAAGCATGTCACTGAATTTTTGCAATTATTTTTCCTTTTATAAAATAAATATCAATGAAAAAAAAAAGTATATGAAACTAGTTAAATTTGTAAAGATAAAAAAATCAAAACCAAGGAAATTTCAAAACTGAAGAAGACCCTTGATCCAATAGCCTTGAACTTGATTTAGCTATATTTTTGATGGATATCTAACATATTATGTGTGGTCTCAAATGCTCCACCAATATTCTCAGAAGATTAATGTTGAACAGGTATAAACATACTGAAAGATTTTAAATAGCACACATAAGGAATAACTACATTTCTCACAGTAAAAATATAAGCTATACAGATGTTTCAAAGGATCATAAATAAATATTCCACCCTCAGTTGCCATCCCAGATTATTTGTATATGGCTAATATTTTACAACATGGCTCCCATTTAAATATATATATATATATATATACATACATTTAAAATACCTGTTGTCCTGGTTTCAGTTAGAACAGAGAGCATGAGACTCTTAATCTCAGGGTCGTGGGTTCGAGCCCCACGTTGGGCGCCAAAAAGACTGTAGTGGTTTAACCCGGCTGGCAGCTAAACACCACGCAGCCGTTCGCTCACCCTCCCCCCTCCCTCTCTGGGACGGGGGAGAGAAATGGAAAGTGAAGCCCGTGAGCTGAGATAAAGACAGTTTAATAAGACAGGAAAATAATAATAATAATAATAATAATAATAATAATAATAATAATAATAATAATAATAATAATAATAGTACAATGATGATAATAGTACTACTACTAATAATATGTACAAACAAGTGATGCACAATGCAATTGCTCACCACCCGCTGACCGATGCCCAGCTTAACCCCGAGCAGTCCGGCCCCCTCCCCCCGGCTAGCCACCCCTATATATTGTTTAGCATGACGTCAGATGGTATGGAATACCCCTTTGGCTAGTTCGGGTCACCTGTCCTGGGTCTGTCCCCTCCCAGCTCTTACTGTACCCCCAGCCTGCCTGTTGGCAGGACAGAGCGAAAGTCTGAGGTGTCCTTGGCTTGGTATAAGCACTGCTCTGCAACAATTAAAACATCGGAGTGTTATCAGCACTCTTCTCATCCTAAGCCAAAACACAGCATTCCACCAGCTACTAGGAAGAAAATTAATTCTGTTCTAACTGAAACCAGGACATCTATACTATTTTATATTTCTACTAGTGTAAAACAGAAGCCTATTAATAAGAATACAACTGTTTACACATAAATAGGAAAAATATAATACTAATTAAAAAAAAAAAAAAGAAAAAAGTTATGAAGATCTAAACTTGCTTTATCATTTAAATCAACTATTTCAAACGATGTTTGATGTCTCAGAAGGTAAAGATTTAAACAAATCAAATCAAATCAAATCAAATCAAATTCAATTGGATCAAATAGGATAGAATCGAATCAAATCAAATCAAATCAAATTGAATTGAATTGAATTGAATAGTTCAGTTGGAAGGGACCTTCAGAGACCATCTAGTCCAACTGCCTGACTTCTTCAGAGCTAACAAAAGTTAAAGTATATTATTGAGGTCATTGTCCAAATATCTCTTGAACATTGACAGACATGAAGCATCAACCACCTCTCTGGGAAGCTTGTTTCAGTGTTTGATCTCTGTCATGGTAAAGAAATTTTTTCTTACATCTAGTCTGAACTTCCCCTGGACCAGCTTCACACCATTTTTGCATATCTTGTTATCAGTTACCAGGAAAAAGGGACAAGCACCTCCCTGCCTGTTTCCTTTCCTCAAGAAGTCATAGAGAATAATAAGGTCATTCTCATCTCTTTCTCACGCCTTCTCATATAATAAGATTACACCTTCTCATCTCCAGACAACCCGAGTGTCCTCATAAGAAGGAAATAGAGCATAGATTATTGAAAGTAAATGAGATTTGTGGATTCCTAAAGAGATCAACAGAATGTTCCTATCCTGGATGTTTCACAAGGTCTACACTGAGTGTATCTTGGAAGTGTTATTGGCCTACGATTGAATGATTTTTGTCCTGAACCTATGACAGTTTAGGCATGCAAGCAAAAACGAAGTTGCAATTACTCACTAGTAGTCACAGATGAATAAATTGTATTAATTCTCCCTCCTCTGACCCCAGACAGTGGATATATTGCTCCACAAAAAAGAAAGCAGAAGTGAAAAACTGTTCAGTCATGGAAGATGTCCAGACCCTGTTTCACCATAGGAACAAAGCCTCCAAAGTGAGTGAAAGAGAGCAATAGAGATGTAAGGTGTGCCTTCAGAAAGGATTCTGAAGGGAGGATATTTACACACTGACATGTTTCTCCAGAACATGGCTGAGATTGAACAGCCTATAATTTATTGGAAGACATTGGATGTTACTGATAACTTGAGAAGAAGTATTGGAAGCTTTATTTAAAAACCTGCAAGTCAATGCTGTTGTCACTTGATCACGACACTTTTCTGTGGTGAAGAACGGATCAGTCTTAAAGTGAGAAGTGAGGTGATCTGGAGAGTGTTTTCTGAGCACACTGTGATGTTCACCCAGTCCAAGCTTGGTGATAGCATTAACTCCATTGATTCTTTTTTTTTTTTTTTTTTCCTCTGAATAATGAACATAAATGTTGGCTTAGATCTGTGCTTTGTGAACACATCTGTATTACAAACTTCAGATTTAGAGCTCCTACTAGAACTTACTTGGTTTCACCATTTTTTTTTTCCATTGGTAAAGCATTCTACCTAGGTAACATGTTCTGTTTGCTCATCATCTCAGCAACAATCAGCTTGTCTATTGCTAACAACCTTGGGAGGAAGACATACACTATTTTCCCAAGAAGAAATTTTGTAAGGGAATGGAAGAAATGAGATGAGGATTGCTACCTACAGACTTCTGCTATCATGTTTCACAAATCATCTGAGATCCTTGGTAAACAGGAGTTTTCAAGGACATGCATAGAAAATACTCAGATGAATCTATTCATTCTGTGGCAGCAAGAAAACAGGAATTACACTGGTAGACAAACACCATCAGGTAGATATTGGAAATCATGAAGAGCTTATTCTTCATGACAGAGAAGCAAAAATTCAGAAAAAAAAAAGTCAAAAAAGAAAATAGAAGTATTTTTGACTTTGGCAAACAACAAAACAATACAGATGTTACTGAAAAACAAAACAAAACACAACAACAACAAATAAAGGAATTTTGAATGAAAAGCAAGTGGAAAAATATCTATAGCAAAATCCAAGTGTATGATGTTATCAATAAGGCACAAAATCATCTGGTCTGAACTCAAAGAGCATACACTGGGGATAAGGAAGATGGAAAAGAACAGTTTTCTGACTTATAGAAACACTATCGTGTTGCTTCTATTTGCTTTAATTAATCTAGATTATTTCATTTCACATGCAAAAACATGAACAAAATCCTCTTAGCCCCTCCTGTTGTTTTGTTGTCTGTAACATACAGACTTGTTGAATCAACCCATTCCTCCAGGGCCTAACAGGAGTCAGTCAGCACTGGATAAAGATTTAAATAATAAAATATTTTTAGGTCACAGGGAAGGAAAGGAAACGAAAGGTAAGGCTAGCTTGATCATTTCTGCGTGAAGGTCAGGCAATGGGGATCCCAGAATTATCAAGGAAGAGGTCTGATGTGCACAGAATGGTTCCTTTGCTCTGTGTAACAATGATGAGCAAAGAAGAATGTACAGAATAATCCCTCTATCCTTGTATGACCAGCAGACATGAAAATCAAATAGAGGAATGCAGATTTCGTGATACTTTGATCATGATCTTACTGACTTCCCAGTTTATGTCATTAAGTTTATTTTATGGCAACATAAATAAAAGTATATATTCTTTTGAAGTCATACAAATAGAAAATACTACATGGAATGTAATTTACCTTACAATTCACACACACACAAAAAAATAGTTTGGCTATTAGTAGAATGTAAAGTTCATCTTCATTGTACTATTATGTAGTATTTCTGCATGTTATTAAGCATTTTCCATTTAACATTTTAAAGGTGATAACATTTCCATAGTGAATGAAATATTGAATGAAATATTACTTCTATCTCCCTATTAATGTTTCTGCTTCTAAAACAAAGGACTAATTTATGATATAACAATTTGAAAAACATTATTTCTACCTTTTTGTGATAAATTAACAAGTGAATCACTCACAACATAAATAAAAGCTGAAGTTTTACAAATACCTATGAAGTTTCTTATTTATTTTCCTAAAATATTATATTATAAAACATATTTTAGATGTTTTTCACTCTTGAATTGCTATATGGGTATTTATTTATCATATAGGACAATACAAATTTGTCAATTTTGCTTATTAAATCTAAATTAGATTTAAATCTAAATTAGATTTAAAGAACCACTGACACTGGGAATGAAACTGAAAAGAATTACATGTATTAGCAATAATTTAATTCATACAACATTTTATGGAGTTTATACTTTTACAGAAATACTTGATACATCTGTGAAAAATATATTTGTTATGAATTCATTTCCCACCTGAAATTCCTAACATCAGAGGTCTTATATGAAATAAGTACAGTGCAATACAGTACCATATATGTAGATCAGATGCCATTTAAATATATATGTGCAAATATCATTTGTAACAAGAAAGAAGAGCAAGGAGAACAATATGAAAACATAGGCAACTGTGTTTATTCTTGCTTCTGATCCAGATTTTCCAAAAAAATATTTCATCGTAGATCACTGCATTGCAATGCCTTGTATTTATGCTTCTAAACTTTTACTGAATATATCAGAGTAAATGATCTGATACTCTGAAGGGTAAGCATAAATTAAAGCTGCAGTAGACAGGATGACAAAACATAACTCATATGTAGCTTTAGTTAGCTACAAATTTCTAACATGATTTACAAACCATTAGTACAAATAAGTAAGTATGTTCCAAAAAAAACATCACAGTCAAAAGTATTACACAAAGTCTGGCTTTTCTTACCTTTAAAGAAGACAAAATTCCCGTCACTGTTTTCATAAACTGCATCAATGCTGGGAGGCAGTCCTCTCCAGAAATAGGTAATCTGCATGGGGTATCCATCCATTACCCTGTTGTTTCTGACTCTCCAAAACCACTGATCCTGGAAACCAAATATACACCTCTTATTGTGCTTTCAGGAATTCGTATATATTCAGTTGTTGTTCTGGAAATACTGAATAGCCTATCCTAGCATTTTTAGAGCAGAACCTTGGCTGTTTGCATAACTATATCTGTATTTGCATATGTGTCACCTCCCCACATTACCAATGTGTCAGAACTAGTTGTTCCCTAAGGTTAGAATAAGCTTCCCATGTGAACTCTGTGTGTGGTGCAGATAACCTTTGTCAGAATGTACAGAGTACTGTACAAGATGATGCAACCTTCTCAACATCATTCCGGTAAGGGACCAGACTTAAAATTTGCAGGCTGACTACAAGTGCTTATAGACTGAGCTGTAGGTACACGTGATCAACTAATTCTGCAAGTCATTTTTCTGCAGTGGCTTCTAAGAGTGAAAGGTTGGTAGATTAACATTACAATAGTGTAACTTTACTACAACAGCCCCATAAGAACTACAATTTGATGGCAACTTTACTGTAGTGAAGATTTGCAGTCTTTACATGCGCAAAAATTAATATTACAGCCAATTATAGGT
Source organism: Aythya fuligula (assembly GCF_009819795.1). Taxonomy (NCBI): domain Eukaryota; kingdom Metazoa; phylum Chordata; class Aves; order Anseriformes; family Anatidae; genus Aythya; species Aythya fuligula. Next base: position 132,848,318 of record NC_045560.1, read on the forward strand.
TTTAAATCCAGTATCCTGGTAAATCTCTCGTATATTGTTGACACTTAAAATAACTTCTCCCTGTTAAGATATGCTATTGCTTTAAGTGAGAATCATATGGAAGGTGCATTGTTGAGGAATGAGGAATATTGAAGTTGAGAAATGAGTACATGACACATTAGGTGGGTTTTGATAAAGACAGCATTATTGTAAGAGTTGAAGAGGTACAACAGAAACAGTTCCAGTTGGCAAAGGAACTCTAATAGGATATTTCACTTTTTAGACACATTTTCACAGTCTTACAATATTAATGTTATATAAAACAAAACAACCCCCTTTAAATGACAAAGTGCTATCCTGTCAGGTATCTGTCACAGTTGTTTTACATGGCAGTTCAGCCTTCTTTCTGTACAGATCAACTTGCAAAGCAAAAGAAATCTGTGCTCTTGTGGGAACTGGCACAGCTTAGAGAGAAGATTAGTATTTTACAGGAGCAGGCTTATGATGAACTGCATTCATCATTTTTCCTAACCTGAGATCACAACTCTATTTAATTGTTCATCTTTACAATGACACATCAATTTATAAATCATCACTGAAAGTATTAACTATAGAAATACAAAACTGCTCAACACATACACAAAAATACATCTTAGTCATGTGCATAAACGAGTCTTGGATTGAAAGAGTTGTTTTCAGTTCCAAATTTCTGAGGATAACTTTTAAAAAATGTTTGAATAGCTTATACAATTTGAAAAATATAACATTGATTGCCACTGAGTTGCAACTCTGAGAATAATATCCCTCACATCTAGCTATTTCACTAGTAATAAAACTCTATTATATCTTATAGTCACTCTAGTTTTGTCTCATTATACTCCTATTTACAATTTATTTTTATTTTTATTTTTTATTTTTAATTGTTAGTTGTATTAAAATGTTTTAGGAAGGTCAGCAAAACTTTTTTTTTTTTTTTTTTTTTTTTTTTTTAGGATAAATTGACCAAATTCCAGTATAGGCAAAAGTGAGGGAATGCAGCTTAAAGATAAAAACGTTTAGGGAGGCCTAATTTTAAGTGTTCTCAATGCTGGAACAGATGTCAACCTCTGTTATTTGGTCATGAAGATAAGACAAAAGGGCTATGAAAAAATAAAATTAGGGGAAATGTCATCAAATCAGATGATTTGGAAGTACTTTTTCATTGAAATGGTAATTAACACTTGAAATGCATTTTCACATCATATTTTTAAGGCATCATCAATCTAGCAGTGACTTGGGGAAAAATGATTTAACAGGAAGTCTCAATAGGTCAAATAGTTCTTGTCTTTTCCAAATTCCTACAAAGCTCTCAAAAGCCAGGTATTATCTCAGAAATCAGTTACTGAAGTTTAAAAAATTACAAAGAAGTAGCAAGCTGCAGTGAGCTTCTCTTTCTGATATATGTTACTATCAGGGTTTGCCTGGGCCTGCATCCTGTACCCCAAATCACTAGGAAATTAACAGACAACAATAAAAACACAGGAAACACGCTATGAAACCTCTCTAATAACACCTCTGAGAGAGGTGACAATGCTTCTCTCTCCCAGTCACCCATCATTTATGGTTCAGGAGGTTCCCGAACAAAATTTTATAATTTTGGTATTAGCACTTCACTGCTAAGAATTCCTTCCTAAACACATGCAAATTCACAGCATCCACAGCTATCTGCTGAAATAAATATATGACAATTTAACAACATGCAGTGTGAAAAGCCATAAGCAATTAGCAAATTCACAGCTGCTCACTGTTCTGCCTTCATTTGCCTTCTTTCCTTTTCTGTATCACCAACAATAGCTGCACTTTGACTGCAAGATCTAATCCAAGATCCTTGTTAAAATTACCTTGTAGACCAAATCCATTCTACAATCTTTCTGTTTGTTTTCAGGAAACCTTTCTATATGTTTGACCAAAGTTTAGGAAAAAGAAATTCTTGAAATAAGATCTTCCTATTCCATTACCCTTAATGTTTAAATATTGTGTCCTGAAACATAATTTTGAGCATACCAAGATCAGTTTTCTGATGAGCATTGGCACAAATTAACTGACTTCAGGGAGTTCAATGGAGCGGTACCAGCATTACAAGAGATTCTGACCCACTGAACTTCCTGAATTCCTTTAATAATTTTCTGTTGTCAGTAAATTGTATTACAATTTAAAGTCTTCTAAGTAATGATTGAGAAGAGAGCTACCTGCTAGCAGTACCTGCAGTACTAGCAGGAAGCTAGCAGGTACTGTACCAAAATTCTAGAACTATTTGTTCACTTTTTTTTTTTTTTCTTTTTAAATTAAATTAACCTTTCTGTTCAAGTAGCTATTACATGATTTATTATTATTATTTTCATTATGGTGTTCATGAACTACAGTGGTTACTTAAAAATACTAAAAAGGCTTTTTGTCTCAATCAAGTGCTCTGAAAAGTTTACACATCCAATGAGTTCATTATTTTTCTGGGATGTTTTCAGTTGATTTACATGTCATCATAATAAGAAGGAACAATGGGGTATTGTTCATCAGTAAAGACCCTTCAGGTTTTCACAGTGTAGTCCCAAACTGGGAAAACAGAATTAAAATTTTGGAAGGGAATAATCTTAACATTTTTATGTTCCTATGTAAATAGAAAAAAAGCAGGCACATTATTTGCTAACAGATGTATTTTTAGAGATAGGCAGACTGACAAGATTGAGCAAGTATCTGGAAATGTGTGAAAACAGAACTGGTAGTCTGGATCATATATAAGAATGGGCAAAATAGGTGTTGGTGGACATTGATAGAATAATATGCTTATGTAAATTTAATTTTCCTGGCTGATTTTCATATGAACAGAACAGACCCAATGATTTTACACTGCCAGAGTTCAAACTCTGGAAAACAAGCTGACTAATTCTAACATGTGGATGCAGAGCATGCCAAGGCTCTTGCTGAGGTATCAGATAGGCTCTGTTTATAGAAATAATGGATCATTTCAGCATGTATGACTAAATTTACTTATTTTTTCTTAAACAAAGTTATATTTACTAGCAATTTTATCATCTGCATTTTGATAAACAGATACAAGTAATGAAAATGTATTTTGAATGCTATTATTGAAATTGGAAAGAAGAATAGTCTTGGAGAAAGTGCACTCACTCTAAGAAAGCTCCTTTACACTCAAAGTAAATAGCCTGAAACAATTTCTCTGACAAAACACATCTCAGCATATTTGCTTATATTGAATAAATACAATTTTGTCTCTTTTGAGAAATATAGTGCATTGAATAGCTGTTTGTCTTTCCCACTATATTGGTTTAATATACTTCTAATTACTTAATTTCTCCAAAACACATTAACTCCTGCAGACAGGTTGAACATATGACTTGTCACATGCATTGCAATTCCAAGCCTAAAAAACACATGGATTGAGTACAAAGCTTTTAGTGCCTTTCCTTGCTGGCTAGCAAATGTTTTTTTTTTTTTTTGTAAGCATCTGTAGTTACCCAGTAGCTCCAAATACATGGATCACTCACTTGCAGCTGGGATCTTGAATAATAAAGGATCATTTAATGTTATAACCAGAGACATACTAAGTTAAACTTGGACAATTATTCCCAGTTCAGAAAGCAGGACTGTAACCGACAAACAAACAAACAAAATGGAATTGAAAAGAGAGTAATATATCTAAGAATCAGAAAATGGATATTGAGCAAGGAGATTATAAGCTACTTCAGAAACACTATTATGGATAAAGAGAAATGGTAGAATGAAAAGCAGGAACAGTCACTCAGATTGACTGTTACAGAATTTGTTTTATTTAGAATATGGGACACTTTTGATGAAAAAAAAAAAAAAAAAGACAACAAAGCCTTTTAGAGAAATTAAACTGAATAAAGATTGTACATAAATCATTCTGCTCTCAGTAAACACTCTAGGTAATTTTCCCAGTACATATGTAGCTTAGTGATTAGATGAAGGGACTGAAATGTAGTACTGTGTGTAAGATAACAGCAAGTACCTTCTGCACAAAAGTATTTCTTTGTGGACAGTCTTGAATAGAAGACTATTATAGTAAAAAAAAATCTGTCTCATAATGCATAACATATAATACTCTTACACTAAATATACTTTTGCTTTTCAGTGATGACTTTGGTAAATTGCGTTCTTCATGTTTGATTCTACGAATTCTCAGAAACATTCTATTTGATGCTGGTTAACATTTATGCCTTTTTTTTTTTTTTTTTTTTTAATGAATGTTTAAATCTGTACATCAATGAAGGGGAGTTTCAATCCCATTCCCTGGTATTTATTCTCACCCTAAACATTCTTCATGATCCTTAAGTGACAGAACTGATGGTATGAGAATTAAAAGCAATCTCCAGTTATTTCGATTCATCCATAAAAACAGACAAAACAAACTAACTAACTAGCTAACGGACAACAAAACCACCACCATCACAACAACAAAAACTTGTAGCGATTTTAGTGCAAAATTAGTAGATTTTTTGTTTCTCAGAACCTCACTTTCTCCCTCATCTCTGAACCAACAACCATCACCAACAGTAAAACATGAATGTGCTGCAAAATCTCTAAAGCTCTGCCCTTTATTTTATACTTGATGAATCCCACCTAGAATTCATTAATGACATGCAGCACCCGAACCCTGACTCAGAGATCTAAAATACACCTAATAAAAAACACCAGGGTCTGGCTGGGATGGAGTTAACTTTCCCTTCAGTGACTCATATAAGGCTGTGCTCTGCACTTGTAGCTAGAACAGCACTTTCTAGATACACTTTTCTTGTGCTAGAACAGCACACCATTTTTTTGCCTATTGCTGAGCAATACCGGCACAGCATCAAGACTTCCTCCATCTCTTCCCTCTCCCTGGCACCCAAAAGAGCCAGCAGGCTGGAGGTGAGCAAGAGGTGGGGAGGGAACATCACCAGAGCAGCCAGACTAAACTGACTAAAAGGATATTCCATGACATGTGGTGTCATGCTGAACAATAAAAGCTGGGTAATGGAAAAGACTTCTCTTATGCTCTTATGAAGGGAGACTGTTATGAAAACATGTCATCCCAAACAACCACTACATGTATTGAGGCCTCATTTCCCAAGATGTGGCTGAACATCTCTAGCTGATGTGAAGTAGAGAATAATACATTTTTTCTCTCTTTGCTTCTGGTGTGGCCTTTGCTTGTTCTCTCTCCTCCCCTAACTACCCTCCCCCCCACAACTTCTACCTTTAATTAAATTATCCTTATCACAACCCATGAGCCTTTTCCATGAGCCTTTTTTTTCCTTCATAATTTCTCCTATCTCCTCTTCCTTTGATGAAGGGGAGTGAGAGAGCAGTTGTGGTGGAGTTTAGCTAACTATCAAGGTGAAACCACCACAAACAGAAAAACTGTCCAAGGTGATACACATTTTTTAAAAAGTACAGAGTTAAATAGAAGAAAAAATTGGAAACTTTTTGAATGTTATCTTTTGTACATACTTAGCAATGAAGATTAAGTTGCCTTTAAGCAGAAATTAGGTCTTGTGATGGTTTTACAAGGAATCTTAAAAGTCACTCTGGGTGCACAAGGAAAGAAAAGATTTAAGGCAGATGGTGGGATAGATGAAAATGTTTACAGCTGTAAATTATGATATTTTGACTACAAATATAAAAAAATATGTGGAATCTCTAGAACTCTGTGAAATACCTTTACATTATGCAGAAAGTACCGTATGAATTTCTATTAGTCAATAATACTCTGACTTAATGTTAAAGTATATATACAGTGTTGTTACAGGTATTCCACCACCAAAAGATCGAATGAGATGCAAAACTGAAAAACTGAGTATCTACAGCTGTTACAGAAAGAAGTTTTACCATGGCTATATTCCACAGGGATCACTGCTTGGCCTATTTAATTTCCCATGAAAAGGCAAATAAATGTGCTCTAAACGTCTGCCCTAAATTGATGTTAACTAAATACTGATTTCCAAGTAATATTGTAGGCTAATACTATTGACAAAACACATAAAAGTTTCAGACTGGGTCATGCCTTCTCCTTTAATCTCACCATATGAAAAAGCAGGCCTTTTTCAATGGAAGATTGAAAATACCCAGAAGCTATGCAAAGTTTGAGAGGCAAACTGAAAAATTCAGACAAATGACTATTGTAATTTCTTTCCTATCTGAGAGTTGCAAAAACAGCATGTGGTAAATAATAAACTATGATGTTTAGGAAATTTAAATTATTCTTCTACAGAGAAAGAAGAGTTCCAGTTATGTAAAGAGAAAGATACCAGAGAACAAAACCTTTAGAAACTATCTTTCAAATGACTGTGAGAATGAAAGCTTTATATTACACACCTTAATATGTTCTATATGTATTGTATCCAAGTAAAGATATATCAGAACAATCCTTTTGAAAATCTTGATCTAATTTCAAAAGGCACTTTTTCACATCTACTTCATCTGAATATCATATGAATTTCATCAGGGGACCCCGATGTCTGGGATCTGGGTCTAGGAGTCAATACTGTCTCTGCCACTGAGTCTTAGCATGTGGGTTCATGGGCTTCACTCCTAGTCATTTGGTTGTTTCTTTCATAACATCCATTTTCAACATTACAAATTTAGAACTTATAGCACTTAACTTAAAGGCTAGGAATACATAATAGGAAATGTATATATAATAGAAAAAAAAAAAAAAAGATTTTGAGTAACATTCTGCAAAATAATTTTAATGGAGCAGAAGAAAAATTTAGTCTAGGGGATATAAAAGTAGAAAAAAATATTAGCACAATTCAGCTATGAGTGTTTAAATTATTATTATCTTATTTTATTATTTTTTACATAATATTTTTGAGGAGATGTATAGATTTAGATATAGCTGCACTTCAGTTCCTACTTAATTACACAGAAGAAAATAATTGGCTCTAGTGAGACTGGAATCAGACATTAAACGGATACTAACAATCTAGCTTGTTTTAGGAAACAATTAACTAAACAGGTTATGCTATACGCAGACTGAATATTTTAGCTCAACTTATTATTAAGCTAATTCACTTTAAGAACAAACAATACTCTTAAAACTACCAAGGACCATTATCCATTCTTTAACACATGAATGTATAATGCATTGACGGTGATTTATTTGAACTGGTAGAAACAATTCATCTTTCCTAATGAGTTTGAGATAACAGCATGGTTATAATGGGGTAACAATGTGGTTTGAGAAACCACTTTGTGAACTCAGACCATTTAACACTGCTCAGAAACACTTCAGCCTCTCCTATGGTGAGATCCTGAACGTTTTGCTGGAGATGAGACCAACTCACTAGATTTAAACCATCCTTCACACAAAATAAAGCCATTGTTACAATGAACTCTTTTTCTTAACAGTATGTTTATGCCAACCAAGTCCAGGAGTAATGTAGCTACCTGTGAGTAGGAGTAAGATACTGGTAGACTTACCCATTTGCTGTTTATAGTAAGTACTACATTGCACAATTGTTTGTCCTCAGCTGGACTGATTAACTGCTATTTAAAAAAGAAAGCATTCTTCCCCTCCCCCCCCCCAGTTTATAATATGCTGTATACATCTCTTTCACAGATACTAAATAAAACAAAATTGTAATGTGTACTCTTGTTCATCCAAAGTCTGCTATTGTCTTATGCACCAGGAAGACGGAGCGTAATAAGAGAAGTTACGACAGAAGCTGGAGCAAAAATACCATCAAATTTTAAAGTATGGCTGATTAGCCAATGTCAGTAAACCCTCTGAAAACTCTTCTGACCTTTTATAGCAATTTCAATAAAATGCTATCAGCTGCAACCCATTTTTCCTACTTCTGGTGTTGGACAATGGTAAACCCAAGATGTGTACTTTCTCCTCCTTTATTTTACCTTTCAATTTATTGTTTTCTATATAAACCTCCTTTTACATTTTCTCTAAAGTATATTCTAGTTATTTTTTACTGTGTGTTGGTGCCGAGGTGCTGGCAGCGAGGCCTCTGTGAGGAGAGGCTGGAGTTGCCCCATGTCAGGCATGGCCAATTCCAGACAGTTTCAGTCAGCTCCAATGGCCCCACTGTACAACACCACTGAGCCTGGCAGCCCGTGGGAAAACTTGTTTAAGAAATGGCAAAAATATTGCTCCTTGCTTAAATTTTCTTACATTCAAAACACTTCAATGTTTAGGATCAGATTTGAGGAAGTTAAGGACTTTTTCACACCAAAGAATTAAGTAATAATTCTATCTCATTGGATGTCAACAGAAAAAAAAAAAAAAAAAAAAAAGTTAAAAAGTTTTAAAACTCAGTGTTATTTTCTAAAACAGTGATCTGTATTAAATTCTCAGAAAGTCCTAAATGGAACAAATATTTGTTCATTATAATTAATTTATAATACCTTTACATGGTATCTACATTATTTTTTAATATTATTAAGAAGAGATGTTCATTTTTTTTACAGTGAATTGGACAAAATTGGAGTACTCCTTACTGTAGCCTCCTACATTAGAAAAGGTATAATTCTTCTAGTTTCCACAGTAGGACAATTCTGAAATGCTCAATATTGTAATATTTGCCAGGAATTTCTGATTTTATTTCTAGTACACAAATAATAATATTGAATGCCTGACAACACGCTATACAAGAATTCTGCAACTCTTCAACAAGCTTTAAAAAACGTCTACTCATATTTAGACTAGGTTCTGCGATTCTGAGACAATTACTATATCCAAATACTATATGTGCTTCCCTGAATAATGGATGCATGAGATGCACAGAGGCACGTGTTAGAAATAAAATCAACTCTTAAAAGCAGATCTTATTCTTTAAAAGTGCCCAAACAGGCTATTTATTATTTGTTTGTTAAGGAAACAGGCTTGGTACTATTCATACAGAAATGCCAGACAAATTACCTTTTTAAATGATTGCACATCTAGTGAAAATATATCTTCAGAGGCATCCACAGCCATGGCTGTATGTTCTCTTTTGAAAGAGGTGCTTTCATGTAAACCCTGGCCCTTCCCTGTCTGTGCTTGGTGGAGTGGATTAACTAAATGCAGTAAGTTAGTTAACTTAATTTCTTAGTTAATTTTCCTAACTTAATGACTGCTCTTGCCCTTGCCAGTGCAGATGAAAACATTTTTTTTTACTTCTTCTTTATTTCTTTCTCTCTCTTTTTTTTTTTAATATAGAAAATCTTCTCTACTTTTCAAACTAACAAATTTTAATTACTCCATATCAACAATTTCATTCTAAATTAGGCACAGCTAAGGGCTGCTGCTAGTATTTGTTATTCCATGGCAGTAATTCATTTAAGAACACTTTGATGCACGTTTGGTTAATATTTTTTGAAATGTGTCCTCATTTTTTTCCTGTTCTGTTTTCATTAGCAAATGAATCTTTAACTATATACTTTGTTTTAATTCTTTCAGTCTTACTAGTCATTCAAATATACATATTTTATAGTTTCTTCATTATCAAATTTTATTTCAGCTTCTTATAAAACATTTTGATGCATATTCATCTGTCCTGTTTTTGCTATGTAGACAGTAGCAATGGCATTTATGCATTTCCTTTCTTTGTATACATTAACCTTTCAAAAATACTCTGAAGCAATCAAAACCTGTAAGTATCTATTGAATGCTTTTAGTTCAAGGAAAAACTATTAGAAAACAGTATACTTTTAAAATGTGCCACTGTATCTTTGGTTACCAACAATGGCTGGATGACACTAGGTCTTTTACATGAAATTCAGCAGTCTGAGATCGGTAACAAATACAACAGGTTGATCTAGGCCTTATGTGGAAGATTTCCACACATGATAGAGCTAGAGATATCCAAGAGCTCTTCCTGTAAAGTCTTCCATACCATAACTTGCTTAGTGAACCTATTCCAAATGCAAATCTGACAGTTAAAGACCTTGCACTATGGTGCAGCTGGAGATCGTAGTCCTCAGTGCTATTGCTTTTCTGATGTCCCAGAACTTATTAATGGTAACAACTCAAGTATGAGTCATGCCACTAATACTATAGCTTTGCCAGCTAGATAATTCAATTTAAAAACAAATTAAGAAGATTAAAAAAAAAAAAAAAAAAAAAAAAAAAAAAGTAGCTAAGCTATTTTCTTTTGGTCTCTTTATTCCTAACTGAGTTTGTCATTTCAGTTCATTCTGATTTTGTCCAAATAACTAAAAAGACTTATACTCCATAAAATGTTCTCATTGCCACATGCTGATTACTCAATATGAACAAACAGTCAGTTATTAGAAAGACACAAAAAAGACCTGTGAAGACATCTAATCTAGGCTTTCTGCCAGGAATTTCTGAAATGATCCCATTCCCTCTAATGCTCTGTAGGTAACAGCACATGTATGTGATGCACAAAACACTTCATCCACAGGATTAACATTAGGCCTCAACAGAGCAGTTGACTAGTTATTTCCCTAGTAGTGATTGCACAAAACAATTTGTAAGCAATCTGTAAATTTTCTTGAACCCAATTCTGTTGCCTGCATCCTTGGGGAATTCATACAGAAGGTTTGACCCCATACAGAAGGTTTAACCCCTACTATATACCTACACAGTAGGTATATAGTATACACAGTAGGTATATAGTAGGGGTTAAAGAATGAAAAGGTGTGAAAAGGTTTAATAAGTAGTTGAGCTGAAGAGATGTGAGGTGAAGATGTCTGCTTTGCAGTAACTCTCCTTGTCTCTTTACAAAGCACAGTGTAAAAGGAGTTGGAATGAAGACTGACTTTCTGAGAGGCCTGCATTTACACAGGCTGCGTCAACACATTATCATGATTCTTGGAAATATCATGGGATATATGTTGAATATCACGTTTAAATGAGTCACAGTTTTTCTAGTTACTAACACCTACTTCTTGGTACTTCTCTTACATTAATACATTCCCCTCCAGATGCTATGGGAAACCAAATAACCAATACTTTTCTGTAACAGTTTGCTAGCTTAACTCTGACAAACCTATGAGCCTCTACTCTATTTGAAATCTCAGTAATATTAATTTTACAACTTCCTTCATCCCTCAAGTCAACAATGATACTGTATGTCCATTTTTATTCAAATTATCCTTTTATAGCCTACTTTGCTGTTCCATTAAGAAAGAGTATCCATGATCTTGGACTACCTTTTCCCTTTAAATAAAATTGGCAAGAGGATTTGAAAACATGAACAATTCCCTAGGAATAGGTTAGATATTAGTATAAATATATTTTCAGAAATGTGTTCCCAGTTGCATGGTATTCCTTGGCGGTATGTTATTCTGTTTTACCTATAATAGCACAGATCTTTGAAAACAAATCTATCCCAAAGACCAACTGTAGTGCCTATTATCCTTCAGAAAAATTAGTGTTGTTTTTTGTTTTGTTTTGTTTTGTTTTTTTTTCCATGTTTGTTTTTTAATTTGTTTTTCTGTTTATCTTGGACCATAAGAAAAAAAATAATATATATATATTATATAATATAATATTATATAATATAAATTATATAATAATAATATATATATATATATGGAAAATAAGGATTTCTTTCTTTCTTCCTTTCTTTCTTGGATGTCTTTTTTTTTTTTTTTTCAAAATAACATTTATTTTCAGAACTATATTTTATCTATTTCTCATCGGTCTGACTTTGTTGACTCCACATTTGTAAGGAATAGACATAGAAATATTTGAAAGTGGTTCAGGACAGACTTAACTTTGTCCAAAGAAAACAGACCAACTGTTCTAATTAAATTGAGATAATTGGGTTTTCTCTACCTGTCTATCCTTATTACTTTATCACTTGTAATATGGACATCTGCCTGACGGGTGAGCAGAATGCAAGTATGTCTGAGTCATTAGGCTTTTCCTGAAAATTAAAAATGCCAGAGGAAAGCAAACCCAATCCCCTGTCTATAATTTTGCCCCCCAAATATAGAGATTGATTCAGTATGGTATGTAGGCTATGTAGTGGGCTATCTCTGGGCCTAGATAACCAGAAGTTCATTGATAACGCAGGAGAGAGTATGACCCACTTCATCAAAGGTTTCACTGGCAGGGAAAACACTGAAAAACGTTAAATGGAGAAATGATGATTAAGCCAAAGCCATAATTACTCATTTCTAGTTTCTTTGACCCAGCTAGCTACCACCAGCAAACAAAGAAGACTGGAAAAGTCCAAATAGAATACAAAAGGATTAACTCATTAAAAAATAATTTTAGCTACATGAATAAGCCTGTGGACTGTGAACCATGGCATGTCTGAGAGATCATTTAGTATCATTTCAAGAGACAGCAAGTCTCTTTTTACTGGGGAAATAAAATATATGTTATTACTCTTCACTATTGTTGGCCAACAGTTCATGAAGACAGGGGAGTACCAAACTGTATGCACCACGATTAACCAAAAACAACCGTCACAAAACTATTATTGACACTGTATGAACATAGAAATTAGTACTCCATCTATGTATTAGTACATAGATGTATTAATACAGCTTTCATTGCCTTGATGCAATGATCTTTGTACTCTAGAGTGCATTGTCATAAATGACATTTATAAAGAATGTAAGAATGTATTTAATTTTATACCGCAACCTTTCTAAACTCAAAGAAATTCTTTCTAATCTTCCTTCTTTGTTTCTATATTATCAACATTGTCTGTGGAAGTCAACTAATGAAATGATCTGAAGGCCAAAAAATCTCAACCCTATGTCCCAAAATGCCTTTCCTATGCCTTCCAGTAACTAACGGCGGTGTACATGAAAGATCGTGAGGGGCTTTTTATCAGGAATTGTAACAATAGGACAAGTAATGGTTTTAAACAAAAATGTGGTCGATTTAGATTGGATATTCAGAAGAAATTCTTTACTATGAGGTTGGTGAGGCACTGGAAGAGACTATCCAGAAAAGCTGTGGATGCCAATCTCTGGAAGTGTTCCAGGTCAGGTTGGATGGAGCTTTGAGCAAACTGGTCTATTGAAAAATCTCTCCATCTATGGCAAGGGGTTGGAACAAGATGATCTTTGGAGGTCCCTTTTAACCCAAAATATTCTGTGATGCTATGATTTTATGAACTGAGACAGAGAAGTCCACACAAATGACTAGTCCAGACCAAGATGTACAGACCAGTACATAATCAAATTCAGCTTTTAAAAATATACATGCATTGAATACAGATTTCTGATAATTCAGTCTTTCATGTTGCTTAGTGAATGAATGAAGCAATAAGCTCTGATATGCTGATAACATATGAAAATAGAGAAAGACATGATGTAAGGAACTCTGTAGGGGAGTCACTTTGGATTCAAGCCCCTGAACAGCTAAGACACTAATATATGCTGTTTGATCACAGTTTAGTGCTTGTAATCTATGAAATTGTGCTGACAACAACAACAACAAAATCTATCTTGGTACCAAATCAGGCTTTGAGTACCATACTGCACTACTAAGTAAGTCTTCCCCATGGAAGTGACAGGATTAGAAAGATGTTGCAGTGGTTCCCACTGTAACCTGTGGCTAAACAGATATATTCTTGATGTCATCCAGAGTTGAGACTGACAGAAATGGACAAAGAGAAAAGCAGGCCATGGAGACAGGAATATCTAGCAAAGAGCACCAACAATGATACCTGTTGCAACAACACAGATATAAAAATGTTATATATTTAGAATCATATAATGGTTTGGGTTGGAAGGGACCTTGAAGGTCATCTAATTTGAACCCCCCTGCCATAGGCAGGGACACCACCCACTAGATTAGGTTGCCCAGAGCCTCATCTAACATGTTGTTAAATATGGATGAGGCATCCACAACCTCTCTGGGCAACCTGTTCCAGTGCATCACCAACCTCTGAGTGAAGAACTTCCTCTTAATCTCTAATCTAAATCTCTCCTCTTTTAGTTTAAAACCACTCTTACTTGTTCTGTTGTTATCTGACTGAGAAAATTTGATTGTTTTTGGTTTGTCACTCAGATACAGGGATTAAATCTTGAAGCAATTGAAGGACTTTCTAACAGTGCATATTGTAGAATAAATATGATGACAGATAAACTGTGAATTTACCATTTAAAGCAGTAAATGACTGTGGGTGACTATAGAGCTGGACATCACCAAAACATCACCAAAACATCTACAAAGGCCCCATTGTGTTAAGATTGAAAAGAAACACTGGTGCTCTGCTAGGGAGAAGGGGAAATCATTGAATTCTATTATCAAGTATATTGTTTGATCTAATAATACAGTCTGTTCTCAGTGAAGATACTCTCACTGAACAGATTTGTCAGATCATTACTTAAAATTTTCTCTGTCCCATTTGAATTTATAGACTGGACAAGCAATATTATCATATTATATAGCAAAACAGTTCTTGATTTCATATGCTTAATATTAAAAGCTAATGTGCTGTTTCTTGTGTTATTTTACCTAATATCTATTACTCATAGCTGATTGTCTCCCTGTCATATCAAAGGCACTGAACTCTGGTGAAATCTTGACTCTGTTAAGGTCAATGGAATTTTTCACATTAGTTTTAGCTGGGCCAAGAATTCACTCAGTAGGCAAAGAAGAATGCACTTCAAAAACATTCAAGCTATGACGTATAAAAAAGAAGATACAGAATTTTGATAAATGTTTATTATAAGTTCCTTATATTTTAGTACATTTTCAAATTGCAAATGGTTTTTCATTCATTTGTTGAAAAAACTAAGTGCATGGATGTTGCTTAATTATTTAAGATTTCAACTGCTTAGTAGTGCAGTGCTTTGCACAGGGAAGAACTAATTTAGAGGAACAAATGAGATCAGTTTCTTTTCATCTCTGTTAAATTTCTGTGTTGTTGATCCTTAACCCCTTGAATGGGCAATAAATAAAAAAAGTAAATGAATAATTAAAACACACAAATACTTCTGGAAAATAAAGCCTTAGCTGCAAATCAAGATTAAGCAAATATTTCCAAGACTAATCAATAACACTGCTTGAAAAAGCTTATATTACAAATCATTACAATTGTTTCCCCAAATCTCTACATAAATTAGTTGAAAGGCCACAATTTTGTACAACAAGAAATTTTAATTAAATCTTGTGCTTGAAATGTTTCTGCAATTACTCCCTTTGGTTCTATTAAGACGTAGCCCCAGTTAAAATATACTGTTAATATTCCAAGATAACACTTGCTGGTGCCTTCATGTAATTTTAAATAATTCCTTGCCGTGAAATTTTGCACTCATTTTATTTTATTTTATTATTTTTTTGCTATTCTATTGCAAATTAAGTATTTTTTCATTAGTGGAACATCCAAACACTTATTCTCTGAAAATAGTCAAGTTTAAAAAGATTAAATACATTTTGTACCCAAGTATTCTGTTAAGGCTTTTTGTTAAATTTTTGCTGTAGTAAAATAGCAAGTAAAAAAATTTATTGGTTCACAGTTACAAGTGACTGTAACAAGTAAACATTGTAACTGTGAGAAGAAAAACAGGATTTGATCTTTCACCTTTAATTTGCACTGTTAGTACTTACTCAAATGCATATGCTCACCAAGGGCTTTTATGTTCATATATTTTCCTAATTGAGATTCTCTGTTTACCTTACATTATTCATAAGACATAAATTTGCCAGATCAAAGTCTTTTATATTTATTTATTTATCTATATTTTTTATTATTTTCTTCAATTTCTTTAACAGTGGCATGCAGAGTTATAATTTTCCTGTATTTCTTTCACTTGATGTTATATTTAACTTGCTCTGATCTTAAGCACAAATAAATTACTGGTCATCTAGGTTTCAGAATAAACTCTTGACATATGTGGGAAAAAGAAGGGGGGACAGTTATATTCATGGCTAACTAAAATAGCAATTTCTGTTAGTCTACATATCCACAAGTAACGTGTTATCATTTATGGATTACTTTGGGTGAAGTAAGAGAAGCTGTAATTCCTTTTTTTAATTTTTTTTTTTCATATTGTTACAACTACTTCCCTAAGAATATGTACAGATTTGACCCACTGTATCTTTTTACAAAGAGTGACAGAGATCTTCAGATTCCACTAGCTCTATGAATATATAGGCACACACATACGAAAATGACCAATTCTTGGAATTTTGGCTTCCAAATAGTTAGTCTCACATTTTATTTTTTTTCCCCACAATTTATTAGGTTAAAACTAAGTCAGAAATAAGAATTTGTTAACATTCATGTTTAACTGTCTAACCTTTATAGACACATCCCACATCCTACCACTACATTTTTATATGGGTTCATACATAGTTTTGCCTACCCCATTGTGAAAGATCTTTTTAATGTGATGACTCTGCAGGGTAGAAAGTGTAGGTGTAATGGTTCATCATGAGAACAGAAGGAAAGGATTAGTCTTTGAATAAAGTGGTTTAGACCAGAGCCTGACCCTTGAAATGGAAGTTGATTTCTCCCGAAAGCTGATACAGGGAAAGGAGACAGGAGAGGATCTGTCTTGCACAGCTGGAGATGGTGGCTCCCCACAGTCCCCTCTGTTAGTGCTTTGTGATCAGCAGCTGCATACACGTCTGCTGTGCCTGGCCCCTTCTCCTGACCTGAACATAGCAGTCACAAAACAGACCCCTGATTAAATCTCACTAGATACTCCCTGTGAGAGCTGTAGCCTAAAAGAGACAATGGATCACATGCAATGGGGACATGAATCAGTAAAACAGTCAAATTTCAATGGATTCACAGCATCACAGAATGACTGAGTTTGGAAGAGACCTATGGAGGATTCAGAGAAGTATGAAGAAATGCTCAGTCTCCTCCCTTGGAGGAGAGTGGGGAAAGCTGATGACGCAGAGACAATTTGCAAATCTATTCCTTTCTAGTCATCACATTTCAATACCTACATAAAATCACAATAAGGCTGAGGTTGGAAGGCACCTCTGAAGATCCAACCCCCTCCTTTGCTCAAAGCAGAATCAGATGAAGCCCAGGGCTGTGTCCAGTCAGGTTTTGAGGCTCCACAAAGGTTTTGAGGCTCTGGAGGGTCCACTGTTTCTCTGGACAACCTGTTGTAGTGTTTGATCTGTAAGGGTTTACAATGGGAAGGTACTTTCCTATGTTTAAATTGAATTTAAATTGCGTTTAAACAAGTGTTTCTGTCTTACTTTTCACCAAGGGAAAATACAATTCAGAAAGATGTTAGTATGTAATTTAAGGTGATGTCTCAGCAGTACATCATTCAAACTTGTGTTAAGGAGATAGTCAAACAGCAGGTACCACAGTGTCACTCAAAAAATGGCTTCAGGAGAAATAATAATATGAGTTAGCATGGGAGGGTTTATTTAGGTCAAGATGGTGTGGGCAATGGCATTTTAACAACATGGTAACATCACTTGCATTGAAAGAAAGGATTGTGTAGTACACCATCAAGGTGCCCACAAAGACACCAGTGTCTAAGGGCTGGCTGACCTTCAGAAAAATCTGAACTACATTTATAGCAGAACTGCTTGGCCTCAGAGGACAGACTGTATCTAATTAAAAGCGAAGCACATATGATGGACATGAGAGAAGC
Organism: Aythya fuligula; assembly: GCF_009819795.1. Classification (NCBI taxonomy): domain Eukaryota; kingdom Metazoa; phylum Chordata; class Aves; order Anseriformes; family Anatidae; genus Aythya; species Aythya fuligula. Next base: position 132,865,850 of record NC_045560.1, read on the forward strand.
TCAGTGCCATCTGCTTTGCTGCTGATCAAATCCTTTTACACTACACTGTTCGCCAATGAAAACATAACCTTCTTGGAAAAAATAGTACTTTTCTGTCTGACAAATCTAAGGCTCTGCTGTAGATATTGAGTCACGCACCCTTCTGAAGTTATGATTTATAATGGGCCAGTACATAAATAATAGGAATTTTATTAGCCAGATATTACAGATTGTTAATCAGTTCAAGTTGCTTATGAGTTTCAATAACATATATATGCACTACACTTGCACTCTTGTAAATAAATCCCTAGTAATATATAGCTATAATTCTTTATACTTTTCTATACATGATACTCATACGTGCACAAATGTAGGCTAGTAAGTGCTACTTAATAAATGTAGCTATGACTGGGTTGACATCTTTCAGATGGACATAAAACTCTGTCCATAACAATTTTTTTCAAAGGTGAGTGGGAGGATTTTTAAATGACTTACTCTGGGAAGTTTATGACTCATGTGATTACATTCTTGTCTAGATTTCCCTGCAGCTGGATGGAGTATACTACCTGTTTCCCATACAGTGATGAACAGACAGTGCATTTTAAAGTTGTGAAACATGGTAGCTAAAGTCCTTTCCTAATGTAGAAACACACCAAAAGATTTAAATAAAGTTTGGAAAATATTTTGTCATCAGCCAGTGAAAAGTACCTATATACCAAAAATACATGAACTATGACTTTTTAGCATTCCAGCACTTCCCTGCTTTTGTCCTTCTTGACATCATACAACTTGTTTTTGTGCCATAAAACATCCATCTTGTACATTTCCAATGGGTTTGGTCTACTGTGATACATTGAAGTCCCCCTGAACTTTTGCTGCTTTTCTCCCTCCTTTTCAACATAGAACCTGAGCTACATGAATTAAAGCTGTCATCCTCGCTAATGAGTACAAAAATAGCAAATCCCATCAGGTTATTCTTCCTGTCGTAAAGATATGAAAAAGAGGTAGAAAGGAATCTGCTCTCTGCAGTCTTAGCTACTTCTGACCTCCCGTTCCTGGTCTTTTACAGTTGATATGTTAAGTGATTTTCTCTCTCAGATCCCGAAATGTTTACTTCCACAGCATCCTCTGCTGAACTTTCCCAGGCTGCAATTGACAGACCAGACCAGACATCATAATGCTGTGGCATTATGAGAGCAAAACAGCTACACAAACAGTCTAGGAGACCTTTGAAAAAATATATGCTTTCAAATTCTGTGGAGTCAAGTCTCTTATTGTGTCTATTTCTTTATCTCTACTTTTTATTAGTAGTATTTTCCCTCTGTCCCTCAGATTTATTTTCCCTCTGTCCCTCAGATTTTATTTTTTTTATTACACCAACCAGTCTAATTATTAAATAGTCAGTGCTAAAATTCTTTAAAAATTCCTCTTTTGTTTAATACATACCAATCAACATTTTTTTTTTTTTTTCTTCTTCTTTTGTGTTTGTAGTGGGTTTACGTGGCAAGGTTTTGGTAGCAGGGAGCCATAGGGGTGGTTTCTGTGAGAAAGATCTAGAAGCTGCCCCATGTTTGGGAAGGGCCCCATTGTTTTCAGAGCTGAGCCAATAAGCGATGTTGTTTTGCACCTCTGTGAGAGCATATTTAAGACAGGGAAAAAAACGCTGCGCCACACAGCAGACGGGAGAGTCAAGGGAGTGAGAGAACAGCCTTGCAGGTGCCAAGGTCAGTGTAGAGGGAGCGGGAGAGGTGCTCCAGGTGCCGGAGCAGAAGTCCCCTGCGGCCCGTGGAGGAGACCACGGTGGAGCAGGTGGCCCTGCACCGATGGAGGCTGCCGCCTGTGGAAGACCCCTGCCGGAGCAGATTCCGGGCCGGACCTGTAGCCCGTGGAGAGGAGCCCACGCAGGAGCAGGTGACCCAGCAGGAGCTGCTGCCCGTAGGGGAGCCAGGTTGGAGCAGTTTGCTCCTGAGGGATGGACCCTGTGGTACGGACCCATATCTGGAGCAGTTCTGAAAGAGCTGCTGCCTGTGGGAAGCCCACGCCGGATCAGTTCATCAAGGACTGCATCCCGTGGGTGGGACCCCACAGCACAGGGGACGAGAGTGACCGAGAAGGAGCAGAAGAGAAGAAGTGCTGTAGACTGACCATAACCCCCATTCCCCCGTTCCCCTGCGCCACTCGGGGGGAGGAGGTGGAAGAGGGTGGATGGGGGGGAAGGTGCTTTTGGTTTGCTTTTGCCTTTGTTTTCTCACTTCTCTCGCTTGTTAGTAATAGGCAACAAATCTTACTATCTCCTTATGCCGAGTCTGTTTTGCCCATTACAATAATTACTGAGTGATTTTCTCGTCCTTATCTCAACCTTTGAGCTCCTTTTCACATATTTTCTCCCCATTCCTCTTTGAGGAGGGGGAGTGAGAGAGCGGCTGTGGTGGAGCTCGGCTGCCCACTCGAGCGGAACCACGACAGTGTTTAACAGCATACTCTATATAAATACACGATTCCAAAAGGGATATTGAATGGCATCTATACAGTTATATATGAAAGCAACTGCAGCCTAAACTAATGCCAAGGGCTAATGACAGCCTAATTAGCTTGGTTTGTTTAGCACTTCATTTTTTGTTTTTACAGTGGTTCTTAGCAGATGAAGAGTCAGAAAACAAATTTCTTCAAGTTGTGGAGAAATTACTATAAAATAGTAAAACACAGCCTGTTAAGGCCTTCCTAAAATTGTTTCCATATTCTACCATCTGTAACACTAACATTTCAGAATACATTTCTCTAAGTTGTAAATGCTCTTTCCATGGTGGACACATTTCTTTCTCTACACTTACATTACATTTCAACAAAAACCCTATTAAATGTCAATGGTTAAATCTGGTATTCATGAAGGAGCGAGTTAACTTTTCAAACATTACTAAAAACATTATGGATCATATAATATGATCCATAATAGATCATAAATAGATCCATTAATAGATCTCTTAATTTGTTTCTTAAAGAGTTAGCATTAGCAAAGCAGAAAGTACTAATGCAACGTCTATGAGATGTTCTTCTGCAAAGCAAAATCCTGTTTCAAAAAACCAAAGAAATGTGACCAGTCTCTCTAATGTGCTGATCCTGAAGGACAATTTCAACATGTGGTGTTTTCTAGATGTACCCAGTTCAAAAGCTAAGGATTTTATTAAAATCAGTATAATCTTAAAACAAGGATAAAGGAAAAAATAGTAACAGCAGGAACACATGTTGTTGAAACAGAGCTAGAGGTAATTTTGCTGACAAGGAACAATCAACATATAGAGTCAAACACAAGCTACACACACATCTCAAAAATCAGACAATAAACAACCAGTATGACTCTGTCTGCATACTGACAGATAGTACATCTGAGACAGTAATTTCTGTGCACCATTGAACCCCTTGAAAACTTTTTTTTTTTTTTTTTTAATTAACAGTACAAAGTATTCAGAAAGCATTAACATAAGTACCTTTATGGGTAGGACATCCAATATCATCTTCAAAACTCTATCTCTCTCTTTTTTTTTCCTTTTTTTTTTTTTTTTTTTTTTTCTACAGAAATTGGAAAAGCATGTTGTAAACATCTTCACTAATGGATTTTATCTGGTGACCTTAGAAGATGGGGATCCTTTTCACTGAGGTCCCTAGAGGTACTTCCAGGAGACTTTAAGAAGACAGGATTGTCAAATATAACATACTACTGTATACAGTGGCTGAGAAGATTTTCCATTAAAAGCAGGCAGGCTGACAGTGTCATACCACTTAGCACAATTTTTCCAGAAAAGGAGGACCAATTTATATTTTTTTTCCTCAATTTTTCAGCATTTTTTATGTCCCTGGAGAGTCCTAACTAAACAGAGGGAGAAAACAGCTGGAGAAAATACTGGAAATGCGAGTGACAGCTAATACTAATTGCATTCAGCATAAATGCAGAAGCTAACAGGAACCTCAGGATAAAAGCTTGGCACTCATGAATTTTGGCATAGAAAGTCTTGTCCTGATGGTTGCTTCTACCAGTTCAAGCACATTTATAAATAATAGCTATAATTTTAAAACTACATTCAATTAAGACAAACTTCATCCATTTTCAAATATCATTTGATGAAAACTGAAGCCAATACTTACAATAATTTCCTTTTTCTTTTTTTAATTATTATTTTTTTTTATCATACTATATCTCCATGCCATATAGCTAGCCGTGGCATTTTAAGGGCACCTAATTTAATGAATTCAGGAAAAATTCTTTTGGGAATATATTTATACAGCATTAATCCATATATATTTGTTGCAAAATATTTTTTTTTCCATAAAATCTAGTAATTTCTACCAAAACAATTCACCTGCAAAATTCTAATTTTATTTGCTGATCCTTGGGGAATCTTTAACAGGTTGATTGCTTTACTTCTGTATTTATCAGTCATGTTACTTTAAGAACAATTCTTCTTTATTTCATTTCTTAAACCACACAAATTTTATCGAGTGTTGCTAGGACTGCTATTTTGTCAAACTGATGGAAAACAATAAAAAAGGATAAATGTAGATTCCATTTTCCCTTTAAGCTTACTGTTATTCGGTTTAACTCTGGTACTAGCCATTTGAGAATACTGGATATTCTTAAAACCACAAACAAAGCTCATCAATTTGACAGAACACAGCAATTGCCTCTAATATTCTGATACACTAAAGCATACCTAATAGCTAAACAGCCAGCAGAAGCAATCTTCTTGAAATTAATATTGTTTGTCATCTACTATGAAAATCCACAGTGTATCTCAAACTCAAACTGCTATCTTTTGTGCTTCAGTTTTATGCTTAAATTAGAATTTAATTATTCAAAAGGACTTGCATTCTTCAACTCTGTGGCTAAGCTTCCAAGCAATTTCAAGGATTATTTAAACAAATTGAGCACCTGATCTTAAAACTGGCCCATGAGATAAAAATATTATCTATTTTTGTTTTGAAATTGGTACACAGCACACATGCTATTCAGAAGGCAGTAAAATTTGCCACTACACAGTTGTCACAGACCTGTGGATAAAGAGAAAGAAAGCGAAGGATATCATTTGATTAGCCTCCAACTTGATTAATTTTAACTCATTTGGGAACTATCCAGCAATAATTCTTCCAATGAAGGTCATAATTCTTCTTTAATTGTTTCCACCTGGTACAGTACTGACATCAATTCCCTCTTTTCTCCACGTCTCTGTATCTGGTTCTCAGCCTGTTGCTCATGCCTTCCCAGGCTTTCTTTGTACTAGCATTAAGGGGCAGGAGTAAGGCGATTGCCTTTTTCAGTTGTGTCAGACATTGTCAGACAACAGAATCCCCTGCTTCATTTCCTCCATTGCTGGATGCTCTCCTTGAATTCATTCCTTATTCCAGTTTATACCTTTTGAGAATGAATTCTTGCCCTGCTCCTGCTACAGTCTGATGTGCTAAGCTTTCACTTGTAACTTGCCCTCTGCCACTGACATTCTGCAAAGGAAAGTAGAAAAATAACAACCCCTAACTTTCTGACTTCTCTAATTCCTTCTCCTCTTTCCTGATTCTTTCATGCCCCTCCCCATGCTCATATACACACACACGAAAGAGAGAGAGAGAGAGAATCACAACCAGGTAATGAGACTGTCTTAGTAGACAAAAGTCATTCACAACTTAATTTCTGAACCAGAATGTTCAGAATGGCCTAATAGCCCAAGGATTCAATGACACATAGACCACAAAAACAGGATTTGTATACTTAATTAAATTCCATTGTTTAGTGTGCTAACCCAAGTTATCTCTTTCCATGCTGCCAGGTACTCTGAAGAGAAAATGAGAACTGTGGGATCCTTAAAGAAATTCATCCAGACAAATGCCATCTTTTTCTTGCCTTACAACATCTTGCTTTTAAGATTGAAGCAACTGAATTTTGTAATTCTAAACTCTAGACATAACACCTGTAAACAGTCTGTTACTGTTTTTTTTTTTTTTTTTTTCTGATAACATTTGACTTTGTTTCTTCATTAGAGTGGGGACATCAGGAATAAAAATTTAGTTTTAGAACATAAACACACACTAGAAAGTATATAAGCCATATAGTAAACATGTAGCGTTTCACATGTATGTAGTTTTAAAGCAATAAGCAGCAAACAACTTTCCAAGAAAACACAGTTTTTCTTTTCAAACAGAATCGAAAAGAGTGATAAGTAATGGTGGTCAATCCAGGAACACTGACTTGGCTAGACGGGAAATTTTGTATTAGTGGGATAGCATTTCACTATTTATCGATTTATGTCTAAAATAAATGAGAGAATGTTTTATTGCTCTTGAGGTGGATGATATGAGATTGAAGTAGATATTTTAATATCCTGTTTAATGTCAAGTTAGAAAATTAGATTCTTCTTTAACCTTTGAGTTTTAGTCATAAAAAGACTGATAGTTCAAGACCTCCCAGAGTTTGAAGATGTACCATCTATTCAAATGAAAAGGGCTGACAGCCTCAGGGATGACAAAATACTTAGCTGTTCCTGGAAAAAAATATTTTTTTTTGCTCATTGGGTTATGAAGTTTCTCATCAATAATTGGGTTGTGAAGTTATTCATCAGTAATTGGTTACTCATCAATAATTGCGATGAAATAATGTAAAGCTATTGGTAAATATTTTTTCTAAGTTATGCTACAGAAAGTGAAGGTCTAAGTAGTAGTGCTAAAGAGATTTATCTGGAGCAATAAAGTACATAAAAAGAAAACATGTTAAGGGGGAAATGGTCCCACCAGAAAGAACAACAAAAAGAAAGAACCAAAAAACAAAAACAAAAACAAAAACAAAAAATATTGAATTGGGAGCTTCATGCTTTAGGACAAATTCATGTGTAATTGTGATATTGCTGAAGGAAAAAATACTATCCTTTCATGTGAAAGGCCTTAGCTATAATGTTGAATCATATCATATATTCACAAAACAAAGATCTCACGCTTCCTATTGCTGAAGCACATTTGACACAGCAATAGTTCAAAATAATAGATTATCCTCTTTCATGTTTCTAGAACACAGCAATACCTGTCAGAAAATTGTCTTAAGATTTAAGACACTGAATAATGAAGATTTTGTAATTATTTTTCAACATTCAATGTCTTCTGGAAACTGAATTTCCTAAGATAGTTTTGATGTCCGTGAGCTTTAGCAAAGTCCCTCTATCAAAAGACTGCCTTTCAAATCAGTTTGATTAATTCAGTTTGTCACATATACTACATTTATCAGCTTAGAGCAAGATGACTGGTAATAAACAGCAACCCATTTGCAATAAGATTTTTGTATTTTTGTGACGAAGACCTTTACTGAGATGTTGTGCGTTTAATGCAACCACAACACAATGACACACTCCATTGCAAATGACAGATCTAATCATAAAGTTAAAATTATAGTGCTGGGCAATAAATAAATAAATAAATAAATAAATAAATAATAAAATTAAGACACACTGTATCTACTATATGTCTGAACATAGCTGTATTCCCAGCGAAGTTATTCTTACTAGCTTCTATTCCTCAGCTGATATATGCTTTTTTATTTCTCCATAAGCTGCAGCATTTATTTACCCTTGCATTTTGAGGCATTACAGTTTCTGCTGACATGAGTATTTTCCCCAAATAGAACATTACAGCAGTCCCTTGCTAGATATTCAAGCTATGTGTATGTTTATTTTTTAATTTCTTTCTTGAACTTTCTAACTGTGAGAGGGCTGGGAAAGTGGAGTCATGATGAATGAGAGTTTGCTTAAAAAAAAAAAAAAGTAGAAATGTAGACATTTGATGTAGCATTGAAAAATTCACAACCTCCTACCTTGAAAACAAACATTTCCCGGCGAAGAATAGCCAGAGTGTTGAAGTTCCCATCACAGATGTTAGGTTTGGCCCCAGGATAGGAAGGTTTGTCACCAGTGGGTGGCCGGGGAGGTTTAGGTTGTCTGTCATTCTTCCGCGGGTCTGCTGGAGGGATCGAACGATGTGGGGGCACTGTTGGCAGAGGTCTTGTTGGTGGTGGGATCCTGTCAGGTGGACCTTTAAAAATAGTAGCAAGGGATAATTTACATGGCTATCAGTGACATTTCAAGAAGAAGTACAAAGAAACCCTGCTGTAAACAGTGCAAATCCTACAGCGGGTGGAGAATGGAAAAAGTGACCTAATCAGCCTTTCTCATGTTGCTAAAGGGTATAATGAAGGAATACCACAGAACCAAAGCACTAATGAAGAAAATAATTGTTTTTCACTGTTCAGGATCTTTCTTCTTTATTGGAACAACAATTCAATAAAACCTTCAAAGGATTTATTCACTACATATACTTTACCAAATGAATAAGAACTGTTCAGAAAAAATCATTGTCTCTTGCATAAAATAAAGGGAATAAACAAACAAAACTTTTCCTAATAAGACTATCATCAGTCAATGGGTTTACAAACCATCTTTTTAACTTCCACCTATCAATTTGCATATGCGTGGTATGACATGTGTGGTAATTTCTACTGACCCAATTTTTAGGCAAAGTACTATCTTATTCAGAACATGTTTGCACCTTTCCACACTTCCCTTTGCTATGTATAGACGGTCTTAAAACTGGACTTCAAATCCTATGCATCCACATTTTAAAAAATATATAATAATAATACTTTGCATTTTTCTTCAAAATTCTTAAATTAATTATGTTTTATTTTTTCTTCATTTATTTATTTAATTTTTATTTTTTGGTGAGTTTAACAAAGCTATATACTTGGTAATTAAAAGAATTTCTGAGGATAAATGTATTGAAAAGGAATAACTAAAACTCTGTATAATGTTTTAAACAAAGTTTTATTCTTGTACACACATTTTCTGTCATAATATACAGGTATATTACAGATGAAAGGTAAAATAACTATCCCACCCACAAGTTCTCTATCTGAAAGTTGAATGGCCTTCCTAGAGAGATGCTTTTCATATATTTATATTTATATATATTTCATTCAGGATATGCAAGGATGGGATCAAGAAAGGCAAGGCACAGATTGAACTGAACTTGGCAAGGGATGCAAAGAATAACAAGAAGGGATTCTGTAGGTACATTGGTCAGAAAAGAAATGCCAAGGAGAGTTTATCTCCTCTGATAAATAAGAAGGGAGAACTGGTAACAACAGACATGGAGAAGGCTACTCAGCAACTTCTTTGGCTCAGTCTTCACTGTCAGTTAGTATTTCCACATCTGTCAAGTGGCATCCCTTCCTATGGCAGGGGGTTGGAGTTAGATGATCTTTAAGGTCCCTTCCAACGTGAGACATTCTATGACTTTACAATTCTAATTCTCTGAATCTCTGGGCAGGATCTGGGGGAGTAAAGTCCCTTCCACTGTAAGCAAAGAAGAGGTTCGAGACCACCTAATGAAACTGATGACACAAGTCTATAGGACCCAATGTCATACATTCCAGGGTCCTGAGGGAGCTGTCTGATGTAGTTGCCAAGCCTCTCTCCATCATATTTGAAAAGTCCTGGAAAAGTCCCTAGTGACTGGGAAAAAGGAAATATCTCTCCCATTATTAAAAAGGGTAGAAATGAAGACCAGGGGAACTACAGACTGATGAGCCCCACCCCTGTGCCTGGGAGGATCATAGAACAGATCCTTGACATTGTTTCCAAACAATGTCAAGTCACATACAAGACAAGGCAGTGATCCAAGACAGTCAGCACAGCTTCACCATGGACAAATTGTGCCTGACCTGTCTGGCGACATTCAGTGATGGAGTGACTGCATCAGTCAACAAGAGAAGACCAAACCATGTCATCTACTTGGGCTTCTGGGGCTTTTGACATGACATCTTTGTTTCTAAATTGGAGAAATATGGATTTGAAGGTTGGAGTATTCAGTAGATAAGGAATTGGCCAGATGTCTACAGCTAGAGAGTTATAGTCAATGGAACTATGGCCAGGTAGAGACCTGTAATGAGTGGTGTCCCTCAGCAATCTGTCTTGGGACTGGTGCTGTTTAATATCTTTATCAATGACGTAGACAGTGGAACAGACATAGACAGTGGTACCCTCAGCAAGGGCCTGCAGCATAAGGAAGACATGGACCTGTTCGAGTGTGTCCAGAGGAGGACCACAAAGATGACTATAGGGCTGGAGCACTTCTCCTATGAAAAAAGCTGTGTGTGTTCAGCCTGGAAAAGAGAAGATTGCAAGGAGATGTCATTGTGGCCTTTCAGTAGTTAAAGAGGGCTTATACAAAAGATGGAGAGTGACTTTTTACCCAAGCAGATAGTGATAGAAAGAAGGGAAACATTTTTAAACTAAAAGGGGGGAGATTTAGATTAGTTATAAGGAAGAAATCCTTCATTATGAGGGACTGGAACAGGTTGCCCAGAGGAACTATGGATGCCCCATCCCTGGAAGTGTTCAAGGCCAGGTTGTATGCGGCCCTGGGCAACACAATCTAGTGGGTGGTGTCCCTGCCGATGACAGCAAGGTTAGTATTAAATGAGCTTTAAAGTCCTTTCCAACTAGTACATTTACTTATATTTTCCATGTACAACAATATTGCAAGTTTCAGTTGGATCAGTAATATTTCTGGAAACAAATGAAAATTTAAATTTGGATCATCTCTCCAAATCATTTAAATACAAAATCAATTTTGACTTAAAAAAACTAACATATTTTTCATGAGCAATTTCAGAAAGACATTTTAATAGTAAGACAACCTTAAAACTTCATAAATGCCATTTGAATTTCTGATACTTGTTCAAAATAAGCATACTTTTTAAAGAAAAATATAGACTATGGAAGGAAATGGTAAACTCCCCAAATAGTTGTCATACAATTTAATAGGGCATTTATTTCATTCACAGTTTTAAGGTTTGTGACATTTATAATTTACAGTTAATAATGGTGTTCTGAGGAATATTGCAGACCAAAGTAATTATTTTAATAGGCGTGACATTTTTATTGAGGCGTATGATTCCCGATCACCTCTTGATTTTAAAGGAGGAAAGGAATCAGTTTGCAGTAGCTCATGTTGGAATGATTTTAACCCCAAACCAAAGTTTTCGTATGTCATTTGCTGGTGATGTCAGATATTACATCCCAGGGGTAACACATTTCTCCTAACGTATAGCTCACAGCTGTTAGAGCTTAGTGGTTAGTTTTTGGCAATGTATTGTTGTCTAGCTCTCAAGTCTAGACTATGAAGTTATGAGACCATGAGAAACAACCTTCCTTCTAGCTAATCACACAGGGAAAAAAAAAGAAAAAAAAAAAAAAGCTTGGTAAGCTAATCATTTTGAAATTGCTATTTAAGCTTTATGAAAATATATATCAGTGCTTACTAATACAATATGTTTAAAAAGCTTGTTAATATAAAATATATCATAATGGCAGCAGAGTTCTAATTAGCAGTATGGTAATTCTACATCTATATAGGTGTCATTTGTAGTAGTAATGATATGCAAGGAATGGCCGTGATAATATTCAATTTAACCCTGATAGTTAAACCTCTAAACTGAAAATAACTGTAAGTATAAAATTAAATCTAATACAAAATTAATTGGGGAATATTAACCAAGGGAGTTCTAAATCATATAACTGGATACATGGCATTAACATAGAAATAGCACAGATTTTTCACTGTAGGAAATATACATATATATATTATAAACAAAACAAAACAAACAAAACAGCTATAGAATCAGTCTTTAAAACCAGGAAAAAAATTATGGCTTTGGAAGTGTAAGGAAAAATAATGTGGGAGTTAGTCTTAGATTCAGCCTATAAGCAAAATAATGTTATTGTTTTCACAGAATCATTTAGTTTGGAAACAATCTCTAAGATCAACTAGTCCAACCTTTAACATAACACTGCCAATTCCACCATTAAACACTGTCACTAAGCACTACATCTATACTCTTTTTCAAGACCTCCAGGGATGGTGACTCAAATACTTCCCCAGGCAGCCTGTTCCAATACTTCACAACCTTGTCAGTGAAGAAATTTTTCCTAATATACAACTTAAACCTCCCCTGGCACAATTTAAGGCCATTTCCTCTTATCACTTAGTGCTTGGGAGAAGGGACTGATCCCACCTCACTATAGCCTCCTTTAAGGTGGGGTGCAATAAGGTCTCCCCTGAGTGTCCTTTTCTCTAAGCTAAATAACCCCAGGTCCCTCAGCTGCTCCTCATAAGACTTGTTCTCTAAGCCCTTCCCCAGCTTCGTAGCCCTTCTGTGGTCATGCTCCAGCACCTCTATGTCCATCTTGTAGTGAGGGGCCCAAAACTGAACACGATATTCAAGGTGTGACCTCATTAGAGCTGAGTACAGGGGGACAATCACTTCCCTAATCCTGCTGCCCACACAGTTTCTGATACAAGCCAGGATGCCGTTGGCCTTCTTGGTCACCTGAGCACACTGCTGGCTCATACTCAGATGGCTACTGACCAATACCTCCAGGTCCCTTTCCGTCAGGCAGCTTTCCAGACACTCTTCTCCCAGCCTGTATTTTTGCATGGGATTGTTGTGCCCCATGTTCAGGACCGGACACTTAGCCTTGTTGAACTTCGTAGAGTTGGCCTCGGCCCATCAGTCCATCCTATCCAGATCGCTCCACAGAACCTTCCTACCCCTAAGCAGATCAACACTTACGCCTAACTTGGTGTTATCTGTAAACTTAAGGTGAACTCAATCCCTTTGTCCAGAGCATTGGTAAAGATATTGAACAGAAGTGGCCTTGGTACTGAGCCCTGGGGGCCAGCACTAATGACTGACTTCCAGCTGGATTTAACTCCATTCATCACAACCCTGAGCTCAGCCACTCAGCCAGCTTTTAACCTCACAAAGCGTACACACATCCAAGCTGTGAGCAGCCAGGGTCAGAAGAATACTGGGAAACAGTGTCAAAAGCCTTACAGAAGTCTAGGTAGACCACATCCACAGCCTTTCCCTTATCCACTGAGTCTATCACCTTGTAGGAGGAGATTAGGTTCGTCAAACAGGACCTGCCCTTATTAAACCCACATTGACTGGACCTGATCACCTGGTTGCCCTGTAGGTGCTATGTGATGGCATTCAGAATAATATGCTCCATGAGCTTCCCCAGCTCCAAGGTCAGACTGACAGGCCTGTAGTTTTCTGGATCCTCCTTCTGGCTCTTTTTTTAAATGGGAATCACATTTGCTAGCCAGCAGTCAACTGGGACCTCCCCTGATAGCCAGGACTCTTGACAAATGATGGAAAGCACCTTGGCGAGCACTTCCACCGAGTCCTTCAGTACCCATGGGTGGATCCCATTTGGCCCCATAGACTTGCATACATCTATACATCTAAGTCGAGCAGGTCACTAAAAATTTCCTCATGGATTATGAAGGATTCATTCTGCTCACCATCCTTATCTGCCAACTCAGGGAACTGGGAACGTGGTGAACAACTGGTCTTGCTGCTAAAGAATGAGACAAAGAAGGCATTAAGTACATCAGCCTTTACTTCATCTCTTGTCACTGTTTCCCCCACATCCAATAAGAGATGGAGATTCTCCTTAGTCCTTCTTTTCTTGTTTATGTATTTATAAAAGCATTTTAATTGTCTTTAACAGCAGTAGCCAGATTGAGCTCAAGTTGAGTTTCCAAAGGTCATAAACCCTCTTTTTCTTCCTGAGTTCTAGCCATAGCTCTCTGTTCAGCCAGGCTGGTCTTCCACCCTGACTTGTCTTTTGGCATGTGAGATATATGTATTTTTTTTTCAGGAATGAAATCTTTTAAGATTTCAATCCTGAAGGGTGTCCAGCCTTCCTGGACTCCTTTGCCCTTCAGGACTGTCTCCCAAGGGACTCCACCAACCAGTCTCCCTAACAGGCCAAAGTCTACTCTCTAGAAGTCCAGGGTGGTAGTTCTGCTAACCCCCTGCTTACTTTTCTAAGAATCAAAAAGTCTATTAATTCATGATCTCTATGCCCAAGATGGCCTGCAACCTTCACATTACTCACAGGTCCTTCTTTGGTAACAAGCAAAAGATCCCAAGGGGCGCTGTCGTTAGCTGACTCACTCACCAGATGTGTCAGGAAATTATCTTCCACACACTGTAGAAACTTGCTAGACAGTTTCCTCTCCACTGTGTTGTATTTCCAGCGGACATCTGGTAAGATGAAGTCCCCCATGAGAACAAGGGCTAGCGATTGTGAGAGTTCTCCCAACTGCCACATATAGAATATTTTGCCTGCTACTTCAGCCTGGTTGGGTGGTTCTTAGTAGAATCCCACCATGACATCTGCCTCATCGGCCCTCCCCTTTATTCTTATAAACACTCAAATCTGTTATCACCATTGCTCAGCTCTAGAAAAGCAAAATACTTCCTAACATACAGGGCTATGTTGTGTTTTGGTTTTAAAATTTCAGTTACCTTGCATTCTCAAATACATACAGAATTTACATTTGCTAGATTATTTGCTAGATCCTATTTCCAGCCACAAAAAAAAAAAAAATAAAAATTAAAATTAAAATTAAAAAGTGGGTCTTTTTTTCCCCCGTGTAGCTCAAAGTCTTGGACTCATAATCACATTCTTTTGAGATCAATTAGCTATATTTATCACAAAAAAAAAAGGGCTTTCAGGGACCACAAAATTGATCTACCCAGGGAACTGTTTAGTATTATAACTGATAAACTGATAACTGAGCAGCAATCAATTCATACAGTTATATTAGCTTCGAGTACTGTGGAAATAAGCTCATTATGGTTAAAGCCTGCATATCTTAATATTTTAATAGATTGGGATCTCTTTGCAGATATTTTCTTTATGGCCTTTTAAAACATTTAAGATTACCATTCCAGCTGAGTGCAAATTTGAATGCAAGTTGTGAACAGTGAGAAAACAAGTAAAAGAACTTCATCAGAATTTTTGGCATTATCACAAGAAGGCATTTGGGATAACAAGTGGCAGAGCCTACCCCAACAAATTATTTTAGAGAGGTGATGTGGACAGGAGGTTGTCAAACATATTCTTAAGTGAAAACATTGTTTCCTAATTAAAGTATGACATACCATATATCTTCTGAATGCCCTGTAAATCATCATTAGGTAGTTTGAAGTTATCAGTTTCCATATACTGGTAAAATGGAGCCATGATTGCTGTGGGATCATTAGAATGCTCCAAGCCCAGAGCATGTCCCAGTTCATGCACAGCAACTAGAAACAGATCATTTCCTGTGGAGAAAAGAAAGGGAAAATAATGTATGAAACAATAAGCATAGTAACAGAAATAACACAAGTGGAGGACTCTTCATTTGAAAGACATTTTCATTGAATTTGAATTTTACTAGTTAATTAACAATGAAACATTAAGGTAATGCAGTTGCAAAGGTAACTTTTTTAAGAGGCAACTAATCATATTATAAGCATATGATACTCATATGAATACCATGTGAGTGTTTATCTTTTTAAACTGATGCGCATGGTTAGTACAGGGTTCAAGTGTCATATCTGGCATCTAGGCTTGTGTGTAGTTTTAGACATCAGGTTTATGCTTTAGTTAGGCTAAGTAAAAATGCTTGCACTAAGTCATAGTTCCAAAAGGAAAATATCTCTGATGTGTGTGGTTAACTTCACAGACTGAGGACTACCTATTTAGGACAAACCCTACAGGGAACTTAGTCATCCAAGCAATCAGCAATCAGGCCTCTGCTGATTATTTGTACATGTTGTCCATTTCTGAATCACCATAACTGAAATTCTAATGAGGGAAATATGGGTGTCTTGCTATCTCATTCTCAAAATAGGATTCCCTTATTTATTTCATTGTATTTCATTGTATTTCATTGTATTTCATTTATTTTTCAAATTCTTAAGTATTAGAACTTTTTGATTTATGTAGATCTAAATAATAAAATGTCAGACTCGTATTATAGACTGATAATGACTGCTTTTGTTTTTTCCCTTCCAAAAACCCACATTTCATTTTTATTACAGGGTATTGGAAACAATTAGAAATGTTACCAGTAGAATTATGGCACTCTGTGAAGTAAACACAAATCAAAGTTAGTAGAAGTATTTCTATAAAGGTTTCAGAGCTCAACCTTTATGGTGTTCATTTTGTTTATTTTTAATCATCTAAGAATGCATGATCTTTTATAAGTTTTTTGTACAGATTCTGTCTGTAGTCATCCTGTTATATAATGAGACTTTGGAAAAAATGTTTTACATCAGAAAGATTTTGGTCACTTGGAGAGGATTCACATCCAATGTATTGCTCAGTTTCACCACATAGGAATGGGAGGAATCATTCCTCAGAAGTGTTCCTATCCCGCACAAAAATTTACCAGCTTATGATGAACATAACTTAGGTTACCAGCTTATGATGCTTATAACTTTTAGAACGTTGGACATAAGCTAAAGGGGTTCCACCTAGAGTAGGTAGCTTTTTGTTGAAATACCAGTATACATGGTGAAAAAGTAAAACTGAAATGTAAAGTCTATACTGTGGTCCAGTAGACAGATCAATATTGAGATGCAAAAATGTTAAACATTAACTTTCATTCTATATTCTGTAAATCCTTTGGAGGTAGACAGTAATATTCCACTGCTGGCACTGGGATTATAAGTACTTTTATAATATAATAAGAATATTAAACATTGGATTTAGTTAAAAAAAAAAAAAAAAAAGACAGAAGAAGAAAAAGACATATATTTACAGAACTTTGAGAACATAGTTGAGAATGTTTCAATTTTTCAAGTATTTCCTCTAGCTGACACAAGAAATAAACTTTCTTCCAAGTACCTATGAAAGGGGAAACACTTGGCAGTAGATGTCTTCATGATGTATAGAACCATGCTGATGTTTGTAATATAAATGTCTGATTGAAAGCATGGAAACATTCACAGTTAAAACTCTGTTTAGTTGACAGTCTTTTCACGTCTTTCTTGTTTTTAATCCAGAAATAGGAAAACTAAATGCTTGTGCTCCTTTATTCAGTATAACTGTGCAGAAAAATCACCTTTCAAAAATTAATGTGAAATAATATGCATTTAGAAATGAGAAAAAATTTATCCTATCATTTATAATTAAGTGGTTTTCAGATGAAATATCTTCTTGACTATATGTGTATATATATCTGTGTGCAGTTCTTTACATAGTAAAGCAGATTCTCCATGCACTGTTGTAACAGGTTTGAGGAGCTTGACTGTCCCTCTCAGTAATGCTTTTGATATCTGAATTTGCCCTTCTATATCCAGTCAAAACTGATCTTGACGGTATCTCATAGCCACAACATCTGTAGCTAACCTCAGCATTTTAAGTGATGCACAGGAGCAACCCTGTAAATGTTTTCATTCTGCACTCACAATGGAATAATTAATATCCTTTAAAAAAATGATAGTTTAAGATGAAAAGACATGAAACAAGATACTACTGTGCTATTAGCTATTAGATATATAGCTATTGTATTGTGACAAGGCTCAAAAGTTCTCTTCTGCATTTTATGAAAGTTAGAGTTTCAACACAGGTTTATTAGAATGAATTATTTATTTGTGCAGCTTTAAGTTGTGTGTGTAAAATGGAACTTCCTTTTGTTCATCAGACCTTGTGAAAGGCAAATTTGTCTCCTAGACCTGGGCTCCTATCATCATAATTAAGAATATTAACCAGTCTAAGTCTTTGTATCAATAATTCAACTATCAAACCGCATACAGTATTTATTGAACCATTTTCATAGTTTTATATTAATAATATTTGAATGTTTAATAATATAAATAATGGCACTGTGGCTACGCTGATCAGTATCAATAGATTAAAGAGTGTTTTATGTGTGGTACTCAACATCTACTGTTTGAAGTGAGAGGGCCGGGAGGTGAACTTGTAACCATTTCTAAATTACGTAAAACTACAGTTAATAAAATACTCTTGGAAGAGTCTACTGTTTCTCTCTAATTGTGCCAATTATACAATGCCTGAAGAATCAATACATCCTTTGGTCTTCAGTCCCCACTGAGTATTTATAAAGATCTCTAGGAATTCCTATATCTTGTTCCATCTTGACTTTGAGGCTGCATAAATTACACAATGAAGTGAATATACATAGTAAATAAATAAAGCTGCTACTGGCACGTGTTCCTTCCAGGATCACAGACTGCGCATATGGCAGAGCACTTCTACTACTACTGTGATAGTGGGTCTATGTCAAAGAACAGGTATTATGCAAGGGGTGTTTGTCTCTCTTCCTATGTATTTTGGGTGGGGTCATATGTGAAAAATCATAAATATTCAGTATCTGCTTGGCCCCTCTAGGCTTAGTAAAAACCTAAGCCCAAAAGGGAAAAAGGGAAAAAGACAAAAGGACTCTGTAATTTCTACCTCCTGCAATGCAACCGGTAGATGTCAAGGTAGCTATTAAATGTGGTAAACTAGAGATAGAACTGCCCTTGGAGTAAACAGGTAAAGGGGAAAGGAGAAGGTCACAGGAAAAAACTGGGAGAATAACATTCTTGCCTGGGGTGACAGCGTGATTTAACAGGGAACATATTTTCTACTTATAGTCAAATAGTTCCATTTTTCATAACTATTTCCATCAAGAGTCATGATTGTCTCCAGGGCATCCTGAGTTTAAACTGACCCAAATAACTTAGTGCAGTTGAAACTGAGGTTTAAACCAGTTCAGAATGTGTTGCATGAGACCACTGCAGGTAGGACTTATTACTGTCATAGTTTTCATTCTTCTTCTCTTGCATATGATTAGATCTCTCTAATTCAGCAACAATTAGTCAGTCCCTATTTGCTTTTGGGAGATAACTTGCCTTGAGCATCACAATTTTACTATAACTATCTACTGAGAATGCAGAAGGATAATCCTAAAAGTGCTCATTCTTTCTCTCCAGTCTGTGCAGAAGTGTATTTGAGTCTGCAAGGTTGATAACAGGACAACTTCAGTTCCTTGTCTAGTGGTCAGAGAAAGATGGAGTATACAGGCAAGTGAATATTAGTACAAGCTCCAGACAGCTTTGTTAGCATACTTACAGTGGACATCATCTTTTAAATATTTTGAGTCCTCACCATTGAAGGAGAGAGTCCCAAATGATTCTGTATATCCATATACATTATGTATGTAGAAAAATATATTTCAGTCTACTTGGCAAAATGAAGCACCATCTCAAAAACTTTAAAAAGTCACTAGAAAAAGAATTAAACTACATACAACTATGATGGCTTTTAAACTAAAAGTTGCCACTTTGGGATATGCAGCGGTGAATATTCATTGTGATAGTCTGTTACATCTTGTTATATTTATCTATAGGGTAATAGAGAAGTATTGCAAAATATATTTCACAAGTCCAAAATCTGTGCATCCCTGGTCTTCTGTTATTAACACAGAAATTCAGAATAGGTAGGATATAATATCAAACATATTGTGATTGTTTTTCATATTTTATCTCAGGATGTTTCAATTCCACATTGAAAAAAATAATAATACTGTGTGTAAGAAACAAAGACAAAATGATTATTTTTATACTGACACTTTTCTCTGAGGCTATAAACTATTTTAGGCACTAAATCTGCCTGACTTTACAATCACTGCCCAAACTCCAGAATATAAATATGTATTAATATATCAAATATTCAGCAGCCAACACTGTGGAGCACAGTGTATGGAGAAACCTCTGTAGCTAATATATACACTATTTTTCATGTCTACAGAGAAACAAAGCTAATATGTTTGTCCACAGCAAGCTATTAAGAAACACTAGTACTGGAGACATTATTTCCTGCTTTAAATGGTATGTGAGCTTAATTTAGAAAAGTAATACGCTAATGGCTTACCAACTGTTAGATTTGTCACTTGGCCATCTTTTTTACATAGTACTAAATGACACCCCAAGGCATGTCACTTGGTTCTTCTCCTTGGCACATGATAGTAACTGCTACAATACATTATGAGCTCAAAAGTTATCCATCCAAGTGACCTAAATTTTGTAGACTTCTATATCCAGAGAACAACAAAACAAAGCTAGAAGATGAATTTCAAATGTGAAACAAACTGGAACACTACAAAACTACTTTATATACAGACCATTTCTTTTTTTTTCTCAAATCTTTTTCTACGACACAGAATATTTCAGATTAAACATATATGAATTTGAAATGTAAATCTGTACAAGAAAGACTCCCATTTCGTATCTGTTATCAACAAACCGGTACTCCAGAGGCAACTTCATAGTTCATCAGAGAATATTACACATGTACTGTCCATGAACTTGTCTGACGTATTTACAATTTGCATTTTTGTTATTTGGTTCATTTATACCATTAAATCACCAGATCAAAGCTGCTAATCCAAACTTGCTGAAATGCTGCAAGATTTAGAATAAGATTCTTACTGCATGTAGCATACAGAAAAACGGAAGTTGTATATCTATGTTATTATTTTTATTTCCAGACAGGACAGAATTTTGAATGCAATATTTCAACAGTCAGTGATAAAAGAAGACTTTTTCTCTCTGTCACCGTATTGAATACAGCAGAATTAAGCATATGTATGCTCTTACATAAACGCAATATATGCATGCTATATATGCGTATAAATGGTCCTAGATACAAATCATAGGCATGCTCTTATACAAAAAAACAGTGCCACATTTCCCAGCCTAGGAAATCATATACTGTTGCTTGATGTTATCTCAAACTTTTATCAGTCACTGAAAATTGTTAGCTTTATGGTTATTTGGAGAAGAATTTTACAAGAAAAAGGAGAGATGGTGCCATAGCTTTGACAAAAGAATAAAACTGTTGTTTGTTATTGTTGTTGTTTTTCTGGTTTTAAATTAAAAAAAAAAAAAAAGTATGATACAGAGTATATCCATTTTCTGTATGAACTTGGTGTACCTATTTTGTGTATACAGTGCATTTTGAAGACTTAAATACTAAATCCCATTTAGTCATTTTTCCACTGTGACTAAAAAGAATGACACAAAAATGTATTTCATTTATTCTGTCATTATATATAAGCTAATACATAGACTGCAATATTTGCAGATTGTTTTGCTGAAATGTATATATATTTGGAAACAGTAGGGAGACACAAGAAGTTTATTATATATAGAAAGCATGTACTAATACACTCTGTATATCATTTCGTATACCTACGCCCACATGTGTATACTTCTTTAAAAAATACTCTATTTTAAACTGACCAGGAGATTAGTGTGAAATTTAAACTAGCTTGCTTGAAATTTGACAAGGGAGTATTCAGCAGGACTGTCTTAAGGTGACTCAGTGATCATTGCTGAAACTCATTAAGGATATGTGAGTTTAGAAGAGTGTATGTCTTTTCAGGCAGTTTTCTACTGGTTCTGCATATTCTAGGCATAATTTAGAAGAAGTCAAGAGTCTGATAAAAAACATCTTTGAATGGAGCCCACATTCTTTTATAAAACATATCAGCCTCTGCTTTAAAAGGGGAGGACGTGCAGAAGGTAAGACTTTTTGCTTTACCACTTATATTTATTATCATTTATACAACCATCTAGTAAATAACTTGAAATGGGTATAATTAATTACTTCAGATATTCTTAATTTTCTTTCTAAAACAACATGGTGTAAGGATCTTTCCACTTTTTTTTTTTTTTTTCTCTCGTACTTCTAATTACTAGTAATAAAAGATATCACAAATTACTCTGACTCATGTATTAATATCAGTATCTCTAAAAAATGAGAAGTCAAGCAGTTGGAAATTATCCTAGGGAGGTAAGCAAGGTACTAGAGCATGCTGCTTCCCCAAAAGGTGTAAATAAGGTTCTGCAAATATACTGCTTACTGTTTTGTTTCATGCTTTGAGGAAACCCTGCTGTGACAGTGAACCTAAAAAGACTAAGAACATCTACACTTGTGCTGAGTCTTTAGCTCCCAGGATTAATTTCTGTCGATCTCCTGGGATTAACTGCTTCAGCATGCAGGTCTACTACCAAATTTTTATATTATTCTCAGATGGCATTTGCATTCAGATAGTAATGAAGCCATGTCACTTAGCAGACTGAAAAGTACTATTTTGTATGTGCTCATGGCCATCTTTAGATACTAATTATTTTAAATAAATCAAATTAAAATTATATTGGAATTTTTAATTTTGTTATAAAATTATAAATTAATTTCTCTCAGAAAACTTACACCAGTCAAAAGGTTTGAAAATACAATGGTTATTCTTGGAACATTACAAATGACTAGGATGCTAAATAACATTTAATCTATTTTTCCAGTAGTCTCAATGCATTTGCAAATGTTGCACATACTGTAGCAGCCTTATCTATTTATAATTTTTCCTGTCGTCTCTTTGTTGCTGTTTTTGGTTGTTGCTGTGGGAACAATAAGCTGTAGAAGTATTTAAAACTTATTTCTGAAGGCTGTAAGAATGAACACATGCTGAGACTGAATGTTTGAATATGTGTGTGACAAGAGCATGTATCACATATTTATCAGCTCTCTTGCATGGTCCTGTCCTTAAGGGTCATTCATGTACAGGGAATGGACATCCTTCTACCACTCCTGAGTGAGTGCCAGGGTGGGAAAGGATAAAAATAAAAGGATAAAAATAAAATTGAGGCTGATTCCATATTAAAATCAAATCATTGACTTTGACAACAACAAATGTAGATTTTGACTCAAAACCACTCAGATAAAATGTTGGCTTGTTAACACCGCAGCTACTTTTGTTTTGAAGAGATGTTTTTGTTATTGCTGTTGTTTTTTCTTCTTCGTTTCCTCTAACGTCCTGTGTATCCAACTATAATGAGAAATATGTGCAATTACCAGGAGGACGGTCAAAGTCATGCTGCCAATATTCACAATAGATGTAACTTGCCATGGGGCAGAAATCTGTACAGGTCCTGCAGATCACTGAAATCACCGAAATAGAACCATGTACAATTTAATTTATGTATAAAGCATGTGTTGGCACTCTGCAGACATAATTTTTTACCCAGTCTCAGTTAAACTACTGAGATTAATTATATCATGCTCTAATTTAATTCACACTAAAGCCAGGTACAGGTTGTTATTCGTATCCTACTTAACACATATATATGACTAAGATTTTTTTAAAGATAAAGTGACATACCATGGGATTTATATTTGGGAATTTTATGTGAGTGGTTCTTCTTTCTTTATAGTTGTGTTGCCTGTTTAGTTCCTATTAAGAGAAAAAATCATGATAGAATTTTCCATATATATATATATATATATTTTTTTTTTGGACACAATGCTTACCCCATTTTCTTATGTTCCATCAGTTCTCCAACTGCATCAACAGAACAGAGATATATATAATTCTTATGGTAATGGAAAACAAATATATGTTTACATATTACCATATTACCTGTGACACGTTCAAAATTTAAGTTGTGCATTACCTTTGTGTATTACCATATTTAAATCAACAGGAAGGTGTTTGTCCTGTCATACAACAGGGATAGTCTGCACCAGTAACTACCTTGTCTGAGTGTAATACTGAACTGTTCCCCCAGCAGGCATCTCTGCTTCTGAGATTTCCTTGTATCCCAGTTGGTGCTATTATTTGGAAGCAGTTATTACTTCAGTTCTCCTTCTCTAATCTGAAATTGCACGGTTTCAACATTGCAGGCAATATATCTCTAACTACAAAGGAACTCTATGAGATTAACTCAGATATAAACATCAACATTTGGTCAGATTGATTCCACCCCCTGATGCTACTGGTTTCTGACTCAGGTCTTTTCATTTAGGCCCATGGCAAAACATTAATTATAAAGTACAAGATACAGATTTAATTCTGTGTACAAAATCAGGAAGCATTCATCATTTACTTGAACTAGAGACTTAAACCTGTCCACCACAACAAAGCTTTTTGCACAAACAATATTATTCTTTTAATTTAGCTGGTCCTTTTTGATCTTTCTTTTTTCATCTTTTCCCCAGCCTGATATTTTAGCTGTAGATGTTTCCAGGTACTGGTGTTAAATGCTCAGCATTTTTTGAAATGCAAACCACTTAGGAAAGAATCTAAATATAGACTTAGAAAAAAAATATGGCCTCAAGAACATATGGTTTAAGCATTTTGAAGTACAGAATTGACAGAGTAAAGCACAAATTATTCTCTAGATTTGAGAACACAGACATTGTGAGAAAGTCTTTCATTAGACAGTCATATGCTGTTCTTAAAAAAAGTTATATATGAGGTTTCCTTATATTTTAGGGTTAGCTTACATTCTACTTTTGCTACAACAATATATTAATTTTCTTCCTAACAGATAAAGATATACACGATTATGTAAAGTTCCTGTCTCTTTCTCAGGAAACAATGACAATATGCATAGTAATTGGGAGTGTGATTTTTCCAATCTGTTTGCCTCTGAAAAGACAGGAAGAGGAGGGGTCAGCACAATAATGATATCCTATAGAATGTCTGTGGAAAAAAATCTTAGAACCACTGTCTTGGAGAAAAAGTCTCCACAAAGCGGTCTTAGCAGCCAACAGAGACTCTAAGATCCAACATGAGATTTGGAGTCCCGAGCCCAGTACCCTCTTTGAACAGCAAAAATGCAACTTTCCATTTAATGGGACAATTTGAGGGTCATAGGTATTTTTTAAAATACTCACAGATAATTCTCTTTCCTAAATTATGTCTACTATCTCGGACTGATAAAAATATAGTTTCAAGCTATTCTTGTGTGTGTGTGTGTGTGTGAACTGATTTTGCCTTTTATGGCAATTTATTTGTGATCAAAAAGGTAACTTCCTTTTTTTTTTTTTTTCTATTTTTTTTTTTTTTTTTTGACCTGGCTTGTTTAACAGTATGGATTTTCATAAGGTGTCCATAGCAAGTGGACCTGAAATGAACTTGAAATTCAGGCTGTGGTGTGAAATCTCATAAAGCAGTTTCCTTATAATTAGCATAAGAGCTGTTATAATTATTTTTAGAGTATACATTTTAAAGAAATACTGTCTTTCTGATAGATGATGGAGAACATAAAAAGATGTATAGGGGATAAAAATAACACTAGAATATGTTAAATCATTTAATTTTTCCCCCTTTTCAATAACTGTTTGTCATGGAGAAGATTTATATGAAGCTCTCTCAGATTCAGGACCCAGACTTAAAATCTGCTAAACTTTCTGCTAAGAGGAGGAAAGGTAGGAGCTAGATTTATTTGTTGTGTGTGAGGGCTTTCTCTCTCTTTCTCTCTATTTCTCTCTCTTTCTTTCTTTCTCTCTTTTCCTCTCTTTCTCACACAGTAACCGTATGTGAGGGGTTCTGGGATTAGGAAAATAATCATGAAAAGGCTGACCCACATTTTCTATATGCACTTGTTCAAACTACATCGATCTGCTCTCCCCCCCAAAATAAATAAAACAATAAATAATAAATAAATAAATAAATAATCTTTCTACCTCGCTACAGAAAAAGAAAAAAAAAAAAGCACTTTTTTTTTTTTTTTGTGACACATTGAAAAGACACATCATTTGCTTCAACATATTAATGAGCTTAACAAATATTTTTCAACTACATTTCCCATGTTAACTCACTACTCTCAGTATACAGGTGTCTGATCCAATGAATCCAGTTTGGGAAGACAGTAATAAAATTTTTGTTGTTGTATAACCAGCTGTTAGAGACAAAGGCCTCTAGACGACAACAATAATATTAATAATAATGGTGTGGTCTGTTTCTTTTCTGTACATACCTGCAATGGTTACAGAAATTGTCTGTGAGGGGCCATTCTGTCTTTCAGCTAAATGTTTCTTTGGCAATGAAGTCGATGTAACAGGCAATGTGAACTTTCATCATTCATTTCCATGCAAAGTCAACCACTTTAGTTTTAACAGTTCTCATTAGCAGTTTAAGACTGGCTGATAGCGAATTAAGACAGATGGCTAATGCAAGAAGTTTGTTCTACTGGCCCTAGTATGTGGGAAATAACCTCCAGTTGTAGTTCAAATGGATAACTGAATTTGCAGCTTCCCTAGCTACTCCACATAGGCTTGCAACGGTCTGTGTTTGCCTACACAATGATGGAAGTAATATGCAACTTAGTAAATCTTATTACACTTCGTTTTTGATTTACTGCCTGCATCATGACCATTTCTGTTTGGCAAATAAGCCATAGTGTAAATACCGCCTTGGAGCTATAGACACTAAAAACACTGTGTAAGATGTGCTTAACAGACTACACTTCCATTGCTTTAATGAGGAATACTACAAAGTCCATCTCTTTGACTTATTCCTCAGCCTCTCTTTCAGATAGCATATTAGTGTACTTAACAATTTTAGGTCAAGATGGAAGCTGAGAGTATGATATTGATAGCCCCAGAGATATATTAAAATGGGCCAACTGAACACACGTCTAAAACATGGGGCTGGATTCATCCACGTCCCTGCCTTCACTGAGTGCCAGTGTTTAAGTTTCCCTTTTAACAACATGTAAATTAAGCACTTTTCTCAAAGCTAAAATGGTTTTCCATGAAAGCAAAAACAAACAAACAAACAAACAAACAACAACAACAAATAGAAAATGAGTTAATTACCTTGCCAATGGTTAATATTTTCCAACATCTGGTTTCCAGGCAGTACATGGGATATATTAGAAAGATCCACTTCTCATGTCTGTATATTCCTATGCCTTATGACTGAGTCCTCACAAGCTACCCAGGGCCATTTATGGATGCATATAATGCATCTCTTCAATAACTAAAGGGGCCTCTCTATTCGCAAGTGCAGCTCTATATCCATAGCTCTACATACCATAGTAATACTTTTAAGTACACACTGAATGGTTCAGAGTTATCATTTTATGCAACAACTTGGGGTGACTGGACATGGAACAAGTGGGTGTATGCACACCAAACAAGTATAATCCATGTAAGATCTGTGAAGCCTGAAAACAGATTACCCTGTTAAATTCTAACAGCATAACACACACTCACTATTGGGGAAAGAGTGATTTGTTTTCTAAATAATGAAAGCCTTGAGGTTTAGCCATAAAAAATATTATATGTGTACGAGTTGACTCCTGAATTTCAGGGAGAATCGTGAAATGAAAAGAATCATCAGTTACTCCATTTGTCTGTAGCTTGCAAAGTTCTTTTAAATATTTTCTGGCATCTTCAGCATCGTGATATGCTATAAACGTAATTGTTTGTTTCTTTGCTGTATTTTATAATACTGCTAATTACCTCATTTTCGCATTCAAATAGGTTTAGTTTAAAACAGAAGTTGGGCTTCTTTAACCTTGTAACCATACATAAACAAAGCTGTAACTTCAAAAAGTTAGGTATCTTTAGCCTGGAAACAAGATGTGACAGAGATCCATACAATTATTAATGGCATAGATAAAATGATTAGGGAAATACTTCCTCATAATATGAGTATCAGTGTACCTAAAGTGAATTTATAAATGGCAACTTTAAAAATCAAGAACAGATAGCTTTTCACATCTGCTTAAACTATAAAACACACTGCCACAGGATGTTGTGGATACTAAATGCTTACATGGGTTAAAAAAGAGATTACACCAGTTCATGAAAGGAAATCCCTCAAAGGCTATTAAACACAGAAATATGGCCTCTGGCTCAGAAAGCCAATGAGTCACAGATTTTTGGAAGCTAGGAGTGAATATGCCAGGGTTTTTGTTGCCACATGCTTGCCCTTGCTCTTATCTTCTTCCCTAGGTATCAGCTAATAGCCCTATTAAGAATAGGTTGATTTCTAGGAACCCATGTTGTTAATTCTGTGTTTAAAATACGTAAGTATTTACATAAGATAAGTATGATACTATATATATATATATATTTAAGGAACACAATCAGCTTTTAAATATTTATCCTAGTAAAGAACTGGAAAACAAGCATGTGATGACTACTAGGTCACACTGCTTGATTGCAGATTAAACTCAATATGAATAAAAGTTTATTAAAATAATCAAGTAAGCAAGAGCACTAGGCTTTATGAAATGAAAGTAATGTTAAAATTGTAATACAGAGCTTCCTTTAATCTGAAGTGCTCAGCTTGCTTTTTACCTAACCATAGCATATGACATGCATTGTTTGAGATGCAAATCTCCCTTAGGAGACATGGTTTTCACAACTCCACTGGTTCATATTTCCAGCAGCATATATCTGCTGCACTGTGACATTGGCAGCCAAAAGAAATTTACTACAAGTTGATCTATGCACTTCAGAGATTAAGATTTTCATAAATTTTTCCTGGCTGCCAAAACAGAGCCCACAGCATAATCTATGCACTAACTAGAGTCCAAATATCTATCTACATTAGATACTGTATTTGCATCAAATCCCAAAAGCTTTTGCTTGGCAACATGAACGATCTATCAACTGCATAGTACAAAGTGACAGAGTTTTTTTTTGTTTGTCTGTAAAACTTGTAATTTTTGAGTACTACAGAGTTAGCAAAAAAATTACCAAATCCTTATGAAGAGTTTTGTACTTGTTCTTCCAA
Organism: Aythya fuligula; assembly: GCF_009819795.1. NCBI lineage: Eukaryota > Metazoa > Chordata > Aves > Anseriformes > Anatidae > Aythya > Aythya fuligula. Next base: position 132,894,302 of record NC_045560.1, read on the forward strand.
AGACAGATTCACGTATATAAAAGTTGCAACTATTCCACATGAATGTAAGCATGCTACAAACATATTCTCCTTACGCTTAAAAGCAAATGTACACCAAAAATACCTAGTACTTCTGTAATAAAATATCATTTACTATTATTTATTGTGTTATTTTGTTTAAAGGCCTCTTTCTACAGAATTTCAGTATTGTGTAGTAATTTTGCTACAGACATTAAACAACAACAACAACAAATGCATGTATATTTTATTTCTGTTTCTCTGGCAGATATTAATATGAGGATAGGAGTATCAAATGAATTCTACTGATCTACTATTTTATCTGAGGAGAGCTTATACTTAGTTTTGCCAAGTATTTTTTGCCACTGGAAGTCAGACTTCTGCAGTTAGATTTTAGTCAGCAACTGGTACATTAAGCATCATGTCTAATCTGCTTGAAGTCTAAGCTCTCGAGACATCCTTGTCTTCCCCAAGAGCTACTTCTAAATCTTGCTGTTTTAAAACGCTGCACATGTGTAAGTAGGTCAATCTTAAATTAATCTAGTTAAAAGTACTATACTCTCCATTCAAACACTCAAAAAAAAAAATATGATTTAAAGAAGAGCTAAACTAACTTAAGTGCATTTTGCCAGACAAATCTAAAATCAATTTTGATAAACCAATGCAATTTTTGAAGTTGAAGCAGGAGTTTATGCTTTAAGTTAAGTTAAGCCATCTAGTTTCTGGCAGGTTGCAAAAAAAATGTTTTCAGCTACTCTCAGCTGGAGAAAGGACATATATACATTAAGAAGCTATAAAAAATATGATGATATGTATTACTGATGGATTTGTCTATTAAAATATACCTTCATCCATGATTGGCTGCTCTCTGAAAGTCTTCTTTCTGATCTATTTACTCTGCCATAATTTTTAGGATTCCATCCGAGAGCTTTACTATATTTAATAGTAATTATGTTTGTAATAAAATATAAAATAAATCCAGGTAAAAGAGATTAATTGAAAATATATAAGGTAAAAGTGAGGAGGAATAACAGTTGCATCTCAGTCACCATTCCCACCTGATAGAAATAGTTTGTGTTTCATTCAACAAACAGACAGCAGTGACGTTGAACTCCAAAAATCATCACAGCCCTTTCATTCCCAACTACTGCTTGCCAACATGAAGCTTCTGAACATAGTCATTAGTTAGGAACCTGGCTTCAGTGGGTTGGGACTGCCAAAGATTATCAGGATTTTACCCAAACTTCATCTACTAAATGTTTGCTGGTATTTACCAACAGAACTAGTCAAGACACACAGGTTTCTAAAGATAATCTAGCTTTGTCTGAAGTCACTGTTCAGAAGACTGCTTTCAGTCTCTTCATCTGTTCCTCGCTTAGGTCTTCAGAAATTATAAATGATGGAAGGTCTGAGATTCATTTAGCTTTGGTACTGCTCACTGTTAAGTTAATGGGAAGGGTGCAAAATGAATTGAGGTTAGTACTTGTCCTCTTCAAGGCTTTCCAAAATAATAAATAAAGCAAGCAAGCAAGCAACACCCCTTACTCCAGAACACTCTAGCTAGTTACCCTATAATAGGGGACATATTATCATTTCAAGTGGACTTTATCACTTCAAAAACAACCTCAATGTGTACACTGCATTTAGCAACTCTGAGATCTGATATTGACTCCTCTCTTTCTCAAAAGTCCGGTAGTGGGATCCTAAGCAACATTCATTTACAAGTATGAAATCATATTTCACAATGAGATCAGATCTAGTGAGTCCTGTATAAAACATATGTTTTGTTTTCTTTGTAATTTGATTTTTTTTGAAGTAAACATAGGAAAATTGTCCTTCTGATTGATCCTGCTGATTCTATTACTATATTCTATTGACAAAGCAGATCTGCAAGATAAGTCCTATTCATAACTGTGTTGTTATAGAAATACATCATCTATTTTTTCCAGTAGCAAATATCTATGCTCAGCAGATATTATTTAAAATTTCCACAGATTTATAAACACTGCTGCTCAAAACCAAAGAAAATGTGAAGAGTATAAGTAGAAACATAAAATTGCCTGTTTTACAATAGGGAAAGCATCTTATCCCTAAGACCTTGAGAATGCATATACATCATGCTGCAGTAACTTGGAGGATAGGGGAGGAGGCTCTGAAGCTTAACAACTACTAATGAAGCAGCATGTCCAGAAATCTAGCACACTAGTTATTCTACTAGAATCTGATACTTCAACCTTTAATTATATTGCAGTACCTTAAAACTTTATGTGTTCCAGATTTAAAAATGGCCAGATGAAGACAACATGTGACAGAGCCCCATTAAAGCCAACAAGAACACTACCATCAGCTTCAGTACAGGAAGACATTTTTATGCTAGCAGCTAACAGTAGAGGCAGTCCCTGCCTCCTCTCATCCCTGTCAATGACTCTGAATTTCTATACAGAGATTTCAAATATTTTCAACTGAAAATATATTTTGAAAAAGACTTCTGGTTAAGGATTTTGACAATACTATACCTCCAAAATATTGCCGCTCTTAGCAAGACATCATTGTCCTTTTCTGGATACATCATTCATTGTCTAAATACTTTTCACTCCAAAAATGAGGTGATGTATATCACCTAAATGGATCGGAGTCATAGGGACAATGAAATCTTCTCCTCACCTCCAGATTGATATATTAAGATTTTTTTCCTTTTCCTTTTTTTCCTTCTTATTCTTTCCAGCATATAAATTTAGGAGAAAATAAAGTTGTTGTTTTTTTTGTTTGTTTGTTTTTAATAAACACTGATTTTTCAAATAAATACTTATGTCAGTTGATGTTGCTTATTTTCATCTGTTTTTTTTTATTGTTGTTTACATCTCTAATTGTCCATCCTGTATGACCTCTATTTCCTTATTTTACATGTATATGTTTGTCTTGTTATTAATCTAAACTGTGCTCTTTGTGAAATATTTTCCTGTGATTTTCACATCCTTTCTGATTTCCTGTTCCTGACTAGTGTTTCACTTTCAATGTTTGTTTCTTCCATCCTCTTCTACTACAGTTGCAAAGTGCTACCAAAATAATCTTGAGACTAAACAAACTAAACTTTCCGTGCTGCAGCCCATACAATGGTGTGTTCCGCACCTGTAGCTAGAACAGCACTGGTATCACACCAGTATTGTGTCTATTGCTGCACAATACCGGCACAGCATCAGGACTCCCTTCAAACCCCAACCAGTAGACTGGGAGTGGGCAAGAGGTGTGGAGGGAGCATCACCAGGGCAGCTGACCTAAACTGACCAAGGGGATATTCCATGCCATGTGGTGTCACACTCAGCAATAAAAGGTAGGAAAGGGGAAAAGGGGTGGAGGAGGTGGGGGGTGGGGAAGGGGAAGGTGGCTCTCATTATGAAGATGTCTGTCCTATACAACTGCTATGTGTATTGAGGCCCTGCTTCCCTGGACGTGGCCAAACATCGCTTGTTGAAGGGAAATAGGATTTCTCTTCAGGGAAATAGGAAAAAAAAAAAGATTTTTTCCCCCTCTCTCTGTGTCTCTGTGCTTTCAAGCAGTCTTTGTTGTTGTTTTTTCCCTCTTTATTTTCCCTTGAATTAAATAAATTATTTTTTTTCTCAACCCATGAGCTCCCCCCCCCCCCTTTTTTTTTTTTTTTCCAGAATACTTTCTTCTCCTCTTCTTTTGAGGGGAAGTGAGAGCAGTTGTGGTGAAGTTCAGCAGCCCAGCAAGGTAAAACCAATATTGTTTGCAATCACCAGCAGCACAATGGAAATTCAGAGAAGAGTTCACTACAGTTTAGCTGGAATTAAGGTATCAGCTGTACTCAGTTTATAGGGTATCCAGGAAAAAAAAAAAAAAAAAAAAAAAAAAAAGATCATTATAGAGAGTCTGCAAGTGTTAATTTGTGTGACCAGAGTGTTTTTGTTTGTTTGTTTGTTTGTCTTCTGAGCAACAGGCCCATTAGTCTCTACTCCTACAAAAGTCTTATTCGCTCCTCAGAATGAGGGAAAAGTGCAGACCCCACAAAGCACAGACCTTTTTCACCACCTTGTTAAAATAGGTGTACAAGCCACAAAAAATGACCCTGAAGTGATAACAATGGAAAACAGCACTAAGATGCAGAGATTATGTGTTTCTATTGAAAACGACCCCTCAGTCTGTAACGTTATTGAAACCAAGCAAAACAAAATAAAATCAAGAAAGCATGATAAGAAAATGACAACAAAAACCCAGTAACAACAAATCACCCAAAGTATGAGGACAGTGCTATTAACTAGTCAATATAAAGTAATGAGTACTGAATTTGTGTATGATAATTTATATTCTTGTTTTGTGCTCATTAAATATATACATATATTTAAAAAATAATAATTTAAAAAGGAAAACTGTCTTTGAAAACTTTCCAAGGAGTTGCTTGTGTTTTCTGAGTTAGAGAGTATGGCAAGCAGTTTTCATTAGCAGAACACTAAAAGGTGGAAAATCAGGCTAGTACTTTTCAAGAGGACCTAAGACTTGCATTTTGCTGCTAAATAAGCAAGCTGATCTATGTTTTCAAATCACTCTGGAATAATAGAATTGTAATCAGAGAAAAAGATTCTTTGGGGTGAGATTTAATTCAAAAACAAAACCAAAAATTTATGACCAAAGGTTTTTACCCTTGTATTGGATTTCTAACAACACTACATGGAGTTGACTATTGCAGGACTATGGCAGCAATGAAGCTTAAAAAAATGACACTCGCCCAGGAAAAATGACTCATGGCTAAGATCAGAAAGATATTTTTCAACCTTCTGCTTTTCAGTGTTCTGAGACTGAGCTCAAGATGATAGGGAGCCTAAGAGAGCTGTAAGTCTTTCCTTCCTGTCAATCCCAAATGGCATGCTTGTCTTCTTTTTCCACCTGGAGATTTTTTCCAGTCACAAAACAACAACAAAAACAAAAATGTGGACATTCCTTCAGGATTCCTAGACCTAAGCTAATGCAGTAAGATCATCAGCTAATGCAGTAAGATCATCAGCACAGGCCTACCTGATAACTGGAAGTCACGGACAAATAGCAACTCTGAGTACATATATCAACTGTACTTAGGTTGATATTTCTAGGCTGACAATCACGTAATACTTTCATTTAGACAATAACTATGACCTAAGATCCAATGTACATACAATTTCAACAGTGAAACTAGAATTTGCCAAAATTCTTCAGAATATTTACATTGATAAGATATTTAATTTCAATGTATTTTGCAGAAATTTTGCAGTCATAAACTATTGTGGGTTTTCTATCTTGACTATCCCATTTTAACAGAAATCTGACTCCCTCAAAAAGGATATATGAGCGCATCAAAGTACGTTATTACACTTGCAAAACATATTTCCTGTGATACCTGTTGGCACTTCATGACATAGATAACAAAAATTTTCTTATAAAAGGTCAGTCCTCTAAGATATATAAAAGCACAGTTTTAATGATAGTATCATTTTACTTTCACTTACTTTTTTCCTTCAAGATATTTTAAAATGAGTTAATACAAGAAATAGCTCTTGACAACTATTCTACAAAACACAACCACAAGAAAACACATTAAGAAATGCATGTCATTTTGCACTCTGAAAAATATCTAAGTTAGAGTAGAAGATAGCCAGAAGGTCGCACATTTTCATAGAGACTAAAAGTATCCATATGTGGAACTGTTCCAAAGGAGTTATCACATTTTAAATTGACACCTTGCCTTCAACATACACGTCTGTAGATTTTCCTGTGTGCTTAAGTAATAACTTAAAAAAGATAGAACATTATGTGCAGTGTTGGTCTCCCACAGAGTTCATAAGAACACTTTCATTTAGCCTCACAATGCTGTGACTATTTACCTGAGCTGCACAAACAGAAGACTCCCACTGCTGTTTCTTTGATCTGAGCTTGTGGAGGGCAAATATAAGCAGTGCAATATATTTTGCTCCGATAAGAATCTGGGGCTCAGTCCATAGGAAATAAGCTTCTTGAACCCATTCTGCTACTAAAGGCCTCCACAATGCAGTATACTGTTCTTGCTTCACTGGCCCTTACACAATACAAGTATTTCCCATCAGAATCATCACAATATCCTATTTATACCCCTGAACTATTAAGTTGAGACTTTGTTGTAAGCACAAGGCTACAAATACTGGTACACATAGAACTCTGAATTAGACTCAGAAGATGAAAAAGAGAGGAAAGAAAGGAGTTAAATAAAGTCCTTAATTGTTCACAAATTTGGTTTAACATTCAAATACAACAGTTTTGCACTTAATTGTCGTCTTTATCATCTTTTGTGTACCAATAGCATCCTCTTTGTGCATCTGTATGTCTTCTTCTATATGTCATTGTTTGCTGAAGAGACTCTCTCAAACTATGGAAATGAGTTAGAGAGATCTACTAGGACAACTGGGGCCAAAGCAGCAAATGCACAATAAGTCTACAAAAAAGTTTTTCCTTGATACTGTTCTGCAGAGATAGCTTTAAATTAGGCTTATTAGATAATAACAGTAATTTAATCACATGAACTTGGAGCTCAGCAAAGGCCATATTATTCTTCTGCAAATAGTATCATTAAAGAGTATCTGCAGTCTTCACTTAGCAAATTTTAGATGTACCAACTGTAGTAACTTCTTTAACTCTGAGGCATTTACAACTTAAATAAGTAATTACGAATCACAGAATGGTTTGGGCTGTAAGGGACCTTAACGATCGTCTAGTTCCAAACTCCCTGCCATGGACAGGGAGACCTACCTCTAGACCAGGTTGCTCAAAGACCCATCAAACCTGGCATTGAACACCATCAGGGGCCATCCACAGCTTCTCTGGGCAACCAGTGCCAGTGCCTCACCACCCTCTGAGTAAAGAATTTCTTCCTAATATCTAACCTAAATCTAACTTCTAGTTTTAAACCCTTACTCCTAGTCCTATCACTACCTTCTTTGCTAAAGAGTCCTTCCCCAGCTTTCTCTTATGAGTTCCAAAAAAAAGGTTCAAAAGTTATTGGGAAGCACTAATTCTGTTCTTGGAATAGCACCCTTAAGAGTTGACTTTAAATGCTACTATTGCATCACCATTAAGTAAAACAGAAGACTAGGTTTTATACAGATAGGTATCGGTGAGAAGTATCAGTCGTTCTTAATCTCTCATATCACTTCTAATGAACATTCCATTTTCCCTAAACCTAAATAAAATCCATATGGCCAACAAGTACAAAATGCAACTTGTTTATGTAAACACTCATCAGTACAATGCTTGAATTAACACAAGGGTTCCTAACAAGAATTTAATGTGTTTCAAGAGAAACACTTCTTCACGCTCTGAGTTACATTTAGACAGAAACTTTCTATTGAAGATTCCTAATAGACCAATTAACTGAAGATATTTCTAAAGCAACATAAACTTAGGGTAGAAAACTATGTGACTTAAGGACAGGGAAGCATGGAAATAGCTGAAAATTCATGAGATGCTTTAATTAATATTAATTATTTTGTTTAAATTGAAATCTTCTCTTACCATCATGATTAGGATTTCCCAAAGTCCATGGCTCATCTGAGTCAAAATGAGTGTCTCCCCCAATTCCTGGCCCAGGGAAATATGCATGGGCCAAAAATCCTCCCTCCCCGTCAAAGGGAGAACTGTCTCCATGAAAACCTGATGCAAAAATGATTGTAATATCCACGTCCCTCTTGCCATTTTCTAATTCAATATAAGGAACTTCTTCAAATGTTAGAGGAGTTACATTCTGCCACACATCAAAGGCACGGCGAATGGCTTTACGAGTTTCAGCATCACCTACTTTTGGAGTGACGTTCTTAATGCTGAAAGAAACAGAGAAAGAGTAAATAGATTAAATTTTACAGAGTGGTAAGTGACACTGCTCACATCCACTTTTCACTAGATTATTAAAAACATAGAGCTTTTAATAAAACATATTAGTGTTGTTTTATATTCCTTAAGAAAAGTATTTTTAAACAAGCAGGTGAGAAATTATTGTGTTAATTCATTTAGCCCTTTACACTAGTTGTCCTTATATGTTAGCTGACTTATTCTGAGCAGTACAAAAATCTTATTTGTAGAACATTAAAAATATTTTTAAATGAAAAAATTCTGAACAGGGGGATAACCAGATTAATCAGCCACTGACTGCTTACCTCCTGGACCACAATTCAAATACATCACAGCTGAAGAATGGCATGTCATTTCTGATCAAAAGCTTCAAATGTTTCCAGTTAAATGATTTTTTAACTTCTTAGTGAGCCCATTAACAATAGCAGAGCTCCATACTGTGACTACCAACCAATTTTTACAAAGCCTCAAAAATGGTTCTTGTTTCATTTGGAACTGGATAGATAATTTCTTATCACAAATAAAGCCTTTCTATTTTGTAACAGGCTAAGATGTTCTTTAATAATCTGATCGCGTTTATTAATGTTTCATAAAACTGTGGAATTTGTCAGAAAAATCATTTTATAGAAGATCAGTTTTATGCTAATTCATAAAAAGTTAAACAAAAATTTCGGTCTCTACTACATATACAGTTACACACACACATAAAAAAAAAAGGCAAAGAAATGTCATAATCACTGTTGAGTTCAAAATGGAACTAAACTGCATTACAGTGGAATTATCTTAAAAACAAACACAGAAAACTACCCTTCTTTATTTAAATTTATTACTTAATTCAAGAAAAGATTGCCAATAATCAGATTCAGACCTATCCAATTTCCTCTGTAATTTTTACTCAATTCATGCGCACAACAAAGACTTATATTATTATGTCTGTACTGAAACTGCTGCAATCAAATGCACCTTTTTTTTTTTTTTCATTTGACGTGCTTTGCTGAACATCCATCCATCCATCACAAGTTTTAGAAGTAGCGTTCTGGAATGCATGTAAGATTTCTGTAAGTTTATACAACACGATGTGCTGATGGAGATCACAAACACTTCACTAGTCAGCCTGAGAAGATTCATATACTTGATTATATGATACTGAAAGTTTATAAAAATGGAAGAAAACCTTTCAAGTCTAATTTAATTTTACATATATAGTATGTAAAATACTTATTGAATTCCTCTAGTTTCATCATGTTCTTTTAAAACGAACTTTGTCAGATTTACAAAGTCCTGCCACACAGATACCACTCAGAGAGGAAAAATCCTGACACCTGGGCCTGGCCCTATCCTACACAATGTAGATGTTGTGATTCAGATTGCTTTGTATGCCTTTTTCTCCTGCTTTTGTCTGGGATAGAATTAATTTTCATCTTAGAGGCTCATATGTTTTTAGAGGATTCTGTGTTTTAGGATTTTTGATGAAAACACTGTTGATAACACACCAATGTTTTTGGTTGTTGCTGATCCTTGCACAGACTCATGGACATTTCAACTTCTTGTGCTGCCCTGCAAATGAGGAGGCTGGGGATGCACAAGGAAGTAGGAGGGCACACAACCAGGACAGCTGACCCAAACTGGCCAAAAGGATATCCCATACCAAATGGAGTTATAATCAGAAATAAAAGACAACTGGGTGAAAGAAGGGGGGACATTTGGAGAAATGGCTTTTGTCTTCCTAAGTAACTGTTATGCTTGATGAGTATCTGCTTTTGTGGAAGCAGCTGAACACCTGCCTGCCAATGGGAAGTAGTAAATGAATTCCTTGTTTCACTTTGCTTGTGCACATAGATTTTGCTTTACCTAATAAACTGTCTTTATCTTAACCCATGATTTTTTTTTTTTACTTTTATCTTTTAGATTCTCTTCCCTGTCTCACTGTGGGAGGAGTGAGTGAACAACTGTGTGGTACTTAGGTGCGTGATGGGCTAGCAACACCTTTCCTCACAGTTACGTATTCCTCATAGTACTGACTCATCAGTAACTTTATGATTAGTGTTGTTTTGATTTTCAGGTAGTTAAAAATTACTGGACACACTGGGCCAAGTATCAGGCCCTGCAGAACCCCTCTCTAAAAGCTCCCTACTTTGTGAATTATTTTTTTAAAGATGTTTTAAGATGTTTTGGAGTTTGTAGCCTACCCACACGTTGAGAATGTACAGTATTTCTTTCACAACCAGAATGCCATATAGCACTAAATGAAAACACCTCACAAAAGCACACTTACACTGCCACTACCAGAAACTTAACAACAGTTAATGTGCTGCTTTCCTAAGAATATCACTACAATGAAGATGACATTTTGCATTAGTCTAATTTTACAGTGTACTCTGTAAGGCACATAAATTGTCCCAAGCACAGCTCACTGAGGGATTAGAGCTTGTGCTGCTGCATATACAGCAAATGAATAAACAGGTTTTTATAGAAAATAGAATACGTGTAGCAAAACTGCTATTTTTTATGTAGTAAAAATGATGAAAAGAGATTGGATAAAAACAGATTGGAATTTTTTACTGGTGGTAAACTGATCAATTGTTTGGTCTAAGAGAAATTGACTCACATTTTGAACCTCATCATTTTACATTTTCTTGCTTTTCAGTGCACAGAATTAAGTTTTAGTCATTGATTATAAATGAAAAATTGAGCCATTCAACTAGTTTCACACACATTAACTATGGGTGATTACCTATAGTGGGGGACTTTTTCTAGGAGCTTCAGCTATCAAATTACTTTTGAAATAGTATTCTACATCTCAAGAGTCATTGTCAATAAAAAAATATTTTTCAGAGCATACGTTCTGTATTAGAAAAAGACAGATTTCTGGCTTCCAAAATGGTCTTCCGGAGAGAGTAAGATTGTAATGAAAAATGTAGCTTCTAAAGAAATTAAATAAATCAGTATTTATTCCAATATAGGAATATTTCCAGAAATGATTGTCCTTTTTAATGGGCTTAATACAAGTCAAGTTCAATCCTAAAAGGGCAAATTCTAATGCTATTTGTAACACCAGTGTGGAAGTTTTCTGGCTGGGAAGCTTGCATAGAATATAGATATGAAATCCAAACAACTTTACATTTCTTTCATGGTGTTGATCTTCAAAGGGGTAGTAACAAAATAAATCCATACAATGTATCAACTATCAGGGATTTTAAGGCTCATCACTTAAAAGGCTTTGGTTTAGACATATCACTTCAGTAGCAGATAGTCTTATGTGGTCTTTTTTCACGTGGCTCTACATCTTAAAGATAGGAGTCACCTAAAATAGTAGTTGCTGTCACTGGTAACATGAAAAGAGGAGCTAGGCATCTTACACTCAATGTGTCCATATAACGTGGCTCAAAAAAACTTGGGGACATGCCAACCCAGATTTATTCTTATTGCAAGGTGGTAACATAGCAAGCCAAAAGCCATCATAATAAGAAAATGGTATTTCCTAAGAACTGCTTTCATAACCTCTCTGTCTAGTGATCATTTCACAGGAAAGAAATTCAACTGAGAAATCTCCAGTGATGGCCTTGAATTGATTTGCAATGAAACCTTATAAAGGAGCTGAAGACAGTACTTGCAATTCCTTCCAATGGAATTTTTTTAGTAAGTAAAAGGAAAATAAGTTGAAATATTTCTTTAGATGCCATTTTTTACAAACAAGTATACTGACTGATATTTTGCACAGATTTTGAAAGCTGTTATTCTTAGATAATCACAGACATATATCCATTGAATACAGTATTTTGTGGTTATTATTGCTGCTTGACGCAAACATTGTTTTCAACCTTGCAGTTGCTTTAGTCATAGTAGTTTTTAAATCCATCTCTTGTAAAAGAAAGAAAAAAAAATCATCAGTGATATCCACTTTTCATGTTTAAGTAGTATTTATACAGATACATGAAGAGTCTTGTTTGGAAGACTGCTATTCTGAAATTCTGTCTCCTCTTGATTTTAGAAAAGCTTTGGGTTTTCCTTCTACTCCTCCCCCTCTTCACCCAAAATAGCCTCCAAAAAATTCTCCATCTTTCAGTGACAGATTTTTGGCTGCAACAGCTTCAGGAGCCTCGTAAGGCTGTCAGGATATACCTCACATGACTGTGTAGAATCACTCATCTGAAAATTAAATACAGTGTATTAAGAATCACATATTTGCCATTAAATTTCACTGTTTCCTTCTTTTTCTTATGGTCCTCAGAGCAGCTCACTATATCTTTCACATAAATTGCTACGATCCTGTATATAAAATCAACACTTCTGACCAAACTAAAACCCAAGAGACAGTTCAGCAAATGCTAGATAAAGCTCAAATACTTTTGCATAAAGCTTAGCATTATTGCTTACCTTAGCAGAAACAGTCTTCACAAGAGTTATAATAACTCAGTGACAGACTCCTTCATGGCCTGTAGACTTTGATACTTTTATTCTTCCCCAAATATAATAAATACTGTTCTTAAATTGGTTCTGTGCTCATTTGTGCAGTAAATCCAGAGTACAGGATTAACAATATCTTACTACCCTGTTGTTATGATTACACTGGATACTAATGAGTGCTTTTGAAATTATTAGGTAACTATAATGATGCAAGAGGACTTTTTAAGGACTTTTTAGGACTTTTTTCTAGAACATGAATATATCAATTAACTATACATTTAGATAATATTTCTACAATGTCATTTCTTTCAAACATTCTAAGATTTTCCCCAAATTTGTGGAAAAATTCCCATTTTCCCACAAATGGGAAACTCTTTTCTAGAGAAAGAAAGAGTACAGAAGAAAAAAGATCAGGAAATTTAACTGAATAGGTAAAAACATGCAGTCTGTAATCCATATGAAGTAGTCAGCCATTTCTAGATCTATAATTGATATGAAGCAGTTAAGATAAAATAAATTGAAACATAATTTAAATTTAAATAACTTGTTGAAACATTAGCTTCACATTGCCATTGCTGTCAATCAAACCTAAAAAAAAAGGTTTTCTTCTATCGTTTTTTTTTTTCCTTTTTTCCCATCCCAGTCTTACTCCTATTTGAAACAAATAGATCACCTCTGGTTAAAGGTATACTGCATTTTGTGCCATCATTTATCTACAGGCACTTTCCATCAAGTAACTTCATTAATCTCTCACTGATGTGGGTTTTCTTAGCTTCAACTTCTTTGCAGTCTCACTTTGCTAACTCTTTGTAGCTATAACCTTAAAACATGTAAAATGTGATCTTGATTCATATAGCTCCAGCTCCAGCTGATTAAGCCGAAGTCAGATATATTGCTTTTGATCTCCTTGTTCTGTGATCACAATAAAAGTCAACCTACTGTTGCCACATCTATAATTCTCTTGGCTATTCTGTTTCATGGACAATACTCTCCCTATAATTTGTTAAAAGGAGCTGAAAAGTGACAAAGATAAGGTTTCCAAGATACAAAGCTAAGATTATTAAAATACTTTGTTTCTACAGGAATGTGACCCATGTCATATTTTACTACTAATTAATACGAATAAAATGCAAGACCAAAAAAAATAATTTACAATTATAACATATTAATGTTTAAGGATTTTATTATTTCTGAATTGTTGAAGTAGTCAAATATAAAAGAAATGAGAACTCATATTATACAATGGAGATAAATTTTATTTGAAAAGGGCTTACACTTAAAGTACATATAGTGAAAAGCATTTTAATTTAAATTACACTGTGCAAAAGCATGGCTAATTGGCTTAATTGACTGTTAAGTAGGAATTCTCTCACACAAGTACAGTTATTGGGACTTTTCATTACCTTATATACCTTTTATTAGGTATACTTTACATGCCTTTACTTCTACATTTAGTGGTTAGAAATGCTGAGGTACATAACACAGCTAACTGTTTTTTAAGAAAAGGGAAAGAATCACGGCTATGAAATTAGATTTTGAGATAGCACCAAGCTTTAACAGGGGGTATATATGCCTAAATCAGCAGGTAGGAACGGAAGTACTTTATTTTATTCAGATTCATAAACATTGCCTATAATGGTACTAACAGAACTAAGGTAAATACCAGAAACCTTCCCATGTAGCATAAGGTTGATTATAAGTCCAAATTTTTTTTTGGTTTTGTTTTTCTTTTTCTTTTTGAAAGCTTGTGGGAAATACATATATAATGGCAAAAGAATGTTTAATACACAAGGATCTATTAAAATTTACGCTGTAATTTTGCATCCATGATTATTAAGGAAAGTTAATGCTTAGTTTCAGTAATCATAGGATCCCTGGCCCTTTAGTCCTCAGGATATGAAGCTCTATGGTAGTCTATAATAGTTTATGAGAATTTCATTATTGAAAAGAACTAGTCTCCCTAGTATAAATACCTATTTTTCTAGAGCATGCAAGTACAAGTCACCAGAGCTCCAGCAAAACATGTGAGTGGTAATGATAAGAACACACATGTGGGTCAAATAAAAACATCTGTTTTCAGAGAACCCTAAGAACTTCTTCCCCATGCCAGTCAGCTTGCTTTCCTCATTTGCAAGTATCACTTCCCAATACAAATCTGCATCCATTTTCTGTGATACTGTGTGTACTTTGATAGAGAGCAATGAAAGATTTTGGCTACTGACTTGAAATTTAAAGTTCTAGAGCACATGGTAGGGTATTTCCACTGACTTAATGCCTTGTAAGCCTCGTGTGTATGTTGGGAAAAATGATACAGGCCAGTCCTGTAAATGTTTCTGGCATGTTTCAAAATGTTACTTAGGCATAAGATAATACAACTGAATTAAAGCACAGAATATTGCTTCCATGTTGAAGACTGGTTTTCAGATGTTTCAGTTACTCAAAAATTAATTAAAGTTAGAAACTTCTCATCATCTCTGAAAACAACAACAAAAACACAGAGAATGTTTATCCCTTATTTCTGTTGTTTTTATTATTATTATTACTATTTATTTATTTACTTACTTTTAAAGGAAAGAGAATATGCTCATGTCTAGACACTGAAATAACCATATATTTAAAAAATACAGTATGCAAATCATCCCATCACAAAACATATGCTCTTATTTCAATATTGATGGCTCTGCCCTTTTTCATTCATGAGCAAAATATAATCAAGGAGATTCAGCATACACAATTCTTAGTGACAACTTGAATTAATAAGGAATGCAATTCCTTGATTTAGGAAATATGTTCTTAATAGTCCTCTGTGGCAGTAATATTATGTTATAATCCAACGTGTTGCTACTTTAAATCAAAAATACTTTCTAAAGTCTTTCTTAACTCAGCTTTGTCTTATTTTTCAGTGTGACTTTCAAACTTCAAAGAAAATTTTCTTTCCATGTTCCACACAATGTGGGTCATTCAGAATGTAGTAATAATATGGTATATTTTTAACAAGACATATAGGACCTTTCATTACATACTGAAGCTTCCATCAAGCATTAATTCATTTAACTGGATAGCATAAAGGTAGGCATGTCCAAATCTTTCATCTTTTGTTGCTTTTTGGGGAGCTGAAGTCAAGGATGAATCCAGCTTGTTGGGAAAGGAAGAAGAAATTAATCTAGTGTTTGACCCAAGGCCACTGACCATCTGCAGTTAAGCTTTCTCTACCAATTAAATTAATGTTATATATTGCTGAACTTATTATTATTATTATATATATTATTATGAATTATTATTTTTTTTCTCTTTCTCAAGAAAGAAGAATAAAGCTGCAGAATAGCTTTTAAATTGATATTTTATTTTATTTTAAAATGTTAAAGGTTCTAAATGAGGGTCTTAATTCAACACAAAGTTTGAGTTTTCAGAGAGCATTCTCTAATTTTATTTGTATAAGTGTTCTGCAGGCTGAATAATCTGAAAAATTGGCTAATGACTGACTCTTAGTGCTAGAGTTAAAATTATGAATAGTATGCCCAGACTTCTGATGAAGAGGACTTTATATTCAATAATTCTCTATCTAATTATATGCCTAAAAAAGGCATATAAACATTCATGTTCTATTTTACAAAGACAAGTGGTTTATTGATTCACATCCTTACTCCTTTTAAATACTGGGTGATTTACTTCCCTAGCAACAGAGAAGGTGATTGCTTTTTCAGAGAGACTTACAAGTGTCTTTGTAAATATCACCTTAAAAAAAAATAAAAAATCCCTTAATAGGTTTCATAAATTTCTTCTCTCAATCTATATTATGTTCAGTCAGAGATTGTTTTGTAATCTGATACAGTCTAAAACACTAAGAGACAAGACTTTGCCATTAAGATCTTTCTTGTTCTGTAATGGAGCTAGTTCTCACTAGTCCTATATGCTTATGGCTGTTTAAAAAGGTTAATCACTTTCTGTTTCTCCTTTCATAAAAGTTGTATTAGAATATAGGAGAAGTATAAATAATACATAAGTATAAATAATGTTTACAAGGTATGCAAGCATGAACTATACCACACAGAACAGATACAAGAACTACTATTGCTGTGTAACTTCATTAGAAACAGGAATTCTTAAAAAAACACCCTATTCACCAGTTCAAATAATTTGAAAGCTGCATTCCCTGGAGGAGAGAAAGTATAACTAATGCAGCAAAATATCCATTCCATGCTATCATTAAAAATATTGGAATTCTGCATATTGACACTGACTGTAGATATATGGCTGTCTAAGACTAATGATCATCTAAGCTAAAACTGTAATATGTGGCCAGAAAGGATGCAATTAACACAAATGATATTGGTAAATGATTTATTTAAAGCTCCATCTTGATATTTGAGCTGAATTTCCTAGCCTGAAAAATTACAAATTGAAAACATGGAAATGCAGGAAAAATGTGATATAAGTAACATGTGTATCCATTTTGATCCCCTTATCTGTGATTACAGAGACAATCTAAGGGGAAAAATATTCTTAACAACATTTAATCATTCAAATTTAACAGGTGCCAGGAACAATTCTTGGGGGAAAAAGAAAGAAAGAGAAAAAAAAATCTAGACTGAAAATACAAGTAGACACAGATTAAAATGCATTTATATGTGATCTCAGTTCTGTTTTTTCAAACAATAGTTTGATATTTTGCCTAAAGTGATAATTATTTCATTTAAATCCAGCATCCAGGATATCCTCTAGCTAGAGAGATAGTAAGTGGTAAATGTAGCTTTTGAACTCCTTCAGCGTGCTCCCCTCAGCATCAGAGTTGCACCAATTTGACGATACATAGAAAAAACGCTACATCTGTGAATTTCACAGAGCCCAACAAAACTTTATACATTTACAGTTTTATATTAAATACTTTCTAGAAATAAGCATCTAGCATTTGAAAAGTTTGCCTTACTCTATCCCAGACAAAGCTCCCCAGAAAAACATAAAATAAAAGAATAAATAAATAAATAAATAAATAAATAAATAAACTTCTAAGAAAACCTGCTATAAGCTGCTGTTAAGGTTCATGTTCTGCTCATCTTTATTGGGCTCTTTTTCAAGTAGTGTCAATGCAATACATTTTTTTTTGCAGTTAACCTTCCTGTTCAGAAAAACAGGTGAGTGAAGTGCTACGATAAGATAACCTTACAGAATGATAGAATCATAGAATGGCTCAGGTTAGAAGGGATCATCTAACTCCAACCCCCCTGCCATAGGCAGCAATGCCACCCACTAGATCAGGTTGGCCAAGGCCCCATCCAGCTAGGCCTTGAACATCTCCAGGGATGGGGTATCCACAGCTTCTCTGGACAACCTGTTCCAGTGTCTCACAACCCTACCTTGATTGATGGCATTTTTTTTTATTGTTTATTCTGTGTTTCTGTTCTATTATTTCCAGAAAAGTTGAAGAGGTAGCAGACACTGATATGAAAAAGAAATTATCCTTCCTTTGGAGGTGTTCCTAAACTTAGACAGTTAAGACTACAAGGTTGGACTAGTCAGAAACAATGCAGCTGGAAATCTGCAGGTTACAAAGAGACTAGCACCAAGAAAAATGGAGCAGACGTGATGGTAGAGATATGTTCAAAATTTTAAGGGAACAAAGTAACTTAAAGGGTCATTGAGTTAACTGTAATCTTGTCAGCAGGGAACCACTAGGAAGGACAAAATAAGTGGAGAGAAGGGATAAATTTTATTTCTCTATTTTATTTCTCTTTCTCTCTCTTTTTTTTTTTTCCTGTTGTTAGTTGCTTTGAATTTCCTATATTCAGAAAAAATAATATATATATATTATATATATATATAATATATATTATTCTAAGGCAACTTGGCTTTTCTAGTTTAAATGTCTTTTGGTCTGTAATTCACTACAAAAGTATTACAGGTTTATTCACTTTAAAGCTCTTGTTGACTGGAGGTCCTGTCAAAATGAGAGACTGAACATTTTACAAGAGGGAAGGGAAGGCAGGAGGTAAAGAACTGCTATAAATTCCTCAAAGTGAGAGAGATTACTAGATAGTTGCCACATAGTTTAAAACTGGGCACCCTTGTTTGGGATTATGATGAATGCTTTGGGTGATGGAAGATAAACAAGTGGTAAGATTTAGACTGTTGTAAAAAATCCTGTAATGAAATAGAAAATTGGACTCAGTACAAATGAGATGGGAAAAAAAAAAAAAAAAAAGCATTTTTAGATGACCATGAATTCTTTTCATATGTATGCATACATGTACATGCTATGTTTAAATTTTAAAATGCAGATAGAAGTGCTTTCTTATTACATTATATTTTCTTATTTCTTTATTGTTACATTAACAATAAAGAACATAAGCCAGTGTAACATACTAATCACAAGGTAGTCAGTTCTCTATTGCTTGAAGTTATATCAGTGTTTAATGCCTTAAATAAAATTCTACAATTCAAACATAAGCCATAGAATTGATATAGTGTTACTAATAAAACTCTCTTCTCAGTTCTATGAAGATCAGTCTATATGACCATTAGAGCTTATGTACTTAAAATCTTATGCTTATATGGGGTTATGAATAAAGGTAACAGTCAGTGAATTTAAAAACAGGTTTATCCCTTGTAACTTACTCTTGTTAGATAGTACAGAAATCACAGAAGGGATGTGTAAATTTTCAAACAGGCTGTGTGGGAATCAGTCTGTTGACAAACTATGCATACTACATTACATACATGACATTTACTTTGGTTGACAGAACTCTGGCAAGTACGCTGTATGGATCTAAGTTTCCCTGGAAAGATCAGATTTTACAGAATAGGCAATATACTGTGTAAAGTATGTGCCAGACTCATGAGTTACAAAGATGTACAGCCCCCATGTATCCCTATACTCATCGCTGGGTAAGCAGGAAATGGTTAGGTCAGTGACTCACCAAAATGTAATCAAATTCATTGGTGCTTCAAAACAGACCTGTAGGCACCTACATTTTACGGAGACTGACTTCCTTCAATAACCTATTTTACATACTCTAAATTAGCGATCTCAGTTTCATTAGAGTGCTCCTACTTT
Source organism: Aythya fuligula (assembly GCF_009819795.1). Taxonomy (NCBI): domain Eukaryota; kingdom Metazoa; phylum Chordata; class Aves; order Anseriformes; family Anatidae; genus Aythya; species Aythya fuligula. The sequence continues at coordinate 132,913,623 of NC_045560.1, forward strand.
CAGAGAAATGTTCTCTGAGAAGCTGCCAAGAGGGTTGTAAGGTAAGGTTAAGGACATACTGGGTGTGAATTAGATGCTGAAAGCTTCTGAGAATTTAGTGCTTACTAAATGCATGCAATTTTAATCCAGGAAAATCCCCTGGTTCTTAGGTACTACATATGTATTTATCCAAGAGGTATTCAAATCAGCATTTTTACATCACATATTAATAACAAACTTCTTGAAACATTGAAAAATATTTCAGAACCTCATATGTACTTTTAATTAAAATTCAGTGCTACTAGTGAGATTTATAAATCTACATTAGTATTTTTAGTACCTGTAAGTGATATGTTTGTGCTGCCACTTCTGTCCTGTTAACGCATATCGTTTCCGACGAATGTTAAATTTAGAGCTACCTCGTGTTTGGTCAGGCACACCACATCGAGGCTTCTTCATCCAGCTGCAAGAAACAGCACCATAGTTGAAACAGCATGAAAGAAAAATCATAATCACTGCACTCAATTAATAAAGATATCAAACTTTTTTTTGAAGTTAGAGTATGATCAATTTTGTGTCTACAAGCAAAGATGACTAACAAGAGGAACAGTTATCTTGCTATTAGATGTATATTTTGTGGAGCTTCATTGCGTCTGCTGGCATTCAGAAACAAATTTATTTGTTTTTATTCCCACACCCCTTTTTTTTTCCCTTCGTTTGCTACAACTTCTCAACAAAGACTTCATAAGTGTTTCAGAATTAGTAATTTATTCTGATTCATTCAAAGTAATTCTTATCTGTGTTATTGGCTTTCTTACTGGAGGTGTTAAGTTAAAGTATACATACACAAATTTAATCAAATCATTAGTTACTACTGCCAGATTTTTATTTTTTTTAATTCAACATATTGAAACATTCTAACATCATAATAATTTTAAGATCTTCATTAAATGTTCCTACCACATGTATGTCACTGTCTTTCCACACAATGAAGGGTACCAGCTCTATTCACAACTGTAAATAACTAGTGGAGATATCTAACAAGAATTCTGCTTAGAATATTTAAAGTTCTGCACAGAATCAAGTTGAAAATATCTAATATACAAACAACAAAAGCAACCACTTCCGTAGCACTAGACTTTCAACAGAAATGCTGTTTTTGCAATGGCCTTCAAAGTTTTAAAGTATTCATATATTTCAAACACCTCAAATTTGTCAGCATTCCAAATTATCAAAATTACAATGATGTCTTATTCAAAAGAATAAGTTCAACAGAAGTGTTACTAAAAGAACTGTTTCTTACTTGCAGTATAAACGCTTTAGTTTGATTAGAAGTAACAAAACTCAGCAGAAGTGGTGATTTTATGTGAACTGAATATCTGCAGCACAACCAGGATGATAGTAAGATTAAAGACATTTATTGTATAAGTAAAAGACTTATATTGTATAAGACTCCCCTGATACTTTTCCAGTTCATTGACTTTACTCATGCCAGATAATTACTGATGTGAAAGCTGCAGTTTTCCTATGGTATATACCACAACAACGGTAATGTTCTTCAGGCTTGCACAGATGAATTTCTGACCATTAAACTGGCATTTAAGCATTGTTTTGTAAATATATACACACACCAGCTTTATGAATGGATGATAAGTCACTTGAAATTTCATCTAATTAGAATATAGATACTTTTTAAAATATGTACAGTTAACAAAACTTTAAAAAAAATAATAATTAAAGAAACAAACAAACAAAAAAAGAAACCAGCCAATTTATTTAATCTTTTCCTGTAGGTATTCTTAGTTAAATATATGTATAATAAATAAATTGTCTTGTTTTGTTCATAAGAAAATGTGGAATGATTGCAGTGCAAAGGACTATTTTTTATATATACATATATATAGTACTAGTGTATATATATGTGTATAGTAAATAATTCAATGAAATCACTGATTCTTCAGTTATGTACTCAAGAAATGAGATGCATATTGTAAGTTTGATAACTACTACTACGGGACAGACTATATTGCATATGGAATGACTTTTTAGAGATGGGATGATGAAATTTGAATTTCAGTGAAATCAGACACACTTGTTTTCATAAATCCATGGATTTCACTACATCCCCTGTCAAAGAGTCCCTCCCCAGCTTTCCTGTAGGCTCCCCCTTATGTACTGGAAGGCCACTATAAGACCTCCCTGGAGCCTTCTCTTCTCCAGGCTGAACAATGTCAATTCTCTCAGCCTGTTTTCACAGGATCAGCACTACATCAAAAGAAAGTAGCAAGCAATAAAGAAACACATACACACACACACACAGATTAATAATAATAAAAACAAACAAACAAGCTGTTACTGAAACAAGCTTTCAAGTTACTTCCAAAGTTCAATACTCCTCTAGAAAAAGTTAGTATAAAATGTTTTATGCTTAAGATTTAATACCAAAACAAACAAGTAACATACAAACAAACAAAACAAGACTAGTAGATAGCATGGACTCAGAATTCAACATAATATTATTTTACTAGAAATACTAACAAACAATTTTAAACAAAACAATAGTTCCAAATTTTGAACAAATTTTGAAATTTAAGCAGTCACAATTTGTTTTTCCATTGACTTTGAAGTGGCATGTACCTATCAGAAGTGCTGTGCAGCCTGTCAAGCTTTCATCCTTGTTAGAATGGGCACAGGATGTTCCATGCTGTCATTCTGTGTGGCCTGTTGATATTCTTACTGTTGGTTATACAATGACTGGGACTGTGGTTTGTACACAGCATAAATCCCAATGTAAATGTAAATGGAAGCCTTTGCACAAGTGGCTCACTAGCTTTCAGCAAGTTATCTTCATGTAAAATTTCAGGAAAGATGTAATTTTCTTTGTTTAATGCAGCTGAAGTGTTGGACTGTCACCTGCTCTATTACCCAGATACTAACTGAGCTAAATTTGGCAGTCGGAGTTTTAAACAAAGTATTAAGTTGTTAGTAATGGAGTCAAGTCCTTTCTAGTACAGAAATGAGGCAAAATATTAACAATCTCTGGCACATAATTTTCACTTTCTCTTTTTTTTTTTTAATGCTAAAAATAGTTTCTTAAACATTAACAGGTCTTACTCTGACTGTGGGGAAGGCTTCTGTCCGTAATCATTAATGCTCATGAAATTTGTGGATACTTACTGTGTTACGTGCTCTTCCATCTGAGGGATAACTGATGTATAAAACATTCGTTTTTATTTTCTTCTCAATATACTACTTATAGCATAATATGATCAATGCTTCCCATGTTCTTGATTGTGTGTTAGAATTTAATTATTTAATATATATATTATTTTATTTTAAAAGGTGCACACTGGTGATGACTGCCTACCTCTCCTTCATATGTTTGTTTCCGAACTTGTGGAAATATTTTATGCAGCAGCCCTTCAATATTAATATTTTATTGGTACTCAATAAAGAGGCTTAATTGTGACTAATGTACTCTATCTGTAGGCATAAATCTTACATCTAATTCTTCTCTTAGGTCCATTAGTTTAAAGCTTGAAGAGCTATATATGTCAAGAGAACTAAAACAGCTTAGACTCACTTAAAATTTGAAAAGATTAAAATAAAAATATGCAGCAAAATTATAACATTTCTCCAGGAGAGAGAAATGAAAATTAACTTTTCATTACTCAAGCCTTATCATATCTTTGAGGGATAAGAGGAAGAAAATCTTTCTCCCTCCTCACCTTCTTAAGCCTTCAGGAAAAATTGTGAAAAGTCGTACTTTGTTTTAAAGCAGTCAAAACATTAAAAAAGCTACCTTTTATTTATTTTCCCTGCTTATTCCTCATCAAAGCTGTATAATGGTTATTATATATGTATCTATATAGAGAGAGAGTCAGAGAAACTAAATGGTTGGAAGTGGTCTTTTAGGAAACAAACAAACAAACAAACAAACGCTAATACCACAGAAGGAAAATAAAAAGGGAGAACACCAAAAATCCAATTTGACTCAGTGGCTGGAAAAACTGATTTCAGTTAACTTCTGAATGGCACCCTGAAACTTCTTGTGAAGAGAGATGTTTTCTAAACGTTTTTACTCTTCCCTATTGTTTTCTTACTATCATTACAGGACTTTACTGGCACTCCTCTATGTAACAGAAAACAGTTAAAAAATGGTGTAAGGTATTTCAACACTCTTACTGAGGATGGTTTCTCAGCAAGGCACTGAATGTTTGCTGAGGCAACAAAAATTTATATATACTTTTTTCACATAAAACAACATTTACACACAAAACAACACAAAACAACCAATAGAACAGACTACTGATATGATTTCAACAGCTCAAAATTTATCATTCACTGCTCATTGAAATAAAATATATTTTAATTATAACCTATAAACTTTCGTTATAAGTTCATCTGAGAACTAAAGTGACCACATTTGCCACCTATTTGTAAAGGATGACATTAAAATAAAATGAATGCTTTGTTACTATCACAGAGATTTATTCACCATCTTATATACTACCATTCTATTTGTATACCAAGAGGTTTGTAATGTATCCCTTTAAACTGCAAAACACATGTTGAAAATAAACATGTATAAGTTTTAAGAAAAGACAGCAACTACTCTTCCTCTGCTTCATATGTTTGTTTCAGGAATGTGAAAGACCAAGAAGGGTCCATTTTCATAATTTTCTTTTTGGATTGATGGGTCATTGTCATTGATCGGTTTGGTAATATATGAACAAGTTGCGTAAAATATTGTTGCACTCCATGCAAATGTCAGAGTATTTTGTCTGCATTTTCCATTCTAATAATTCTATTCAGAATGTCCCTCATTTTTTATGTCATTATGATGATATCTATTTCTACCACTCATATTTCCATATCCCCAGCAATAAACATGTATCATTTTTTCAAATTACTTGGGAAACAAATTTAAAAATACAGCAAAAACAAGTGAATTGTGAGTAGTAGGGGCAAGATGTTCATATTTATGCATGCCAAAATACTCATTAAGGGATTAACTGTTTCTCAGAATAAGAAATTTCCTCCAGGAGACTTTGATGCTGCTGCTGCAAGACATTATTTCTCTGCTCATGTTCCCATAGTCGATTCCTGTCAAATTACTACAGTAATTTCTTTTAATTGTTCATCCTTCTGCAGACTAAGAGGCAGAGTGTAATCTCTTCTCCAGACATGCTAAAGAAGCAGGTATGCACAAGATGAGAACATGTTTCTATGAGATTCCTGCTACAGTCTTTATTTTGTAATCCCAGCATTGCATGAGATTATAACATAAAAATCAAAGAGAAGCAAATGGTAAACTGTCAAACTTTTCCAGTCAAAAGAGAGTATGTATTCTCTTTATATATAGACAAAAGTGAAAATTATTTCAAAAGTTTACAAATCACTGCCATAAATGAACAATTAAAAAAATATATATCCTTTGCTATGCCGCCACTTCTCACTAGAATATTCAGTGCTGTTAACTGATGGTAACTTGAGGGCACACTTTAGTTTAATGAGTTTTTTTTTTTTTTTTTTTTTTTTTTTTTCTCAAGACCAATGCAAATGTGACAAGTCTTTAAGAATCAGTTTTGTTCCCAACTTGGCTCAAGTTAATACAACTCCAAATGTGTAAGTAAACATGGAAATCATAAAGCATTAATTATATGTACCTAAGAATCACCATGCTTTAGTCTTTCTTTCTGTGGAGAAGAAAATTATGTATCAAAAGAATGGAAGGTTCGTGTTTGGAAGATTCAGACCCACTAAACTATAAAATGGGTGTTTTGGACTGCTGTATTCTTTGTCTCTTATTTAACAGAAGAAATGAAGACAATCTTTCTGGCATGCTGCCCAACATGCCCAGTTTAGAAAACATAAAGTACTTCCTTTTGCAATTAAATATTTTTGTTTGTTTGTTTTAGTTTTTGTTTTTAACTTGCTGACTGATGCAAGAGATGTCCTCCCCTTTTCCTTTCTTTTACCACTTTCTAGCTTCTCTGTACTGCTAATTGAACAGATCATTTTCCTTTTAGTGAAATATATTGCTTCTTACAAAGCTTTCACTAATGTGTCTTTATAAGACTACTAGTGCTGGGTGTAGTAGCACTCTCCCCTCAAAGATCAATCACAAGTTGAATAAAGAGCCCAGTTTTTACAACCTGCAGGCTGGACCATAAACATATCTTTGCGCATGGCTCTCTCACAGGGCGTTTCTTGAGCCTACTGCTATTGCAATGCCTGTTCTAAGGTCCTTTAAATTCCAAAACTGAGGGATGTCTGATCAACTCACCTCCCTTTAGGGCAGCCCTAAAATCTGTTTTGCTTTATTGCTTTTCAATGCAATAATGCATGTGCCAGTGGAATAAAATGATTTTTCCAATCCTGCCAGCATTTTAGGTAGACTCTTCCCTAAACCATAAATGATTGAATAATCATTCATGTCAGCTACTTTGCCAGAAAAGAATAACAAAAGATGACATCAGATTGAGGCTAGTAAGTGGGAAATTAAAGAGGATTTCCCCCAAAAACAAAACAAAACAAAACATTTTTGAGAAGCAGTAGAAACGCATGTCAATAAAGTAATGCTGGATATGTTATTTTGTTATTGTTCTATAGTGTTATTTTGTTGTTTGCTTTTCAGGTAAAGTTACTTCTTCTAAAATCATGAGATTATCTTCATTGCATTTTACCTGGAATGAGTCCAACACTTCAACTCCTAGCCTCAAATAAGTTTTCTTCATACTCATTCTATTTTGCATCTTCTATTATACTCATTCTATTTTGCATCTTTGCACATTTCTAAATTTTGTCATAGCATAGAGCCATTTGGAAGAGTCTTTCAATCTCTTCCCTTCTACAGCATTTGGCCGTGTTTAGTCTCTCAGCAAAATCATATGCTGCCTCCTTTACATGACCAGAATTGCAAAGGGCATGCAAAACTAATCCAGTTTTACTGCACGTGAAAATTAGCACACCTGGTCTTTTGTTACTGGAAACCATGAAATGAATGAACCAGTGGAATGTGCTAACTTTTGTATGTCTTTGTGTGTAATGAGGATAAGGAAATTTACACTAAAGATTTTCCACTGTGAAACATTTAGTGAATTCTTGGCAGTTTCAAAAAGATTTCTCCAGTTCTACACGGATAATCTTCCTTTTCTTTAATTAAGCCTGAAACATTTTCTTTAGAATCATGGGCACAAAAGCAGGCAGCAGTTGACAGCTGACTATCTCCTATTATTAAATACAACAGAACAAGATGAAAATAAAAGAAGTCAAGGAGAGGCAGAAACATTTTTGCTCCCCATCTGAATATGCAATGCTATTTGGATATCCGGGTCACCCTACTTCATTTGCCATATAGTTTTTCCATTTCTATTTTACTCTTCCTGAAACAGAAAAGTCAAGAGCAGTTCAGTACCAGTTACTTACTCAATTGTGTTCCTGTCCACTTTTCCTGTCATATTAATGCCATAGAACTGCTGCATGGCAGCTATAGCTGATTGCATGGTTTCTGCAGAGCGCAACACCGACATTCTGGGGTCAGTTGGTGGAAGGTAGCCATACTTTTGTAACCATACCTGCAATGACAAGTGCAGTGGCTATTAAATAGAAATTAGAGGTAAATAAAGTGTTCCCCTGTAATTAGTTTTGTATGATATATAATGAAGTTTCTGGTTCATCAAGCATAAATCCTGTTAAATCCTGTTAGTTTATTGGAGGTTTGGGTCTTCGGATTTTTTTTTTTTGTCTTTTTTTTTTTCCTTCTTTTTCCAGAGAAGAAATTCTTTGGGCCTTTCATTTCTTCTCCTTTATTAAAGATTCTGCTGTTCCCAGACTTACAGTGTTTTTTACCCAGGAGCCAGTTCTCTTTATTATCTGAAACTGCCTCCTTCAATTATTTTTTTAATGTACTTATTTATTTGAAGTTACAACTTAACCACCTATCCCTTGCTGTAGGCACTTCAAAAAAAATTTAAAGCAGGCAAAATGTAAAATCTACAATATATGCCACATATAATTGACTGTCCAACAGATACATAATAATATTTACCAACTATAATAAATCCACAATAGCTCTCACACAGTTACACTGCATTGTTCTCTACTCTCAAGGAATATGAAAGAGAGGGTGAGAAGAGATTCATTTTCCAGAATGAATATCAAACTCACATATTCATAAGCAAAGCAGGTGGCTGGGAAAGAGGGAAGGAGTAGTCTGTGCACACTTACAGGAATCTCCCTGGTAAGAGGATCCTCCTTTTCAGATCCAGATAGATTTAGTGCCAACTCTTTATGTTCATAATTGTGTATAAGTAAGAAGGAGAGGGCATGGTCCAAATAACTGAAAGCTGTGTGGATTACAGCCAATGTCTTAGTACACCTGGAAAAACTCTCTGCAACATGCTGTCCTCTTAAGGCAATGTTTCACAAATGAGTAGCTGCAGTTATCCCTAATGTTTTGAAGCATTCTCAAAATCCAGCCTATACAAAACACAGTGTAAGACTTTTAAGCTGATGAGAGAACTGATATATCTTTGAAAACGTCTTTGCTTCTCATGTGAGTAGAACTACTCACTACAATGAAAAGTGTACATATTGCCACTACACAAGAAATGGTTAAATTGTCCTCCTTTAGCTTCACTCTCCACAGTAAGAAAGCACATGCAACCCCATAAATCAGTTTTTCCATTCTTAAATGAATTAAGAAATTCAGTCACCTCTCTCAGATCTATCACATTCATGGATTCAGAATTGTTACGTTAATAAATTTTATCCACCTACTCTCCCCTTATAAGTGTGCCATGGGCTTTGTCTACCTTATACAATGCTGCTGGGTTATTTACCTGTTTATACACACAGTTTACACACATCCTGACACCAAACCATGCAATTGCAATTTTCAACCTTAAGTTTAGCTTGCAGAGTCCTGTCCATAGAAAGATAATCATGTTTGTGGTTCACTTCCATTTTACATATCTAAAAAACACCCTAAGCTTTCCAGAGAAGTACCCCAAGATGGAACAATTTGTTGTCATGTTTAACTTTTCTACGCAGTGAACATGAATTATAAGTTCACTTTGGCATAGTGCAATTAAAGGATCAAACCAGCACTAAAGATAGGGGAAATCTTCAGGTTATAAACTTGGATATTTCTAATTTAAATAGGTTTACATATCCAGAGACATACACAATCTCAAAAATGTTTGTGAGCTCTGCACAATGGGGAGACACAATACAGACAGCATTAAGATGTAGCCTAACCTCTGTCACCTTCACACTATCTCTATGTACAGGAGCCCTTCAGAATAAGAACAGAATTATATTTAATAGAATGATGCTCTTATTTCCCATTAAACTGAACAATTACAATCTGTAGCTACATCCAATTTTGTATTCTCCTGACCTCTTGCACTTTTCAGCTTCAAGGATGAACTTATGAACTTTACATTTTGTATTATTTTGTGTCATCACACTATTTAGCTTATGTGTCATTTTCTGCTGGAAGTCTACTTTTCCTTCCGTTACTGGAGGATGGCTCTGAAAGGCCAGCTTGGGGTGGAAGGTTGGCAAGATATAATATGTGGAAACGTAACCATGAAAGTAACAAATTAGTTTGATGCAGAGTGGGTTGATTTCAAGATAATTTGTAGAGTTCCTCTGAATTAGTACTTACAAATAATATATCTAAGGATGGGGTTACTTTGAGATTCATCAAGCCATTAAAGAAAAAACGAGAAGAATGTCAAAATATACTAAAACAAATGATCACCTTAGGAAGAAAAATAATTCTGAGCAGCATATCACTGCTCCCAAAACTGATGCCACCTTCTTGCCAGCATTAATTTGGTATGCAGACACACAGTAGGGCTTTCCATAAAGTTCTCTTTTGTGTGTTAAGGGCACAAAAATTTCCTTGGTAGGCTTGAGAGACCACTTATCACCACTGAAAAACATCCTTACTGTGGCAAACTGAAGGAGATGGGTATGGGGTTACAATTTACCAGATTTACCAGAAGCTGAAGTTTCAGATACCTAAATTAGAAAGGGTGTAAGGAGAGAAAGAGAGAGAAAAAAGGGCTTGGGGAACACTGCTCATGAAAGAAAGGCAGAGGAGTGGACAAACTGGAATTAAGAACAGTACCACTGCAGACACAGGAGAAAAAGAAAAAGAGGTGGCTCAGAAACAGCAGGAGCCTATTCCCTTTTAAAAATACAGGACACCCAATAATCACTCCCTAATGTTGAATAAAGGAAGTAGACCACCTGGCTCTTCCCTTACAATTCAAAATAGCAAATAAAAGACACAGTATGTCTGGAAAGTCAGAGGACAGTCAGAAAACAAGTTCCTTTTTCTGAAAATTCAGACTAATTGGTATCCAAGGCTAATAACTAGTGAATGCCTGAAAGCAAGCTCAGATACTACTAAAAGCTATTAGTGTTCTATAGTATTGTGCAGCATGAAACAAGACAAGAGACAACAAATCTGGTTTCTGTGTCATTCCTCAGATTTCCCAATTTTTTACTAAAGGATTTTGAAGGACCTTGGATCAGTATGCCAGGTGACTGAAATATGTGTCTAAGACTCCATTGTACACAGTCCAAAAGCTGGGAACTAGGAAAGAGAAACTTAACTTTAAAATTAAGTCCAGAATATAAAGGTGGCAAAAATATCAGAAAGGAAAAGAATGAGGTAGCCACAGCAGGAGAACAAATTAAAACAATTTTCTCACAGTCTTGTAATTTTGAGGCAACCTATTTAAGAAATTATGGCCAGAAGACTTTCTCCCTCACTCAGTAATGAAGTTAAATGTCTCTCTGCCTTAACACACTTCAGAAATATTAGCAAGTAATCTATCATTTTGAGGAACTTGTTTGTCCTGGAAAAAGGAACTAGTGAAGTGCATCCTTCTAACACATAATCTTTGGGATGCTAACAAAGACACTGCATGGACTCCAAAATAAGTGATATCTCACATTTCTTTATACAGTATAGGAAGATAAAATACCACTATTTCAATTGAAGCTTCTGAAGCTTCCTTATTCAGCAGCAATCTGACAGCCATGTTAACCTCTTACGGTAACCACAGAAAAACACAGCTGCAAGACAACAGGCTCCACCACTTCCCTCTCTATTACAATGCTTTGCCATCCTCTGCGAGGTTTGCCTCAGAACTGAATCTCCCTTGTTGTAACTTAAGCCTATAGCTTCTCATTTTTACCTGGTGAAGGGAACTAATTATTCGTTTCCCCTCTGCAGCAGCCTTTTATATATTAGAACTCTCTTATGTGAGTCACTCTACTCTTTTAAAATAAACTAAATGAATGCCATTTGTTTAATCTCAGAGACTTTTCATTGTTCACACTAACCTCTAGGAAACTAGAAGCTAAAATCTATCTTCACTAAGCATCTGCTTGCCCTAGATTTGTATATTGGTTCTTATTGTCCTATTAACAAACACTGGATTTTTAACTGAAGACTGTTAGATGTAATTCAGAAGGATGTGGACACTCAAAGGTTTGGTTTTGGACAAAAGTACAGAAATAAAATTAAACTAAAACTATTTTTTTCTCACTAATTGAACTTCAAGACTTACGTATCATTTATTTAGACATTTTAAAATTATAAAACCATGCTCTACATATACTATGCCTTTTGCATTAGAAGAATTCCCCCTACATAATTTCATTTCTTCCATAAGGAAAAAAAATAAAAGTAAACAAAGCTCACAGGTGAAGAAATGAGAAATGCTAGGAGTTTGTAGGAGAACTGCAGGAATCTGTGGAACCCATAAGTACTTAGAACATGAGCTGTATTAACTTCCAGATTTAAGATGTCATTAGCCATATGCCTAAGGTTTTTTGATAGTTTGTGTGTCTCCTGCCAGGATGAGAACTTTTCATCTTTGTTTGTATCTGCTACTACTGCTATGCTATACCAATAATTTAGCTACAGAATAGATATCACTTTGTCATTCATCTGTATGTTTTCTCTTTTAAGGGAGAAAGTATGGGTTAATTTAAAATATATGAAATACAGTGGTGGACTTCAGTCATTCAGATCTTTGCTAGTTTGGGAAGAAAGAGTACTCTTAAAAACACCATGTTGACACCAGACGGTTACAGAAACAAAGATAATCGATATATCATAATAAAAGATTAAGAAGTGAGATTATTATGAAGAGTATCTGAGAGCTTTGTGATTTCTAAGATAGAATTTATCAATGAATCATCAGCGTTACTTAATGACTGCACAGTATAAGCTACAGTATATTTATGTTCTATAAAACTGAAACCTTAGTAAATCAAACAGGCTCAGAAAGCACAGATCAAAACAATTTCATGAATACCTTCATTAGTGCAGCTGCATATCATTATTATTCATGTATTCTTGTTCCTTTCTCAGATTTTATCATAAAAACAAAATTCCTGTAGGTACTGAGTAAAACTCAGATTTTTTAACTTCAAACTGTTTTTTTTTTTGTTTGTTTGTTTGTTTGTTTGTTTGTTTTTAAGGTACTTCTACTAAAAACAATTTAAGTGAAATTATTTAAAATGTCTGAGTAATTGAGGAGATTTATATTTTCAAAAAACATATATTTAGGAATCTAACTTTTACTGATCACCACAAGATTTAGCAGTTTAGGTGCTGATATCACCTTGAAAAGAACTTGAAAGTTTTACTATGATATAGATAAATAAGCCAAGTTCAGAATTAGTAACTGTATAGCCAGCTTAGTTCTCCATGTAGGCCAATTAATCGTACACCCTGCAATAATCTGCAATTTCCAAAAAAAGTTAATACCTATCTCCTTTAGAGTTTGCATATCAGCTTGTTACTGCTACTGTGATACCATCTGAAACTGCCCTGGTGTTTATAAAGTACTATTGAAACTGATTCAATATGCTTAGAATCGAAAGAATAATATATCAACGATATTTTTTTTTCTTTTTGTCCCAGCCATGCTTGCATCCTAGCAACGTTGTATTGTTGCAAGTTTTTAATGTCTAATGGTACATTTTAGTTGCAGGCCTAACTTCTGCAGCCAGTAGTGACTTTTCAGTGGCAACTTGATAGATAGCCAGAGTAAGTAGTACAGAACTAAGCACTTGCACAGAGCAGTATAAGGAATTTTCTTCTGTTTTTCCTACCTCTTATCTCTGATTCCACCAATTTCTTACTGATGATTACCCTTTTTAACACCAATGTGAATTTACAGAACACAGATAATTGTATACACAGTATATATTGTGTATGGTATCTATATGGTGAGAGAAAATTCTTAGTGACATCCTTCCCCCCAAAAGCATATCAGACTAGGAGAATCCAACCTAGTCTATCAGAAGAGACTAACAGATGTGAATACAAATTATGATAGACAACATAATAGCTTAATGGTCATGATCAGTTTGCTACCTATGGTTTAATTTGGGATAACTAATATTTAGCAACTAAAACTGAGCTTGCACATTCAGAATAAGGTCTTTTGCAATAAGGTCTTAAAAGTAGAAAAAGCCTATAGGATATTTAGATTGCAGACCACACTGTAGTAAAAACTTAGATGTAGTCTTTGAAGCAGTAGATTTGAGCTCATAGTGGACCAGTGTTGTGGTTTTACTAAGCTGGGCAGCCAAGCTCCACCACAACTGCTCTTTCACTCCCCATCCTCAAAAGGAAAAGGGAGATAAAATAGGGTGAAAGGGGCTCAAGGGGCAGAGAAAATGGGATAAAAAGGGCTCAGAGGATGAGATAAGGACAGGGAGATCACTCAACAATTATTGTCACGGGCAAAACAGACAGCATAGAGAGATTAAAGAAATTTACTATCTATTACTAACAAGCTAGAGAAGTGAGAAACAAAACAAACTAAAACCACCTTCCCCCCCATCCATCCTCTTCTACCTCCTCCCTATGAGTGGCGCAGGGGAGCAAGGAATGAGGGCTGCAGTCAGTCCCTAACGCTTTGTCTCCGCAGCTCCTTCATGGTCACTCTCTGCCCCTGCTCTGCTCCGATATGGGGTCCCTCCCACGGGATGCTGTCCTTTCCCAATTGAACCTGCGGGGGCTGCCCACAGGCAGTAGCTCTTCAAGCACTGCTCCCACATGGCTCCATACCACGGGGTCCATCCCCCAGGAGCAAACTGCTCCAGCACGGGTCCCCCATGGGTGGCAGCTCCCCCCCATACTCCCTGCTCTTGCGTGGGCTCCTCTCCATGGGCTGCAGCTCTTTCCCAGGGCCTGCTCCTGTGGGGGCTCTCCATGGGCCACAGCCTCCTTCAGGCCACATCCACCTGCTCCACCGGGGGCTCCTCCATGGGCTGCAGCGTGGAGATCTGCTCCATGTGGGACCCATGGGCTGCAGTGGGACAGTCTGCTCCACCAGGGGCCTCTCCATAGGCCGCAGGGGAACTGCTGCTGCATGCCTGGAGCACCTCCTGCCCTCCCTCTGCACTGACCTTGGGGTCTGCGGGGCTGGTTCTCACTCTTCTCACTCCTCACTCTCCCAGCTGCAGTGTTGTTTTTTTTTGTTTGTTTGTTTGTTTTTGTTTTTGTTTTTGATCTTTTTGGATTTCAGTAAAGCTTTTGACACAGTTTCTGATAGGATTGTACTGGACAAAATGTCCAGTATACAGGTAGACAAAAACATCAGACAATGGGTGAATAATTGGTTGACGAGTAGGGCTCAAAGGTCTGTGGTAAATGGGGCCACATCAGGCTAGCGGCTGGTCACCAGTGGGGTCCCCCAAGGCTCCATTTTAGGGCCAGTTCTCTTAAATGTTTTTATAAATGATTTGGAGGTAGGACTAGAAGGTGTTTTGAGCAAATTTACTGATGATACTAAACTTGAAGGAGTTGTTGACTTTGTTGAGGGTGGAAAGGCCTTACAGAAAGACCTGAACAGACTGGAGAGCTGGGCAGTCACCAACCGCATTTAAAAAGTTTAACAAGAGCAAGTGACAGATTCTGCATCTGGGACTGGATAAGCCTGGCTATATATACAGACTGGGTGACAAGATGTTGGACAGTGGCCCCGCAGAGATGGATCTGGGGGTTTTGGTTGATGGCAAGCTGAGTATGAGCCAACAGCGTGCCGTGGCAGCCAGGAGGACCAACCATATCCTGGGATGCATCAAGCATGGCATTGGTAGTTGGTCGAGGGAAGTGACTGTCCTGCTCTACTCTGTGCTGGTGTGGCACAAGTACTCAAGTACTGTGTGCAGTTCCGAGCACCACAGTACAAAAAGGACATGAAACTATTGGAGAGTGTCCAGAGAAGGGCTACTAAGATGATGGAGGGCCTAGAGGAGAAGACGTACAAGGAGCAGCTGAGGTCACTAGGTTTATTTGACCTGAAAAAAAGGAGGCTGAGGGGAGACTTCATCACAGTCTACAGCTTCTTCATGAGGGGGAGTGGAGGGGCAGGCGCTGATCTATTCTCTTTAGTGACCAGTGATAGGACCTGAGGGACTAGCGTCAAGCTGCGACAGGGGACACTCAGGCTGGACATCAGGAAGAGGTTCTTCACTGAGAGGGTTGTTATGCACTGGAACAGGCTCCCCAGGGATGTAGTCACTGCACTAAGCCTGTTAGAATTTAAGAAGCATTTGGACTGTGCTCTTAGTCATATGGTCTGAATTTTTGGATAGACCTGTGTGGTGCCAGGAGTTGGACTTGATGATCCTTACGGGTCCCTTCCAATTTGGAATATTCTATGATTCTATGATTCTAGTTCAGTGTTGCTACAGTTGGTTCATTAAAATTACCTGAGGCATCTCCACAGCTTTAGCATGTATATCCTTATAATTTTTTTTCCTATGCCCCGCTACAAAATGGGTGGGAAACTGAACGTTCATATTATGTAAGTCTCAGTATGAAACCACATTTGCCAGTACATAGAATCATAGAATCATAGAATATCCTGAGTTGGAAGGGACCCTTAAGGATCATCAAGTCCAACTCTTGACACCGCACAGGTCTACCCAAAAGTTCAGACCATGTGCCTAAGTTCACAGTCCAATCTCTTCTTAAATTCAGACAGGCTCGGTGCAGTGACCACTTCCCTGGGGAGCCTGTTCCAGTGTGCAACCACCCTCTCTGTGAAGAACCCCCTCCTGACGTCCAGCCTAAATTTCCCCTGCCTCAGCTTAACCCCGTTCCCGCGGGTCCTGTCACTGGTGTTAATGGAGAAAAGGTCTCCTGCCTCTCGACACGCCCTTGCGAGGAAGTTGTAGACTGTGATGAGGTCTCCCTTCAGCCTCCTCTTCTCCAGGCTGAACAGGCCCAGTGACCTCAGCCGTTCTTCGTACGTCTTCCCCTCAAGGCCTTTCACCATCTTCGTAGCCCTCCTCTGGACACTTTCCAACAGTTTCATGTCCTTTTTATACTGTGGTGCCCAGAACTGCACACAGTACTCGAGGTGAGGCCGCACCAGTGCAGAGTAGAGCGGGACAATCACCTCCCTTGACCTACTAGCGATGCTGTGCTTGATGCACCCCAGGACACGGTTGGCCCTCCTGGCTGCCAGGGCACACTGCTGGCTCATATTCAACTTGCTGTCTACCACGACCCCCAGATCCCTCTCTTCTAGGCTGCTCTCCAGCGTCTCATCGCCCAGTCTGTACATGCAGCCAGGGTTTCCCCGTCCCAGGTGCAGGACCCGGCACTTGCTCTTATTGAACTTCATGCGGTTGGTGATCGCCCAGCTCTCCAACCTGTCCAGATCCCTCTGCAAGGCCTTTATGCCCTCATTTGAGTCCACAACTCCTCCAAGTTTGGTGTCATCAGCAAACTTGCTCAAAATACCCTCTATACATGTTCATGTATATTTCCTACAGGAAGTCAGGAGAGAGGGGACAGAGCCTGGAATTGACCCATGCAAGTATATGGTGATCAAGATCATTTTAAAAGCTCACACTTGCAGTGAGGAGTAATTCCACTTCAAGTCAAGACTGCATAAGATCTGCCTAGTTAGTGACTTGAACCAAAGATACAGCACAATTAAATAGGCAAAATATATTAAAAAATGATTGCTGATTTCCCAATATTTATGATTCTATTTTAGTTTAAATGTGCTAAATTCTTTGCTTTACTGTCACACTTGAATATGGAAAAAACACGTACCTTGAGAGCTGCAGTAATGAAAGAGGTTCCCAGTAAGTAGAAAAGGTAGGAACTGCATGTACTGCTGTGCTTCAGAGACTCAGAAATATGCTTGGAACAAGGGTCAGATATTACCCAGTTCCCAAGGCAGGAGTTACATTTTTCATTTACAGAGTGTCTGTACAGGGAGTGGGTTAGTGTTATAACAGATTACGATACGAATCTTTGCCATGGAAAGAAACTCTTTGTACCTTGATCATTCCCCATAACATTATACATATTTATAGCTGACTGTAGAATGTGAAACTTATTCATTAGTTTCTCAAGGAATATTTCTCCAGTCATGAATAGAAATCTCTGAAGAAGTCTGGCATGGACCCAGATCAGTGGAAAGACTACCACAAATAAAACTAACAGTTCTAGTAGATGTAAATACTCCTTCATACAGCTTATGTTAGGGAACACCATCCTTACATCATAGTAGAATTTCTATAGCTTCTTTGAAAATTTGAAAAGCAATGCTAAGGATGCTGTGCTGAATAATCAGGCTGTATAAGTCATGATTACTTACGAGTTTTATCTGATACTTTAAACGCTATGAAGATGATAAAGGGACTGGAGCACCTCTCCTATGAGGGACAGGTTGAGAGATCTGGAACTCTTCAGCCAGAGAAGAGGAAGCTCAGGGGGAATCTTATCAAGGTATACAAATACTTGAAGGGACGATGTAATGAGGATGGAGCCAGGCTCTTTTCTGTGGTGTGTAGTTCCAGGACAAGAGGCAATGGGCACCAGATGGAACACATGAGGTTCAATCTAAACATCAGGAAGCACTTCTGTACTGTGTGGGTGGCAGAGCACTGGCACTGGTTGCCCACAGAGGTTGTGGAGTCTTCCTCCTTGGAGATCATGAGAAGCTGCCTGGACATGGTCCTGGGCAACCTGCTCTAATTGTCCTTGCTGGAGCAGGGACGTTGGACCAGATGGCTTCCAGAGGGCCCATCAACCTCAACCATTCTGTGATTCTGTGATTCTAAACTGAAGCATCCGGAGAACTTGCAGAATCCTATTCATACTGGCTCAAACCTGTTCATATTGGTTCAGGGGAAAGCCCCTGAGGGACAAGAAATCTAGGTAAGTATTACATTATTGGTATTTTTATTGCATTTTGTTTGTTTGTTTGTTTCCTTGTTGTTTTCTCCCTCCTCCCCCTGAGGTCTGTTGTAACAATTACTCTAAAATTTTTCCAGGCTCTTTCTCATACTGTCAAACAAAAGGATAGACTATTTTACTGTGTACGGTATTTCCACCTAAAGTAAATGTATATTTTAGGTCGCAGAGGGAAAGGTGTATAGGTTCAAACAAGAATCTGTCCCAAGGGTGGCTAATTTAAGTTAGCAATTCTAACAAACCCCTCTCAAGTGACTTCATAGCAAAACTTTGGGTTGAAATGCAAGACTACTAACATTGGCTAAGCATATACCCCTTGCAAATTATGGTTCTAGTGACTGATTTTCTTAGATAGATGCTCTCTTCATGGAGAAGAAGGGTCTTCATTTGGAATAATAACTTACATGCTTGTACCCAATGTTATTCCAAGATCTCCAAAACGGGAAGAGTAGTAGTTATCCAGGAGGAAAAAGATATTTACATTCTTGTTTTCCTGAACAATTTTATGGACCCTCTCTGCTCATAAGTCACAAGAACTACTAACATGAGGACAAAAAAAGGACTGATAGAGAATTGGTTAATATCAACATGGGAACAACACTAATTATTAGTGTTTATGCAGTAGAAGACATATAGATGTTACAGAGTCCTATTGTGCTACACTAAGAAACCTAGAATGAGAGTCAATTCCTTCATCATAAATAAATATTGTCTAGTGTAATGTGAAATGAAGAAACAATTTAGAGGAAGGAAAGACTTAAAGATCATGTGAAAAGAGGATGAAATGCAGCATAAAAGAAACACTGGCAGGTGTTATATGTACAATAGGTGCTGAGTAATTTAAGCTTTTAAACAAGATAAGGTAGAAAAATAATGAGGAATTCTTAGTTGTCATCCACAATCACTTGGAAAAAAAAAAAAAAGAGGGGACAGTCTTGGAGATAATAACTTATCTAGCAGAGTGCTGTAAGATTAAGGGAACAAGTCCTCATGTTCAAAGATGAAAATAAATTCAGGGAAGTTAATTCTCCACAAAGCTCTCATTTTACTTTATCTGTTCTACAGCACATTTTACTTATGAATCTCAAACTAAGGAAGCACTTTTGTGGAACTTTGCTACTTTTTTCCTGATAGCTAAGCACTCTGTTTTCTAGAATACATTTTACAAGAAGTGTGGTCTATTTCTTTGATAACCATCAAAGATGTTTTATGGTACAGAGATTGCCCACAATATCCCATGATCTCGTCACTATAAGTCCACAAGTCATTTTATTTGTCCCTGTAAACATTTGCTTCTCATTGCATCTGTCTCTCTCTGTGAATCTTCTGAAAGGTTACTTATGTGTTCACACCTGGAATATCTTTGATCTTTGCTGAGTTTAGATTGCTTTCTCTCTTTTGCTGATTCTTGTCATTTGTAACTGTGGGGGTTTATTCAGATGCCTGGATGCCAGAACAGCATGGGACAGGTCACCTGACTGGCATATATCAAACAAAAAAATGATGAGGCTGGAGTCAGAACAATCCTGGTTGAGCCACAGGCCCATTATGTGTTCCTGGGAAAATTAACTGGATTTCTTGGCAGCAAAGATAAGAATGAGTGATGCTTCTAAACTTTCCTCAGCCCAGCATTGTAAGAAATCCGACAGGGTTTGGAACATATAAAATGCTATCTAAATGCAACTGTCATCTATGGTTGTCTCAAGGAAGGCAAGTGTTAAAAATGACTCTCTCATCACACTCCAGAAAATTACCCAAAGTTGAGGGATAAACCCCACTTTGTGATTGCCTTGATATTGGTATATTTGATCGCTATAGCTTTTCCCTAACTTACCTACAAGCTAGGTTTTTTTTTTTTTTAGTCTAATCCATGTGTGTATTGCTGGCACTATATTAACTGTGCTTATTATCACAGTATTTCATTGCAGAGTTGTTTCTTCCATTTCATTATTTCTAAAAGTAAACAAGGAACTGAACACCAACCAAGAAAACATAGTTTGCTTCATAGCTCCTACAGATTTGTTTATCTTGTTTTAGATTCCACAGGAGTAGAGAAAAGCCCTCACACAGATATGCTAACCAACCAAAGCAATGCATTTTATGATTTCTTTATGAATGAATTCATAAAGACTGCCTAACTACTTCCATCACCATCCTATACAAGCAACAAAGTCTCAAAGTGGTGGAAATGATCACAGACCTTTTAGGCTCTGAGAATATAATTGCAGTGAGTCACATATTTCAAAAGGGAGTCATTTGTATTAGTAAGATTTAACAGTAATTTAGGATTTTCCCTTAAAGCCTGTAGTCATGCACATCATCATCAACATCAGACAAATAGAAATTTTGTAGTACTATAAAATTAAGTTGAAAAATCATGGTTATTTGACATGTCTTCAAGGGCACAGTTTTAAATCATATGCTGTAGTGTAATGTGCTATAATATATATACAAACATTTTATGTATATAAGGAAATCAGGCAAAAATGTCAGGAGGCCTTCATCAGTGAACAAGGAGCTCCTTGACAAATTCAAACACAAAAAAGAAAGCCTACAGAGAATGGAAGCAAGGACAGATAGCTTGGGAGGAATACAGAGAAATCATCTGAGCAGCCAGGAATCAGATTAGGAAAGTTAAAGCCCTGGTAAAATTAAATCTGGCCAGGGACATCAAGGGCAACACGCAACACTTCCACAGGTACATTGGTGATAAAAGGAAATTGTGGTCCTTCTCCAAAAGGAGACAGGAGTCCTAGTTACCTGGGATATGGAGCAGGCGGAGGTACTCAACTTTTTTGTCTCAGTCTTCACTGGCAAGTGCTCTAGCTACACTGCCCAAGACACAGAAGACAAAGGTAGGAACTAGGAGAATGAAGAACTACCCACTGTACAGGAAGATCATGATCTAAGGAACCTGAAGGTGTGCAAGTCCATGGGATCAGATGAGATGCATCTGTAGATCTTGGGGGAACAGTTGGATGCAGTTGCTAATCCACTGTCCGTCATATTTGAGAAGTCATGGCAGTGGGGGACAGTGGGGTGAAGTTCCCACTTCTGGGAAGATGGGAAGCAAAACCTCTCATAAGAGGGGAAAACAGGATGACGCAGGGAACTACAAGCCAGTCAGTCTTACCTCTGTGCCTCGCAAAATTATGAAGCAGATCCTCCTGGAAACTATGGAAAATAAAGAGGTGATTTGTGACAGCCAACATGGCTTCACTAAGGATGCCTGACAAAGTTGGTGGCCTTCAACAACAGGATTACAGCACCAGTGGATAGAGGAAGAGCAACTGACATCATCTACCTGGACTTGTAAAAAATATTTGATGTTGTCCTACATGACATCCTTGTCTTTAAACTGGAGACAAATGGATTTGACAGGTGGATGACTCAGTGGATAAGGAATTGGCTGGACGGTCACAGTCAGCGTTGTGGTCAGAGTCTTGATGTCCAAGTGGAGATCAGTGACGAGTGGTATTCCTCAAGAGTTGGTATTGGGACTGATGCTCTTTAACATCTTTGTCAGCAACATGGACAGTGGGATTGAGTGCACTCTCAGCATGTCAGCCAATGACACCAAGCTGTGTGGTGCTATCAATATGCTGGAGGGAAGGGATTCCATCAAGAGGGACCTTGTCAGGCTTGAAAGATGTGCCTGTGCAAACCTCAGAAAGTTCAGTAAGTCCTGCAGCTAGGTCAGGGCAATTCATAGCATAAATGCAGGAGTGGAGAAGGGAGTGAGAACGGCTCTGAGGAGAAGGACTTAGGGTTGTTGGTTAATGAAAACCTCAACATGATCCAGCAATGTGGGCTTGCACCTCAGAAAGCCATTGTATCAAAAACAGCATGGCCATCAGGTCAAGGGAAGTGATTCTGTTGGAATGAGCCCAGAGGAGGCCCACAAAGATAATCAGAGGGATGGAGCACCTCTCCTATGAAGAGAGGCTGAGAGATTTAGGGTTGTTCAACCTAAAGAAGGCTCCAGGGAGACCTTATAGCAGCCTTCCATTACCTAAAGGGGGCCTACAAGAAAGATGGAGAGGGACTTTTTATTGGGCCATGTAATGATAGAACAAGGATATAACAAGTAATAGAACAAGGGTTAATGGATTTAAACTGAAAGAGGGTAGATTTAGATTAGATATAGGGAAGAAATTTTTTACTATGAGGGTGGTAAGGTACTGGCACAGGTTGCCCATAAAAGCTGTGGATGCACCACCTCTGGAAGAATTTAAGGCCCAGTTGGATGGGGCTTTGAGCAACACCCTATACTTGGATCTAGGAGATCTTAAAGGTCCCTTCCAAACCAAACCATTCTATGATTCCATGATTCTACGATATTGACAGTACACTAAACAAAATATATTAATTAGCATGGTCCTTTTAATATGTCCCAAGTGGTTGTTTCAAATTATCTTAATAAAAGTACTGTATTTTTGTTCTAAGACATTTACATAGGAAATACATAAATACATAATGTACCAACAGATGGTGTTGTGCTACTTTATAAAGGCTCGTAGGAAGACAGTCCATTGTAATAAAATCAAAAGGTCATGCTGCAAAGTTCCTTTTGGGAAAAGATTACTCAAACCATATCTGACACTTGGTATTTGAATCCATTAGATAAAATAACTCTACTGTTATAGTTTATGAACTTTTAAGTTTATAACAGTGAAGTTAAACATCTATAAGGCATGTGACTTGGCCAAACTTTTTTTTTTTTTTCTCTCGGTATCACATTTAATTTTCTTCATTACCAAGTTTATTCTTATTGTTTTATAAACATAAGAATAAATAATATTTTTAATCATAAAAGTATACATTAAATTTCCATACAAATATTTCCCATGGAGATATTTATATATTAAATGTTCTCATAGTATGGATAAAACTCAAACTGCAAGAAAGCAATAGAACAGAAATGCAATAACTAATTGCACACATTGTAGGTTTATACTTTATAGGTTTGTTGTATTTTATTGTTGTTGTTTTTGGTTTGTTGTTTTTTATTGTTGTTTTTGTTGTTTGTTTGTTTTTTGATGACTTGTTTTTTTACAAGTAAGATTGCATGTAAATTCATATGGTACTCCACTTAAGCAGTGTTTGAAAGTATGTGTCTGAAAAACAATTGGATACACTAAACAAAACAGCAAGGTCATCTCCAGTGGAAACAGGAGGCATTCAACTGAACAGAGAGATCCCTTATTTTGGTGAATATTATTCTTCCTTTCTTCCTTCCTTCTGTCCTTCCTTTCTATGCCTTTTTAGCAACTACTGATGTCACTACCACTTGCAGTGTATGTTTTTATGACAGTATATGTGCTTCCTCTGGTCAGAGGAAGAGTTTTTAAATATAAATTGACTGTAAAAATGCTTTTAAATTAAAAATATTTTTTCCTGTTTTCTGTTTTTCAAAATCAACTATTTCAGATATAAACTTTAAAGATTCTGTGCTTCCTGTCTGAATATCCATCCATATCATTCCACATTTTAGAAATATTTTTTTTTAATTATTTTTATTTTTGTTCTTTTTTTTTTGTTGTTTTTCACATTCAGGTTAGTATAAGATTTGTGATATTCTTCAGTACTCTAATGACTCTGAAAAATCTAATTACTGTTTTCCTGCAGAAACTTGTAGATAGAAGATAAACATTGGATTTTATAAGGCACAGTATTACCTACAGATAATATTAGGTTGTCCCTTCCCAGGGGAAGACAGGAAGAGGATGTAGTGCATAAAAAGTAATACTGTGGTTTCTGAAATGACTTTATTTGGTCCAAATGGCAGAGTGGAAAAATAAATAAATAAATAAATAAACTGTGACACCTAGTTAAAAAAAAAAAAAAAAAAAAATAACATCAAACAACAACAACAAAAAACTAACCAACCAACCAACCAAAAAAGACTTGTTCCTTCTGCCAGGGAGCAGAAAGGAAGTGTAATCCCTAAAACATATAATTTCTTAGGAACAATGCATCCAGTTGGGAGGAAGGAGGACAACTTTCTAATTCAGTCACTCACTTCCTGTTTTTCAATGAAGACAATTCATTCAACTACATAGTAACTCTATCTGATCAGAAACTCTAAGAATGAAAAGGAAAAGGCAGCACAGATGTAAGCTTGTTTTATGTCAGTCCCAATCTCTTTCAGTTTCTGACTTATTCCCCAGTTTTGAAGATGGTGCAGCAAAGGAATTTCCATGGGATATTGATCTGTAATGAATACTCCCCACTTCCACTTCCAACCTGCCAATAGAAAATACCCATGGGAGAAGGTAAATCTGTTACAGGGAGGGTAGAGATCAACCAGAGTCCAGCTTATTTTTGCATACTTGCTTCTACGGATTGTCTTTGATAATTTATTCAAATAACATCTGTTACATTTTCCACTTGTACATATGGTTTGAATGGTGCTACAAAGTGCCCTACAACTGAAGAGGTAATGAGAAGACTAGATAAATAGTTTTACTTTTTTTTTACACATCATCTTCAACAGTGATCACATACCTTTCATAAATTCTGTTCCAGCATGGATTGCAATAGGTCAATATAGTAGCTTTTCTGGCTAGACTTCAAATCTTAAGTAACAAGAAAATGTGAATTTTGTATGGGTGAGACATTATCATTGCTTCAAAGTCACCACAGAGTCTGTTACAATTGACTCCTGCTGTAGATGTTAAGGTAAGGGAAAAGAAAGAAAGTAGAGAAAGATGTCTTGCCTGCTACGGTAAAGACCATATCAATTCTGAAGTAAAACATTCCCTTTCCACAAAACCATCTGTGTAGATCAATGACAGAATATGACCAACTCAGGCTAGCTGTACTAGCCTCCTACTTTCAAAAAGATAAAAAATCCTTATTCTTCATTTGACATGCAAGTCTATTTTGCTTGTATGCTAACTTACCAGTTGTCTGTAATGCTTTTGCACATAGGAGAAAGACTACATATACATGTATTTCAGTACATCTGCAATTCTCCTTTTTATGTCACCCTCTAAACTCTATTTTTGTTAAAGGGCAGGATTACAAAAATAGCAAGGGGGAAGGGGAAGTGGTAGATTGATGCAAGTAAGGGATGTGACAAGGTGATTCCTGCAGGCAGAAAGGGACATACAGTAATTGCTTCAAAGCCAACCACAGAATTATCTTTTATTAGCTCCCCTATGGGCTATGGTCATGTGTATTGCAATTTAAAAATGTAATAGAACAATTTTAGCTTTGCTTAATTAGGACCTGATGCTGTGAATTCCTGAGTACCCTCAATAGCCAGAAGTTCCAATAGATGCTTAGTATCTGGCAGCAGTGTCTCGTCTCTATCAACCAACAGCAAGAGTAGTATTTATTTATATTTTCATATATATATAAAAAAATGTTTCTTCGATAAAATAATTTCCTTTCATTTATCACAGGTAACATTTATAAGAGCTCAGACATTGCAGAGTTTTTTGTATAAATACATTATTTTTCTAGCTCAAGCATGTAGATAGAATTGAAACAGCACAAAATAAGAGGGAAAAATATATTAGCATGGTGGGTAATCTGGGTTATCTTCCTTTTTTTTTTTTTTTTTTTTTCCTGCAAGGCATGATCTTCCATACAGTTCAGAAGTATAATATGAAAAACAAGTAACCTAGTACATTTTAAAATTGCATTTGTAGTTAATAAATATAGCAGGTTCTGTAGTGTCATAGCAATGTCATTGGCATGCTTATCCTGTGAATGTTACATTTAAGTATCCCAAGCAGTACTTTATTTGATACTCATTTGCTCCGAGTTTAACACAAGTTATTTAAACTCGATGTACCATAAATTAGTGGCAAAATCTGAGCTATGGTAACTCCGTTGAGCAACAAAAGACAAATTTAAGAAGTCTGCATACATTTTTTACAGGTCTGGCTGCAAATAAGGACATTTGCATTTATGAAAGCCAAGGCTTTCTACAACTGTTTATCCGTGTATGCACAGAATCACAGAATCAAAAGGGTTGGAAGGGACCTCGAAAGATCATTGGGTCCAACATCCCTGCCAAAACAGGTTCCTTAGATTCAAGATAACATTTGTTTTGCAAATTTTGGTCTCAGAAACAAGAAAAAATATTTTAATATATAAATATAGAGAGAAAGAGGTCAGAGAAAATGACGTTAGCAATCAAATGAAGTCCTGCAAATATTAAGCTCTCTCCCAATTTAAGTTATATCAGAACAACAACTAAGGTACCAGTACTCAAAAAAAATCAAGCCTGGGACTCATGTATAATGAACAAAGAAGTACAGATTATGATTGTCCCAGTATAAACTGGTTAGGATATATTGCTCTAGTCCCTCCTACCCCAAAAAAGAACAGATAGACAAAGAATTTCCAACTGAGACCTTCAAACAGGAAGTAGATATCCTGGATGTAGTATTCTTATTTTGCTGTATGTATTTTTTTTCCTGCATGATAGCATATTTAGACCCTGGGTATTTTTTTTTATTTATTTTTTATTTTTTAAATTGTTAAAAACTTAACAGTATGCTTTTGCATTCAGTTTTAAGATGATAGCTGACAAATCACTGCACTATAAATTTCATTTTTATCAAGGACCAACTTCTTATTCATGTTAACATTGTACAATAGAATGGCATCATACCTTTTCTAAGATTCATTTTTTTTTTTTTTAATAAATGCTTGCCACATTTTTAGCTGTAAGAAATTTTTCACAAAAAAAAAAAAAAAAAGTAATCTTTCTTCTTTTCTTCTTTCTCCCAATATAAGGATTATCCAGTTTCAGGAAAAGTGATAAAGTTACAAGTTCTTACAAGTTCTTCTTTAACAAATGAGAAATTCATGTTACTAAAAAGCAGAAATTCCTAGCCTTTTCTTCTAGTTTTGGACTAATGTTTGAGATCAGCTTTTAAAATAATAATGTCATTTCAAGTGTATCATCAGACTCAGGTCTTTTTTAGTTTAATAGTGGATTTAATAATGCAGCCATTATCTGAACAGAAACCTATGTAAAGGTGACTTCCTGAATCTGCAGAAGAGTACTTAAAGTGCTCATACTGCTCGTTGATTGCATTATAAGGAGGAGCATGGCTATGAACAGGAGTTTAAAGAGAAGTTCCTAGATGGTAAAAGCTGTGTAATCCTATTGTCAAGAAAGTTATCTGTAGCAGTCAAACACTGGGATGTAAATGCAGTCTCAGAGTGTCAGTGACCTTTCTTTTCTTTCTCTTCATATCAAAAAGTCTGAAGAAGCAGATGGAGGCTGTGCTTGCAACTGAATGCAAAAGAAAGTTCTTCTATCCTATAACTATTGAAGAATAACTACTTCAAAGTTATCAAACACCTATTAGTCAGATGTCGATTTGAAAACCTTAAGACATCACATTAACAGAAACTATAATCAACTTTCCAGTAGCTGTTGAAGTATCTATAGTCATGGAAGCGTCTCATGTATCCTTTCCATAAAGTACATCGTCTATTAGGAACCTGAAGCTGCCAGGTGGAAAACTAGACTTTTCTTCTCATTCTGTTTTACTGATAATAAGTGAGATATGTTCACAAAGCTCTATTGCCAAAAAACAAGGTATGCCTGATGAAACAAGATTGCCTTTACCAAGAGGCATTTTCAGATTCATCAAATTATTTAATCTCTAGTTGTCTTTCCCTTCCCTCTCCCTATACAGAGCAGAAATGCAGTCTTGCTTCAGTAATGGGTAAGTTTTGCAGGTAACTGAAAAGTAAAGCAAAAATGAAGAATCTGTTAATATCAAAAGCTGTTAACTGATCATATGTTCAGGAATATTATCTCTATAACATAAACTGATGCACAATATATTGTAAAGTAAATATAGAGTAAATATATTGCAAAATAAATATAGAGTAAAAATGGGAAATGCCACAATGGATCATCTCAATGGCTATGCACTTCTTGTCTTAGGAAACAATCCCTATTGGATGTTTATTGAATAGCCTGGCTACTGGGGTAAACTCATTTTCTGGAGAAGAGGAGGCTCAGGCCTGGAGAAGAGGAGGCTCAGGGGCGACCTTATCGCTCTTTATAGGTACCTCAAGGGAGGCTGTAGCGAGGTGGGGGTTGGTTTGTTCTCCCACGTGCCTGGTGACAGGACGAGGGGGAATGGGCTAAAGTTGAGCCAGGGGAGTTTTAGGTTAGATGTTAGGAAGAACTTCTTTACCGAAAGGGTTGTTAGGCATTGGAACAGGCTGCCCAGGGAAGTGGTGGAGTCACCATCCCTGGAAGTCTTCAAAAGACGTTTAGATGTAGAGCTCAGGGATATGGTTTAGTGGGGACTGCTAGCGTTAGGTCAGAGGTTGGACTCGATGATCTTGAGGTCTCTTCCAACCTAGAAATTCTGTGATTCTGTGATTTTCACCCCATTAATTAAGGTTACAGATAAATTTCCACTTAAAAATTTACTGTCCATTTCAGCTCATCCACATTATGTTCTGCAAAGATAAATAGGAGAACACAGTTCAGCTTTTCTTATTCTTAAGGCTTATCCTGTTTATTGCCCTCAAAAGAAGCAATATTAATATGGTCCCTTCCAAAAAAGACTTTCCCTTTATCATTTTTTCTGTTTTTCAAATGTCCTAGCGTTTTCCTTTTGCTGTACATTAAACAGATGTTTTTGCTGAGCTGTCCAAAACATTGCCCAAGTCTCAATCCTCAGTGACTGCAATTAACATGGAAATCTGCAACGTGTGTGAGAAATTCAAATTATTCCCTCTAGCGTGCATTACCTTATCAGCATTGAATTTCACTTGCCACCCATAATAAATTGATAACCATTCACTCCAATCCACACACTCTGAGAACTGTACTATGCAAATAATAATAATTAGTACTCAGTATTATTAATGAGTACTCAAATAAAAAGCACTCAGCAAATAATATCTCTCTAAAATTAATCTCACTTTATAACTCATTTCTATAAACTCAATTCTCAACTAAATTAGTGGTGGGAAAAAAAAAGTCTTTCAGGGATAAGTAGCTACTGAACTAATTTTCAAAGTTTTAGGAGATACTATTTTCACTGGCAAGTTGAAAATCAAATTTATTTATTTATTTATTTATTTATTTATTTATTTATTTATTTCCACCCCTAAATGGATGTGCTTTATTTCAAAGCAGAATTAATTCAGGAAAATCCTATGACTTTTACTATAGCAGTAGGATGATCAACAGCCTTCTATGATAATAGGCCTTGTGTTATTTTCCTCTTAGATGTAACAATCTTAGAGATAATCTTTCTTTATAAAGAGTAGGATGTGATGGGATATTTCAACAATCACCATGACTGTAGCTACTAGACTTGAATTTGTGCATACCATGATCTCCAAATCATATAGTTGCCTTTTTGTGTGTTTGTGTGTGTGTGTGCGCCTGTTCACATTATCTCAGCCCCACAGAGCACATGTGGTTATGACAGCAAAGAGGTAATGCTTAGTGTAACAGAAAGCTGTATATTTAAGCGATATGTATCACAAGAGTTTGGGAGGTCTGGCATCTGATGTCTCCAGGGAAGAGTGCAGAAGCCTGAACAAAATAAAGCATCAAGGACTGACAAATAGCAGTACATAGACTAGTCAGGGACTGGAAAGAACTGGAAAATATTCATTTGTTTTCAGCGAGTACTAAACTGTTTTGTAGGTAAAAAAATAAAAATAATAAAAAAAATTGAGAGACATGGATCAAAAGTCTGCTACTGAGGTCTGAGACGATGAATTGGCTCAAGGGTTGTTTATATAAACACTTCAGTTGCACACATAAGGTCTAGACAGGTGGAAACACATATGCATCACTTTAAACAATCTTAGCCAGTTTTCTGCCATAGGGTTAAAAATAATAATAATAATCTGCTTGCAATGTCAGAATGAGCTATTTATTTTATTTATTTTTGTAGGGCACACAGGACAGCTGACATACCAAGTTATATACATGTCACTTTTCATAATGGAACACTTGAACTAAATCTTGTAAAACCCTTACAACTAATTACCTTTTGTACTCTTCCAGTAAAATTCTGCTCTCAGTTCTGAATTAACAAGTAAGCTTAGTTTACTTAGAAGGTTATTTTTAAAGAACATCCACATAATCTTGATATTAAAAAAATTGATATTGCTATATTTTAGTGCTCTAGATATAATAGATATTATTTGAATTACTTTTCCAGCACTTTGTCATAGAGGTATTTAAAAAAAAATAATCAAAAATTCATGCTAGGGTATACAGGAATTGCCCTCCAGAACTTCAATTTATCCATAATTTTGCTATATTTAACAAACACTATCAAATATTTGCTATTCCAAAAGATCTTTATATCACATAGGTATGGATGCAAATTTCTTTCACAGAAAGGGCAATTAGCATTTTTTGTTCTAAGACCTGTTTCCTATTCTAGCCACTGGAATTCAAAGCCATACCACTACTTGTGTTCTTCTCTGTGGAGACATTCCCTCACACTACTTCAAGTAGCATTCCTCCTATGCACACAGTATTACAGATGGCACAGGCTGTGGAGAGCTTCAACCTGTTGCCTCTAGTCTAAGAGACTGTTGTGAGGGAATGTGGCAGAGAAAGGCTGGGAAGATGAGTAAATGCATCATTTGCAAGATCACCATGGAAAATCTGATGACCCCTTCGCACCAGCTATCTGGCAATGCTTTTCAAATACTAGAGTGAACCAGCTACGCAAAAGTTTATTTAGCTTGATAAAACTCAAAGGGACTAGAGGTCACAAACTTCTCTCTTCTGTATTTCTGAGTGGAAGCTGAAGGTGTGCTACGTATCATGCTGATAAATACACTCTTCTCTCTTCCATGTAATGGGATTGCAGATTTGGAACACAATTTCATGAATTCTGTCTCCAGCCTGAGACCTGCTAATGTTGGTAACATTATATCTTCCAATGTCTTCACTAGTAATTGCGTGTGACACTTTATACTGTGGTGAATGTGAATATGATCAGCTTTGAAAGAATAGATTCAAACAGATTAGGAAAACAAACACAATAACAAAAATAATAAAAAGACCTAAACAGAAAAGCAGATATGCAAGAGAAGCATTCATCTTTGTAATCCTAACTAGCAAATCTTTAAACCATTATCTGTGCCCTTATATGTAAAATTTTAAATGCATCTAGGTTTTTGCAAAGTGGAAACTTGCAAATGGCAGGGAGAGAATAACATGGATAATTACACACAGCAACAAATCCTCAGAAGTCCTCAAGTGGTAATTTAAGCTGGTTAAGGCCAGAGCAGCATCTCAGATGTAGACTGAGAAACCTAATAGTGGACTGAACACATATTCAGAGAGTCAGTTTCAAGCAACAAATTACAATCTGGAAAAGGCCTTACTAAAATCAAAAGCCTGGAGAATTAAATCAAGGCTTCTTCAGGAAGATAGCTCAGTAGGTCAGGCGGAATTGTATATGGGATAAGTATTGTATTTCATTATTAATTATTTCTGACTGGTCAAGATGGTTATATCATGAAGGATTGTTAGCTATGTTTTGTTTTGTTTTTAAGTTAACCCCCTATTTTTATATTCTATATAATTGACGACTTCTCTGAAGCAGTATAAAATGTACAAAAGTATATAAAATGCATGTCTTCACAGATGGTTGCACATGACTGAACATTATAATGATTGTGAATATAAACTGTTTTTTTTTTTTTTCTCAAATTAGGAATAAGACCAGGACAATAAAAACAGTACTAAAGTCCACACAAATAAATATTACAATGCATTTGAAGTATAAACAAATATTGAAGTTAATAAAACCAAATGTTGTTTCTCTTCTTTATGTTAATAAGTTGATAAAAGCAAAAAGCATGGACATTCCAGCTGGACTTGCAGATGGACTCTACAGGTACTAGTCTGATTAAATTATAATACTGTACATGCATTCACAGTGTTTGTGGCCAAACAGAAATTAGTTATTAATGTCACAATGCATTCACATTTTATTTTTACTACAGCTAAATTAACTTTCTCATACTTTCAAAATGCTTTGATGATTATCACTTGACTCTGCTTACTTTCCTCCACAGGTACTTTTCTCCCTGTTCTACTGTTTAAAATGCTTTTCATTTGATAAAACATACTTGCATTTCAGTTTTCTCTGGCATCAACTTTTATTATGGTATATACTCATTAGTTTTTATACTACATTAAAAAAAAATGACACAAATTGGCAGCTAGGCAGAAGTTTAAAATTTTGTCAGGGAGTCTCCATAAGAGCAGCTCTTACTAGACATTTTTCATGCCCTATTATCAGTGACAAGACCCATAGATCCATATGACACCTTAGATACTATCATTTTACTGTAATTGATCCCAGCAACAATGGCTTGGCTTTCATTTCAGTATTTTCCATCTTTACAACAAACTCTGTATAAACTTAGAAAAAGACCTCTCTTTCATAGTACTTTGATGTAGCAAAGTAATGCTTTTAATATTGCTTGTAACACCCAAGCCCTTGTTGATACCTATGCTTCAATTAATAAAATGAACTGCAAACACATTGGTTTTCACAAAGTCTTAAATTTATATTGTTTTTTCAGCACTTGGTTATGGAAACTTAGAATTAAATCCAGACCCAGATGTCCTCTCTTGTGTGTTACAAATCCATGCAGACTTGCACATGCGGAAAGGCTTAGTTTAAAGCACATGAAAGACAGAAGTTTATTATCTAAATGGGATATGATTAAAATTGGGATTAAAGTAGTCTTTAATCCCAATATTTACAGATGTTTACTCTTGTGAAATTCTTGAAAGCAACACTGAGCTAAACACTGTGTCAACTGCTTACTGTCATTTTGATCAAAAAAATAATAAATCCTACTTTAAAACATTTTCATTATTTAAGTAAACTATGAACAGTTTTGTTGTTGTTGTTGTTTTGTTTTGTTTTGTTTTGTTTTAAATTCTAATTTTACTTGATTTTTCTGGCAAAATTTTTATTAAGTTTCTGATACCTAATAGCATGACAAATGATTTTGAGATACATTTTCAGTTAATATTCAGTTAATACAAAGTGCTATAGCTTTTTATTAGTCTCGATTTTACTGACCCAAAATTCAGTCTCAGTGACAAGGGATCTGACAAAGGACCTCTCAGCAATGCCAACTGTGATGAGAATCTGACATGTTCAGCTTTAGAAAGGTCAATGCAGAAGGACAACCTTGCTTGCAGCATCCATCACAACAGAATTCAGCAGCTTGGATGAAGAAAATGCTTTCCTTTAGTCTGATCAATCACAGTATCAGGGTGATGTCTCAAAATACTAAAAACAACCACTAACATGTTTGTAAATACTGATTTTTCTTTCATGCTGTCACCTTCAAATTTGCATAATACCCCATTCTGGAAGACTACATCAAACCATTTAATGCCGTAGAAAGACTGAATTAGAAAAGCTGTCAGAAAAAGAATACTTCAGAAAATAGTGTTCTTCTTAAAACAGTTTTTATAATGCCTTAAATCAATTGTTAAAAAATGTCTAATTTTAATTGAAATATGGATATAAGCTTAAATTTTTATTACATAGATATAATTTTGTTCAGTCCAACAGCCTCCATGAAACTCCTACTTTGCTTTATTCCCTTATGGATTACTCAGACCTCTCTATACGTAGGCAATGTCCTTCATGTCCTTCATCAACCTTTCAGTGCCTCTGGTATGCTGGAACACTTTGACCTTTTGTAAGCCTCTTCAAAATATGACAGCGAGGTAGAATTACTTACATTCTGCTTTGCTCAGACTTCAACTTTTTCTGTGGACATCTGGAAAATAGCTACATCAATCAAACAATGCTTGACTCTTCAAGGAAGTTTGGTGCTACTTTTGGGTGGTAGCAGCTTTGTAGCTACATTGGTAACCATAAAAAATGCAAGTAAGGGCAATACATAGAACTATACATGGATTCAACAAATGTAGTTCAGAATTAAAGAAAATAATGCAGAAAAGAAAATAAAAGTAACACTAGAGAAAGGTACAGAATAACAGTCTGGGGCCTGCTGCCATTGAAATCAATGTTAAACATTGCTTGATCTCTATGGTACCATGGAGTAACTGCAGTTTGCTTTCCAGCCAGCTGACACTAGTTCTAACTGATCAGTCAGAAGTCTACAAAAGAGAATAAATGTGGCCCCAACTCCCTGGTTACTATCCACTGTTGAGATAATAAACAATAATAATTTATGTATGATGATAATTATTTATCTGGCAGGACAGAACACCCAGTAGCACTGAATTCAAGAATGTATGTTTGAATAGTTCATGGTATCTTTTTTTTCTTCCAACATAATTTTGCTTAGACTCTATCTGGATGTGTCACTTGCCCTGTTTCTTTAATCCATGTATAGTTGTTTCTTCTTTTCATTTCATTAGCACTAAAACAACAATAGTTATATTTAGTGTCCTGACTAGATACCGCCTTGAAAATTACATTATTATAGCAGTCCACATTTAGAAGTACAAAAAAGAAATAAAATCAGAGTGTGAAGAAGATGCTCAGTCCTATGAAAGTCACAGCCATAGAACTACATCTGCAGTGTCTAGAGGAGTCAAATATACCCACAAAGTATGATTTAAAGTTTATCACCTCTCTTAGATGCTCTAGTGCCATCTAATAAGCACGATCTGTAAAAGTTACCTCCAATTCTACTATTTGTTCTAGTTTCATTTTAAAAAAATAGTTCCAAATACCTCTGCACAAAATGTGGAGAGTGATGTGGACACAAATGTGGACAGTATGATGTCACTGTACATGCACGTTTGCTTAGTATCTCCAAGTCCCAGTGGATGGTAAGGAGAAGGAAGTCACCTAAGGCTGACCTCAGGTAAAAATGTGTCTTACTTAATCAGTTGTGCCATGGGCTTCTTTAACCAAAACTAAGCACATGAAAACAAAGCAATTATTGGCAAAATACATTGAAATGCCTCATAGTCCCTGGCTAGTTCCATGCTGGCTAGTCCCTGTTGGTTATTATATTTTCTAACATGCCATTTCTTCCACATGGATTCCCTGGTATAATGAGCAGCCACTCCTGCAGTGTCAGTGCTGGGTCATAGGCACACTAAGAAAGTCTTTTGTCCCACCTCTTTCTTTCATGTGGTGATGGTGGCAGCTGGCACATCTCTGTGCCAAACTCTGCACAGGTGATGGAGGCGGCATTTATTGGCTACTCAAGAGCTGTCAGTCATCTACTCCATCTCCTCCGTGAACAAGGCAGTGGAATGTATTTTATATATATATATTCATATATATATAATTATTATTTTGCATGCTGCTTTGAATAGATGCTGTACAAGTTGTGAAAAATGTATGCTAAAGTTTTGTAATCCTTGTTTTGGATAAGAACAACAGTCAACAAACTGTTCTGCGACATCCAAGATCAATTCAGACTTGATGGCAGCCCATTGCTGGACAGGGTGCAGCTCTACACCATTTACAAAAAAGTCCAGCTATGACATTTACATTATAGTGCTGCCTCCACATCTATTATGCAATGGTAATCACTGCAAACAGTCAACATTCCCATTTAAGCTCAGTGCTTTCCAGCCAGTTAGGATCAAAAGTAATTCTCACCCATTTTTAGATTGTGAAATGCATTCAGCCTTCCAATCTTGACAGCTTGTATCAAGCTCTCGCCAGCCCCAATGAACAAACATACATAAAGCAGAAATGCCAGGCAAAAGAAAGAAAAACTGCTGCTGTCCTGAAAGCCCCTTGGCACCTCAGGCAACCATTGCAAGTCAAAACACATTCCTTATAGTCTTTTCACCTGTGAACGGAGACTGACTCTGTGAGAAACCAGCCGGGGTTGAAGTCATTTTTGTACCATCCACCACTTAAGATGTGCCATGCAGTGCTTGGTTACAGCTATGACTCTAAATCAAAATATCTCTTATTTGAAAAAATAAAATAAAATAAAATAAAATAAAATAAAATAAAATAAAATATAAAAAATCTTTCACTTTCAAAAGGCAAGAGCTTCCAGATGTACAACTGTCAAGGCAGATCAGTTTCTGATCTAGATCCAGATACCTTGACAGTACCGCCTTTAGTACAGATGCAAAAAAAAAAAAAAAAAAAAAAAAAGTCAAGAAATGAGATTTGAATTTCAATTACAAGGCATTCTCTTTTAATCTTGTGATGACACTACCTAAAATAAAGTAACATTCTGCTATTGTTTTTGAAACATAAAATGCATCTCAACTGATGCAGCCGAAGTCTAGGAAAACTGACTACTCTCAGATATAAGAATATGTAAATTAGAGAAACTGCACATCCCCAAATGTTTCTGATATTTGTGAAGGAATATTGCAGAAATTATTGACATAACATAGGTTTAGAATGGCATGCAATTCTAACCAATTACAATGATATGTAATTTAATAACAAATTTGACTCAGTGTTTGCTCTGTTGTTTCATGTCTACATCCTTCCAAGAAGCTTTCTCAGAATATTTGATCACCCGGCATTATTCACTGCTCACTCAGCTATTCAATCTCACAGATTTCTGGGTTAAACTGGCTTGAGGCATGTGAATTCCATGGTCAAAACATAATGCACAAAAGACTTAAGCAAAGGAAACCATCACACCCCAGATGGGAGACTTAATTCTTGGAGACCTCTGCTGTACGTAATGAAATGCTGGATGTGTAGGAAAGACACTTCAGAAATGGGATCACAGGGAGGAAAAGAGGGAGACGGGCAAAGAGAGGCCAATGGGATATGAGTATGATGTAAGACACAAAACCCAAGAATAGCAAAATAGCATGTGCTTAAATTTATGTGAGATCTACATAAGCAAAGGTATTTGTAAGCCAAAACATTGTATTTGCTCTAAATAGGTTTCAATAAATGCCTGTAGGAAACATTTTGCTATATAACTATGATGCGTGTAAAATATTTTGATGTTTATTTTTTCACCTATACCTTGTAGGATATATGTGGTTTACTGCCAGTTAAGGTTTTATAAATTATTCTCACATTTGTAAATACCAAATCACTGTCAAACGGTTTTCTCAATTTGGGGAAGAGTGGGAAAGGGCACGGGGGAGGGTGGGGAGGGACGGGGAGGCACAAAGGTGCTGTTGAAAGAAAATGTAAAGAAAATAATTTTAAAAGGAAAAAAAAAGTAACACAGGCAGCTGGTGGATTGGCATTTGGAGGCTGACAGCTTTGAGGAGTGTAAGAAGCATGTACGTACTTCAGGGTTTCCACTCTGAGAACACATCTGAAACTGAGTTACCTATCACTTAATCCAACAGCAGCATGAAAGTGAGGACTACATTTTATAGGCAGATCTGTCTCTGACCAGAAAAGGACATCTGTATCACAAGTTACTATGCTGGTTACCACGTAACCTCATACATCTCCCAAACATGTCACAGAGCACCACAACCTCAACTTCCCCATCACCTTCCTACCCTGCAACAGGCATTAGACTTTCACTATGAAAGACCAAAAACCTCACAAACAATAATGCTGAAATATAACACCTTTTCTCAAGATTGTTGTAACGACTTATTTGGAAACCCAGGCTTTGTATCTTGCAGAAGAAAATCATTCCTGTCAAAAGGAAAACTTGAGGGTATATTGTGATTAGATTCTTCTGCTTGGTTTCTCATGTCTGCACCTGGTGGTGCCATTTATAGCCACTTCCCATTATAAGCATATTGACCGTAGATGAAAATAGGAAACATTACTGAATGACATGTGTAAGCTCTCTCAAATAAAAACATACAGGCAAGCATCAGCAGAACTAAATTCATATGATCAACCTGAAGTATGCTCTAAAGCAGCTGTGTGGTAATTACACTGTACAGGGAGAAACTGCAGCTGGAAAAATCTTCAACAGCTACATCTCTTTGCCCTTTGATTACACAGAAATAGAAATATACAGAGAGTTGATATCAACTGCACCTCGCCTCACCATGGTTTCCTTGTGAATTAAATAAATTGCAATAAATTGCAATACATTTTGAGTTTAGAAGAATCGGACATTCCGTCAAGAACCAGCTATTTAAACAGTCATCCTTCTTAAAAGGCATGCATTTTATAGCCTTTTATGTGATTGCATAGTTTACTTCCATTTATTTACCCACTTGTCTCATAAAACCTGATTGATACTCTTCCTGAGGCTTTCCCTGCAGTCATCCAATTGCCTCTCCTTCCTTAGACTTGTATTCACAGTTCTGCCTCTGCCTCGTTCATCTTTCACACGTGATCCTGGACTATTCCTATTTAGACCCCATTTGGACTCTACAGACTGTAAGAAAATTTTACCTGTTCTCTTTCACTACCCTCCTTGGGGGTTCAAAGCACTAAATTTGAGCGCAGTACTCAGTCACTTCCCTCCAGCTTTACACCACCTCCATTTCCTGCCTTTTCCATGACAAGAGTTTCCATAACATATTATAACCTTTCTGGCAACAACACATATCCATCTACACAGTGCATTAAAAGAGGTGCCTGCCCTACAAGCCAAACAAGATGTACTCTGCTTTACATGGAGATAAGCCTGAATTAAAAAGGCCCTCCTGAGATGTACATGTAAAGTACACCCGTTAAAACTCAGCACTACGTCAATGCAAGCACAGATCTTTTGGACTCAACCCAGCTCACAATGCATTCTCTCAGAGTATCTATGAGAGATCCTAAGCACACCTACAGAACATCTTGGAGACATTTACTCAGTCTTCTTTCTCAAAAATTCCACATGCATTCATATGAATGTGTGCAAAATATTTCTGGGTGAAGGAAAAAAAAAAAAAAAAGCTATACTCTGGAGCACTGTCTTGTTTACCCTTGCTATTACCTGTGTAATATTTTTCCTTGCTTTTTAAATTTGTTCCCTTCCCTCAAAACATCTGCTGAAGGTGCAAAAACATCCAAGCCAGCTCTGCTTAGGGCCATCATACAAGGTCTTACTCACTCCAGTACAATTGTTCTGCTTCTTCCTCTTTTGGGGGATCCCTTTTTCTAAACCTTGAAGAAATTTCCTGTTATCTCATTGATATGGTCCAGAGACCACATCTGAATTATTTTTTTCCTTTTCTGGACTCCCTAGTGCACGGAGAGGTGCCTTTGAACCTTCAGACGTTCTGTGATTTCTACCAACTTTGTACCTTTGATCCATTCTCCTGCTTTTGACACTGTTCACAACTCCCTCTACTTTCACATTCCTGCCACTTTGTGTCTTTATTTCTTGGAAGGCTGACTAAGAACACCCAAATGAAGAGTCAGCTCAAATCAAGAAACAGTACAACTACTTCCACATGGCTTCTGGACTTCTGAGCCCTGCTACCACACACAAAGACCAGAGCAGAATTAACTGTGCTGACTGAATACATAGCATGACCTACATACAGATCACATAATCTTCTCATTAATAACAGAAAGTTTATTTCATTCCTATTTCAATTCCTGCTTGTCACCTTTGTTTATAGTAATACTGCTTTTTTTTTTTTTTTTTTTTTTTTTTTTTTTTTTTTTTTTTACCACGTAAGAGGTCAAACAAGTTCTGACTAAACCCAAACCACTCCTATGACTCCCTTTAAATTTTCTAGAATATAGGTGCCTTATCCCCCTATTCCCACAGCCCTTGGGTGAAAAACATACCTCAGTAACTCTGATGGCCCTCATGGAATTAGATGTTTTATACTGATGTAATGGAGGAGAAGCTGGTCCTCCATGTTGCAAGACTTAATAAAAAAGTATACTGGGGAAAGAATCACCAAGCTTTATACTATTTGTTTGTTTGTTTTCAATACTAAATGCAATTACTGTTATTAGAGTGGCCCATAATACCTGAGTAACTGTTAACTATTAACTGTTTTGTTGCTGTTGTTGCCACATATGGAAGCTGACATAAAATAAAACTTCAAAACGCCCTGTATGTCCAATTGAGATGGGATAGATTGAATGAAAGATAAAAAGGCAAAATAGTAAATTACTTAATCAACTTCATGTATGCTTAACTAGGGGTTGCAGTATAATAAGGCTTTCCCTAATCCAAACAAATAAATTAAAACATCATCCTGCTTCTTGGAGAAAAAAAAAAAAAAAAAAAAAGTTATCACAAAGTATAATTTTCTGCATTCAGTTATATAATCTGGTACTGGCAAAAGTTATACAGTGTTTAAAATATGTAATTATACCGAATAACAAGACCAAAGCCCTGAGGAATTTTAAAGTCACAGATGAAAGACAATGCAGTAGATTCCCCTGCAGCAGGGAGGCTGGAGATAGTGCTGTGTGACGTTTAACACCAGAAGTATACTGATAAGTCAAAATCCAGCTATGATAGCTGCAGATAGAGGTTGAAATGATTGAAGTGCTATCTGTAGCAGAAGGCAGGGAGTAAAACAGGGAACTCCTATTTTAGTTCATTGCTCTCAGGGCCTGTGTATGCCCTGATAGTGACCTTCCACACTCCCCCATGAATAGAAACCTCCCAGCAGTAGTTAGAAGAAGGAAGCAACCTCATGTAGATTTTCCACTACACAGGTACTTCTAGTATACCTCTCCTAGAAGCCTTTCTACTGTTCTTCTGCCTGGGATCTTCCGAGAAAAAGGAAATGAAAGCAGATTTTTTTTATTTTTCTGAAGAATGAAGAAAAAGCTAAATATTAGATTGTCACTTCCTGTGTAAAAGATCCACAAATGAGACCAATGAAAACACATATAAAGCTAAGAAACAAGCAATAGCTTGTAGCATCTGTGAAAGTTTTGCCTCACTGATTGATCTGGGAATTCCCACTATTTGCCTGCAGGACAGCAGCCATAAAAATAAAAATAAATAAATAAATGCAAAGCTAATCAATGAAGATAAATGAAAAATGAAAACTCATCATTCTTTGGACCAGAAACAAAAGCATTGCAATGGGTGAGGAAAAATGGTTGCTATTGTCTAAATGGACAGAAGTTTTGCATCAGGTTTATTTCATTATTCGCAAAACAACAAATACTTAAATGCTTTCAAGGAACTTTATAGCTTTAGTAAACAACTATTGGAAAACATGACATGGTGATCTACTATTTATTTTTCAGAATAAATAAGCTACAACCAGAGTATAATAGATTAAATAGAAAATGTGGCTGTTTTACTAGAAGTAAAAACAGCAAACCAAATAACCTTTTTACATAACCACTTCAACTTTGAAAAACAGAAAAATCCTGCTTAAAAATTGCATGCCTTTAAGTATTGTTTATGAGCTGTGCAAGAACAAAATAAACAAAAGATTACACTAGTGCAGCTCCTCAAGTAGCATCTTTCTTTACTCCAAGTATCTGTCATTCATTTCTTTTCCTTTTATTGAAGCAAGTTTAAAATAGAATGTATCAATCTATGCTTTCATATAAACCTATCAGCTTTTAAATGAAAGGACAAAACATTTTTGCAAAATAAACCCTTCCAGTTATGATGCATAGATATTTCCTTACTGAATCTCACAGCTTGATGCTTATGGTTCTTTTGCTAACACAGGAGCAAATCAGGAATAACTATCAAAGCTTAAATACTTATTCCAATACAAAAGTCACAAAAGTCATGCAAGCAAATGGAAAACTCAATGTTATTTGTTATGAGTCAGTTGTGAAATACCTCTTAATCTGTCAGAACTACATCTTCCATGAGACACTGCAGTCTCACCTAAGTGAAATTAGGCATAGTGAACATCTGATCTAGTAAGGGAGATAGACAGAAAACAAATGCCAAAATATTGGAATTGTCTGTGGGACAAAATTTGTGACTTCAGTGAGCTCTAATGTGATATATTCAGATATGGTGACTGCCACTTCCATCAAACAGTCCCAAAATAAACAAAAAAGAAGCCTGGAGAGGTGATATTCTCAGTCTACAACTGAGAGACTGTTGTACTCCAGATGTACATCTGGAGCATCTGCAAGACAAAAAAGTGTTCATGCAAAACTGTGGAGAGTATCTGTGGTGTAATAAATAGCAGCAGTCTAGCAAGTCTGACTCATCCTGAGCTGATTCAGAAATTCTGTTCCGTTCTCTATATGTTAACCTATTTAGAATAACTGGTTAATTAAGAAGGCATCACATTGGAAGTAACTTGTCCGATTCCACAAATACAAAGACCAAATTCACACATCAATCTAAATAGAAGTTTTAAAAGAATATAAATATGGGCAAAATCAGAATTTTGATATTATATTTTACCAAAAAAAAAAATAATAGAAAAGTAAGGCCATTTGAGAGTACAGGAGTCATTAAGTCATTTCCCTATCTCCAAAGTAGATTTAGGTACATCTAAACTATTCATGACTGATTATTTTTCTTAAAAATGAAAAATGAAATCCACACTGAAATCCACAATGCAAAAGAATACACACTGTTTCCTGATATCAGCTTTCCTTCACTTCATTTACAAAAAGTAATTTTATTTTATTTTTTCAGTAGCAAATCTAAAGCAATGGACTGTGATTGGTTGGTTGGTTCTGTGTTTTTTGTTTTTGTTTTTAAATTAAGTTAATTATTAGCTCTTTTCCCAGAGATTCAGACTGTACATAAGGAAAAATTTCTTTACTGTGAGGGTGGTGAAACACTGGAACTGAGTTCCTACAGTGGTCGATGCCCCATGCCCGGTAGTGGTCAGGCACTCATACCCTCATCATTAATGTGCCTTAAATATGCTTTAACTTTTCGTTAGCCCTGAAGAAGTCAGGCAGTTGGACTACATGATCTCTGAAGGTCCCTTCCAACTGAACTATTCTATTCTATTCTATTCTATTCTATTCTATTCTATTCTATTCTATTCTATTCTATTCTATTCTATTCATGCCATGCCACGCCACGCCACGCCATAATGACCTTTCTTTCCCATTGTTGAAAGTGATTCAAAAGTCTCAGAACTCATCCATAATTATAATTATACTTTTTAGTCTGTTACCAAATACTTTTAAAAAATGTTGAACAAAATCAGGACCAGCACAGTCCATCCTCTTTGAAAATCATCCACTGATAACTCAGCCTTAAGTACAGTTTCCAACGTTTAATTTTGCACTTCACAAGGTGTAATTATGCACCTTGCCTTAATTTCATCTACATGTTCTTCTAATTTGCTTATAGAGTTCCTCATGTGACAGTGTAAGAAACCTTCCTTGAAGTCAAAATTAATCCTATCCTTTTCTACATCCAATTAACTCAAAAAAATCTTTCAGAAAAAAGTAAGTATGTTGATGAGACTGTATTTGACAAAACATATTACCTGTTTTTATTATTTTTATCTTCTAGATACCTGCATATTGAATGCATAATAATTTGTTCTATTAATTTTCCAGATGTTGAAGTTACTCTCATTCATCTATAATTCTTCAGTAGGCTATTCTATTTTTAAAGCTACAGACTATGTTTGCTAATAGTTCAGGGATTGAGTTGGTTTTCTAAATTCTTAAAGGCAATTAAGAATTTGGTTTTCTAAATTCTTAAAGGCAAATTAAATTGGACCCTGTCAACATGAATACATCATGTTACATTAATATTCTTTAAAATTTTTCCTTTCTAATTCTGTGTTTGTACCTATTTGGTAATTTTATTTTGTTAAGTATGTGCCTGCAGAACTGAGTGGGATTTTTTTTTTAATGTTTTTTACCCTTCTTCCTTGCTAAGCAAAGGACCAACACAATCCTTTATCATTCTTTCATTCTAATTTATTTTTCTAACACCTTCAGAAAATTTCACTCAAAGCTTTCATGTACCTTATTTGTGAAGCCTAATGAATCCGTATTTCACAGTATATTTCCTGCCTTTCCTCCTCAATACAATAGCTTGCTACTCTGCTTTTAACATATTCCCTTTCAGTATCTGCCAGCTATCCTTCACTTATTGATCCTTTACTTTATCTTCACAGGTGACCTTTTCTACCAAGTCCCCAAGTTTGTTAAAATATGTTTCTTTGAAGACTGTTGTCCATCTTCTGCCACTACTGCTGCTTTTTCCTAACACCACAACTTTTGTCATTTTACAGACACTTTCACACAAATTAGCTTCTAAGCAGAGATTGTCATGTTTGCAGAAATTACTTAGTCATAGCCAAATGTGAGAAATGCTATTTGTAATAACTTTCCTTACACTTTAAAATAAATTTCTTCATACATCAGTCCTTGTCTATTCTTGCATAGTATTTTTGGAATAGATTAGCTGATATTCTCTGATTCGACAACATTGTCTTTGTTGTTTCTATTCTTCAACCAAGTTGGCTACAGTAGATTCCAAGAATGACAGCAAGCCTTTATTTACTTTTCCCTTCTCTATACAGGCTGGTGAAAGTGTGCTTTCAAGATGTCTGCTTCTCACTTCCCTGCCTTAAATGTCAGACAGCTATAAGGATACTTTTTTTTATCTTAAAAAAATATATATATATATATATATACATATATATATATATATAAAAATAAATATATATATATATAACTTTTTTGACCAAAAAAAAAGTATAACTTCTTTTTCCTTAGCTTATCTAAACAAACCATACCTCAGTAGTCCATTTCTGATTTAATTCATAG
Organism: Aythya fuligula; assembly: GCF_009819795.1. Classification (NCBI taxonomy): domain Eukaryota; kingdom Metazoa; phylum Chordata; class Aves; order Anseriformes; family Anatidae; genus Aythya; species Aythya fuligula. Next base: position 132,958,422 of record NC_045560.1, read on the forward strand.
TACCTTTGTGACCCATACCAACTAGTGGATACTAATGTGTATGCAATGTAATGGAACACACTAATATATGTTAAAGATATCTTCCAGTTTATCCTGCAGGCATCTCTGTAAAGAATTGTCAATGTCTGGCACTGTTTGATATTGTCCTGCCATTTCCAGGTTCTTGCCTCAGTTTTCAGTTCTGGGAATACTTCAGCCTACCAGCGATATTTTTACTCAAAAATAATTTGATCTTCTTTCGAGGGGAAGGGAGGAGAGGAAGAAAGGGGAGGGGAGGGGTGGGGAGGACCAACAAGCTGACAAAGTAGTGTATTCCCTTCCTAAACATTATTAGAAGATTCTTATTAATTGTATTTAATATTAATAGCAGAAAAATCAAAAAGAAGGAAAAATAGGTCTTTAAAAAACATATAAACACAATAAATTTGTTAACAAAATTAATCAATTATTCAAATTAATCAATATTAATATTGATATTTAAAACAATGCAAACCTGGTTTTGATTATTACAGATGCATTTTTTTAAGGATTTGAACGTATTTTTGGTTTTGTTTTAGGCAGGAGTAACAGAATCTTAAGTGCCCTTATGCTTTCTGAAGTACCAGGTATGATGTGAACACCTGTCAGTCATGTCATGTCCCTTGATCTCATTATGATTGTAACTTTTATTAAACTATCTTCAGAACTGGGAGGAAATTCTGAATTACAAATCTTATAATGAAAAAATGTGTGACTTTACTAAAATAACTTAATTATTTCACAGTAAAATAAGCACTGAAATTATGTGCTCAGTTCACTGGACAACATCTGGTGTAACTAGCTGCTGACACTCACTGAAGCCTCAGTGTGGAGATGATTGTACAAATTGTAAAAAATACAATACAAAGTGCCACTATAGCAACATGACTCCTACCATCACAAGTTTGTCTTTGAAAGGAGGTGAGCAATTTGCAACATACATGTCACAATTCTTTTTTGAGATAAATATATTTATTGAAACACTGAATCTGTAAACACTTCCTGTGTAAAAAATATACAATAACCTAATCATTTTATAAGCATATATGCTGATAAACATATACATCCACACATGCAAACATTTAAATAGCAATGTATGCTGGAAAATAATGACATCATTTGTGTTATTGAAATGGGTATAATTAAACTTAAAAGAGTCTACATGTTTTGCATTACCTATGTATTAGAAAAATGCAATGAAAATTTAACAGGATCTATTAAAATTCTAAAGCCATTGCTTATATAAAAAATGATTTATTAACTCAGATAAATACTAACTTAAAAGACTGGCATCTGAGTCAGACACATAGCACTCTATTGTCGTAAAATAAAATTAATTAATGAAATAATTCTAATAAATAGTAAATTTCAATAATATAAAATATTTTCATCATGCACCACATACACTGCTGCAAAACAAACTGAAACACTGACTCTGAAACTATCAACTTCTACAGTGACATTATTTACATGGGATTAATTGTGCAATTTACTCTTAATTAAGCTAGTGATGCATTCCTGTGAAATTTTCTCAGTGTGTAATTACTTTTATATACAATTCTGGTGAGTTCAAACATTTTATGCTTTCTGCAGTATAACTTAAGATTTAAGAGAGGGTTTCTTTTACATTGTCATTAGTAAATGCTTGGCAATTTAACAATCTCTCTACAGTATAAACATTTATAAAAATGTCAATCATTTTGACTTTTATGTGCTTAAAAATATTCAAATTTTCCCCAGAGGGTGGTAAGCTAAGTTCCTTGTCCTGTTCTTGGTACAATCATAGGCTGTTATTACTGAAAGTCCACCCAGGTTTTCTGTGGTTTACAGCTGGATCTAAATATGGTGAGATTAAGGCTTTCTCTAATGTCTTTTGAAAAGCTCCACTAAAATTACCTTATTTCCAGCTCCTTTACGTTTATTCTTACATTTTCTTCAACAAGATGTAGGAGATGGCTTCTGTTTTTGTTTGTTTGTTTGTTTTAGGTTATGTAAACCTAATCACACTGCAGATATAAAGTTTTTCCCAGCACAAAGTAACTAGCCCTATTAAACAAAAGGAAACAAACAAACAAACAACAACAAAACACGGCTATCAGTATAACCCACAACTATAGTAAAAAAGAATATATTGTATTCCATGTTTTACATGGACGTTGCCTCAATCTGGTTTTGCATATTTTGCATATTTTCTAAACTGAAATCCTCACACAGTGTTGAACAGAATCTAATGGAGAAACATTTTTTCGTAGTTTATCTCATTCCAGTAATTTCACGATGAATCAAATGATAACAGTTTAATGAGAAGTGTGCTCTGGTGCAAAGAATAAACAGAACTTAAGAAGAGAAGCTGCAAAGATACAAACACTGAGAGAGAATGTGTTTTCACTAGAAGTTGACTTAAATATTCTATAATACCATAACCTTCAGAATTGCAAAACATGCTTGGCAAAATCATAAAGCCAAAGTCAAGTTTTATGGCTTTCTAAAAGTAAGGAAAACATAAAAATCAACAAAAGACCTACCTTCAACAAGATCCAGATTTCCTCAGGTGATATAATACTATCACTCCATTGCCCTAATTTGCTAAACATTTCAAAGCAGAAATCATATTGTAGTGGCAAGAATACCTAAAAGAAGTTTTGAGAAGGGTAACATAGTCTATGAAGAAGTGACAGGAAAAGTATATGTTATACAAGTTAAAAGGGAAATTCAAGAATTCCAAGATAAAAAGAAAAAAAAAAAAAAAAAAAGATGAGATGTTAGGTTGAATCCATCTTAGACTTTGTCACAGAGAAATTTATTCATCCTTGATGTTAAATCTGATCTGTTTCTGCAGTAGCCTATTGTCGTGGTTTAACCCAGCCGGCAGCTAAACACCACGCAGCCGTTCGCTCACCCTCCCCCCTCCCTCTCTGGGACGGGGGAGAGAAATGGAAAGTGAAGCCCGTGAGCTGAGATAAAGACAGTTTAATAAGACAGGAAAATAATAATAACAAAATAATAATAACAATAATAATAATAATAATAATACAATGGTGATAATAGGAAAGTAATAATAATACGTACAAACAAGTGATGCACAATGCAATTGCTCACCACCCGCTGACCGATGCCCAGCCTAACCCCGAGCAGTCCAGCCCCCTCCCCCCGGCTAGCCACCCCTATATATTGTTTAGCATGACGTCAGATGGTATGGAATACCCCTTTGGCTAGTTTGGGTCACCTGTCCTGGGTCTGTCCCCTCCCAGCTCTTACTGCACCCCCAGCCTGCCTGTTGGCAGGACAGAGCAAAAGTCTGAGATGTCCTTGGCTTGGTATAAGCACTGCTCTGCAACAATTAAAACATCGGGGTGTTATCAGCACTCTTCTCATCCTAAGCCAAAACACAGCATTCCACCAGCTACTAGGAAGAAAATTAATTCTGTTCTAACTGAAACCAGGACACCTATACTGCCTGAACCAACAAAGTAAAATGTCTTACAGTTTCCTCTAAAAAGAAACAAAAACTTTCATCAGCAGAAAATATAATAGAAATTCAATAACATGTTCCCAAAGTTCACTCTACAAATTGAAGAAAATCTTGTTCCTAGAATTACACTAAGCTGCTACAGAAACTTAAAACAAGACCATTAAAACAATGGTCGAATCTGTTCCAGTTTATATGAACTTTGTCAAGAATTATAGGAGATGTTCTAGCTGAGGAACAGGCTTGTGAGAATCAAAAAGAGGTCATCAGTCTAGAGAGATGTCGAAGTCTTACTGTGAGGACTTGTAGACACTCAAACAAATAATACTTTTAACATTTAATGTAATTTACTGGAATCAGATCCTTGCTACCAGACTGTCTATACAAGGACAGATTTATACATAATACAGTTGCCACTGTATTATGTATAAATTTTTACTAAAATCATATAGTCTGCTATCCAGCAGTGGATTACAGGAATTGGATCTATGATAAGAGCTAAAAAGTTTGAACTATAGCAGGAACTGCAGAATAAAGTAGAATTATAAAAACATCCACTAAAAATTAGAGTGCTGTAAAATAAAGCAGTTACGGGAAATTACCACTTACAGGAATTTAGCAAAAAGTATTGCTTTGCAAATTAATATGGATTATGTCACAATTCTTTTATCTAGAGCAGGTGATCCAAACTTTCTAGACAAACTGCTCTCAACTATATCTTTCATTTCTCACACACAAACATTCATTATTTAATGGTTTTAATTTAATAAATAAATAGATAAATATCTGTCTTTCATTGTTTCTATAAGGACTGATTTTTTCTGGAGTCAGTTCCAGGATATGTGTGAGAATTTGTAGGCTGTAGAACAGAAGAAAGGAACATAATATTCCTAGTAATCTGTAATTTATTCCCTGCAATTTTTTGTTTTATGAGGAGACTAGATGCTCACACAGGAAGTAGATGAACACAAATTCTGAAAAACTTCTTCCTCAAGAGCTCATTTCTGAAAAGTGCACTTGAAATTGACAAAGATCAGTTTCATTCTATTATTTACTAATATGACAAAACACCACTGAAGCCATATTTTACTGGTCATGGCATTAGATTTCCACATTCCATGAACAGTTACAATGTTTTTACCTTTTTACCTCATTAAGTTAAGAGCTTGAAACAGTTTGCAGGATTAAAGCCCAAGAAATTTGCATACATATAATAGGCACATGGTAGAAGTTGGCTTATTGAACTTTATTTTTTACTTCCCTGGCACAACTGGGCTTGAAGCATGAGTTTAATGAAGGAAATATATCCAGCTACCAATCCCAGCTTTTAGTTATTGCTTTCCTTCTCCTGGAATTCATAAGCATCATATTTGTTTAATTTTTACGCTAATTTGTAAGAATTACATTTCTATTTCTGTCAAGGCTAAGTTGTTGCATTTAGTAATTTGAAAAAGTTTTTCTCATACTATCGAATAAATGAGCAGGAATATTTCTTCAGAACATTAAAGAGAAAACATCTGCCCCTAATCTAGAATTCACCATTTTTCAACATAAAATGTTACATAAGACTGAACAGTTTTGTTTTGTTTTGTTCTAATCCCATTTTATTTTAGTTTAAAAAAGTTAGACTAGAATAAGATGTAATTATGTGTAAAGCTAAAACACTAAATCTTTGATGTAAATAAATAGAAGTCATAATCAAGCAATATATCAATATCTCTTAGCAAACATCTAGAAGTTAATTATACTAATTTCACACACTAATGGCTTTGCCCTGAACCTAGAAATGCCTAAAGCCACTTCATGAAAGGAAAAATAAAAAAATAAATGCTGTAAGGGTGAATTTGAACAATGTAAAGCTCCTGTTTAAAGGTCTTGCTACTGTGAAGTTTTATTTAATTTTTTACTCAGTAAATCAGATAGTGGCACTTTTTTGCTTTAGCTGTGTGTTCAGATCTATAAATCTTCATTTGTCCTGGTTTTAGATCAAAGAGATTAGCTCCAGATCAGCTGCAGAGACACAATCAATTCTTGTTCTCTGAATGGAAAGCCCCCATTGTGGGTTCTTCCAACAAAATTAGTTTAATTATAAATCCAAGAGCAACCTATCAGAAACATGTTAATAAAACCTGTTTCTAGATCCTAATCTATATTCTCACTTCTAAACTTGTTGTTGTTGTTGCTGTTTCCTGACATATTACGATATTAATTTGTATAATTTGTTGTTACAACTGTGCGAATTCTCCTTCAGACTAAAAAATATCCTATTATCCAAATCCTATGACAGTTCAAGGGTGTCACTCTGCTGTCACTGAAGGTAAGAGGCTCTCTAACTACAAGACCGATGTGATATTATAAGCTTTAAAAAAATACTATACCCTTCCAATCCACATTTCAACAATAATCTTCACATCTGTGTTGAATTCTATGCAGCAAAACCAGCTAATTCCAAATAAATGTTAGATTCATAGAATCATATAATCATAGAATCATAAAATATCTCAAGTTGGAAGGGACCCACAAGGAACAACAAATCCAATTAGTGGCTCCACATGGACCCCAAAATCAAACTGTATGTCTGAGAATGATGTCCAGATGCTTCTTGAACTTCATCAGGATCAGTGCTGTGACCACTTCCCTGGGGAGCCTGTTCCATTGCCCAACCACCATCTGGGTGAAGAACCTTTTCCTAACACCCAGTCTGACTCCTCCACTGTCCCAGCTCCATGCCATTCCCTTAGGTCCTGTCACTGTCCCCAAAGAGCAGAGCTCAGCACCTGCCCCTCTGCTCCCCTCATGAGGAAGCTGCAGGCCGCCACAAGGCCTCCCACCCTCAAGGGCAAACCAAGGGTCCTCAGCTACCCCTCATATGTCTTGCCCTCTAGACTCTTCACCATCTTTGTAGCTCTCCTTCGGACATTTTCTAGCAGTTTTATGTCCTTTTTATACTGTGGTACCCCAAACTGCACACAGTGCTTGAAGTGAGGTCACACTAGCACAGAGCAGATGGTCAATCCCTTCTCTCAAATGGCTAGCAGTGCTATGCTGGATGAACCCCAGGGCATGGCTGGCCCTCCTGGCTGCCAGGGCACATTGTTGACTCATATTCAACTTGCTGTCAACCAAAATGCCCAGGTTTCTTCTGCAGGGTTGCTTTCCAACCTCACATCCCCCAAGTCTGTACATACAGCCAGGGTTGCCCCTTCCCAGGTGCAGAATCCAGCACTTGCTCTTAAACTTCGTATGGTTGGTGAATGCCCAACTTCCTAATTTGCCAAGATCTCTCTGCAAGACCTTTCTACCTTCAATGGAGTTGACATCTCATCCCAATTTAGATTCACTTCTGGATATGCAATAATTATTAAACAGATGCTAAATTCCCCCTATTGTTGTATACCTAGGGTTCACAGGCCACTTCAGCGTTTACTTGACTACTATGACAATTACCACACCAATTCTGTCTTCCAGGACATTGCTAGCTCCTGCTAGGTTATCCACAGAAACTCAGAGACAACACAGGGAGACTTGAGCAACAGAACAACAGGAGTAAATGAAGGGCAGTCACTTTGTGCAAATGTTTATACTCCTTTGCCTCTGGATATGTAATAAAATATAATCTCAAGATTCTCCTGGAATTTATGAATTGGGAAATCTGATTTCCTGTTCAAACTGTAGAGGTCCGCAGTGCTCTTATGAGAAAGAATGATTTCAAAACAGTTATATTATACAGGGTTTTCAGTCCCCTTTAAGTTTTTTTTTTTTTTTTTTTTTTTTTTTTTTTTCTGAAGACCAATACCTAAGAATCTAACATAAAACCATCCATTTTTGTGTACCAGTCTGAGATAAACAGCACTCTAGAAAGCTGTTATTTCTGTAAGCTATCAAGCTATCCATATACTCATAATTTTGCAATTAGTAATTTGAAAATGACACAATGGGAATTGTGCTGTATCTTTCAAATATACACTATAACTGTAACAGTGAAAGGAAAGTAGAGGCCAAAAGAGCAGAGATAACACCTATACATACGTGTCATTCTTAAATATGTCTGGTGTGTCTCCTCTTCCTTTTGCGTAACAATAATTACTAAACATTTTATAATTATTTGTTACAGAATAATCATCACCTTGACCTTGGCAATTAACTTTAAAAAGTTATCATAATATTTTGCATGTAAATTGAGTATCACAAAACTCTCACTTTCTAAAGAATTTACCCTCTACATTCATTTACCCTCCTTAAAGTTAATTATTACAATGTACCCATAAAAGATTGCATAACAATGTCTCCAATTGCTGTATAGCAAAAAAAAAAAACTAACAACAAAACAAACAAACAAACAAACAAAAACAACCACATCATTTTAAATAGGTAGTATGTCTTTGACTTTTTAATATTGGATTATGGCAAGTCAAGAAAGTCAAGGTTCTTCTGACAATACACTGCCTCTTTTGCTTTGCCATATTGGCATTCAATTTATTCTCTTTCCCTCTGAATGGTCTGGGAAACAGTGCCTAGACAACTAACTGCATTAAAAGTGTAACTTAAGCAAGAGAGGATTTTATCTTTTTATTTGAAAAACATGCTAGCAAGTGTCCTGCAGCTGTCATTAATTAAGTCTAGTACAACACCATCCTGTTTAAAATTCTGACTTTGCTTAATTACAACTGCGGGTAAATCTCCTTTGCATGTGGTTAGCATAAACATTGATGTATATGACCTATAAAACTACAAAGTCTTAAAACAACCCTAATAAAATATATTGTCACCTTATTTAAAAGTACTCCTGTATATTCAGCTCATTGCCCTAAGTACCTGCAAGATTAGAAACTGTCATTTCCTGTTGTATAAGAAAAAATAACTTTCCCATATAAAGCTACACAACACTGATGATTAGTGTCTCCTAACGATCTATTGTTAGGAGATTGTTTGAAATAATGTTAGTTTCCAAATACAGTGCTAAAGCAGTTGCATGTACACTACAGGCCCACAATTCCCATACTAATTTGTATTTCCACAATCACAGTTTCTCGGTGTTAACACCATTTTTCTCTCCTCTTTTGTAGTATAAACACCTTCACTAAAAGTGAGAATTGATTTATTAGCACTCTCTTTAAGTAGATCTAATGCATCTGGAGCATCTCTCTACTGTGAAAGAGCAAAGTAACTCTGCAGACTATTTAGCATCTTTTTCCAAACTTAAATAAACTCATTTACATGAGCAATGATGCTAGAGATACTGCTTCTGTCTGGGACAGAGAGTAGACCCAAGAAACAGCTACTGAATACAGAAAACATCTCTCTAAAGGAGACAGACCTCTCCAATTTGCTTCAAATATTACTGATGCATAGCAGAACGAGAAGTACCAGTTTGCTCATGCAGCATTGACAACTTCCTTACATATAAGTAGGTAGGAACACTTGACAGTAGTAGACATCTAATTGCAAGAGATGAAAAATGGTCTTCTTATGTGACAAGGGAAAGGGACAAAGTAGGGCACAAAAAGAAACAAGAAAATGACATGTCTGGCTGAAGTCCACACCCCTGTGTTTCCCATTAGTACAATATTTCCATTACAGATTTACTATTGCAAATCCGTGAAGGATGAAATTCCACCAGTGACAAAGTATGAAAAATATATTTTTTCTCATTTGCTCATTCTAAGAGGTCCAAATTCACTTCCAAACTCAGAAAATACTTGATTCATACTTAATTGAACCACATGCTGCTCTGAGAGAAAAAATACTGCTGCAGTATCCAGCACTATACAATCCATTAAGAAGAAACAGATCCCTTTCTCCATGCATCCAATTTACCATTATAAAAACTCTATGTCCCTCTTTAATCTCAAATTAGGTGTTAAAGAAGGATGATAATATCAATATATTATCATATAAAGCATCCCTACAAATACTATCAGTATTCAAATTTTTATTTTTGTTTTTCTTGTACAGTGACAAAGTTTAGATTTCCTGTGAATTCAATGGACTGGCTAAGTACTGTTTATTGTCTCTTTCATATAAGATTTAGAGCCACTTTTTTCTTTCAGTCTGTTGGTTTCTGTATCCTCAGGTATGCAAACAGTAACATTAAAAACTTACTCTTTTTCTCTAGGCCCTTCACCATTTTTGTAGCCCTTCTCTAGACACCCTCCAATAGTTTCACATCCTTTTTGTACTGTGGTGCCCAGAACTGCACACGGTACTTGAGGTGAGGTCACACCAGTGCAGAGTAGGGCGGGACAATCACTTCCCTTGACCAACTAGCAATGCCGTGCTTGATGCACCCCAGGATAGGTTGCCACTATTGGAGCCAGGGTACGCTGCTGGCTCATATTCAACATGCTACCAACCACAACCCCCAGATCCCTCTCTGTGGGGCTGCTCTCAAGCAGTGCATCCCCTAGTCTGTACATATAATCTGTTCTCTCTTTAGCTTACTGAAAATCTAGAATATAGTTTTTCTCTTCAAGTGTTTGTCCAATAAGCACACATCTTAAATCAGTTCATTCTTGACAAAAACATCAAAAGCAAGCTCTGTGTCACATATCAGTTCAGCTCTACAGAATATGAGTCTGTTGTGATAGAATTACACACCTAACTGGTTATAAAGCTCCCTCTATTTAAGCAATGGTTGATTACTGTGTTTAATTTGGCACTCTCAAGTGCACCTTCTAATCTGACGTTATTTCAGACAAGCAGGATGCTCAGATTCAGCTGCCTCAACTCTACAACTAGCTCTTCAAGCCTTTTAAATGTCGCGGTTAATTAAATACATTTCCCCTAGAAAATACATTACTATAACAGAGATGTGGCTTACTAATTTCTAAAAGGACAAATTTGTAAGAAAGAAATCAGGTTCAGCAAAGGAATTTCTAAAATACACAGAAGTGTTGTTCTCCTGAAAAAGAAAATGACCAACAAATGGGGAAAAAAAATAAAATAAAATAAAAATAAATAAATAAATAAATTCTCCAGGTAAACAACTTGCTGAACGTAATTTTAATCATGAAACTTCAAATGAAAGCTATGCTTTGCTTATCCAGCCAGAAGCTACGATATGCTCACTCTCTCCTCTTATATTCCAGTAGACATAAATAACCTTTGTCAAGGGAATGCTTCTCTTAAAACTTTCCTATCTCTTTCAATGGAAGTTCTCCTTGCCCTAATGCTCCTGCTATTTGCTACTGGATTTCTTGCCAGAGAGCTGTTCAGAGTAAATGGTCCTGCCTGGAGAACATCCACACTGTTCCCGACGGGAATCAATACCGATAGCACTTCATTTCTCTCACATATCTTCCCACACGAGGCACTAGCTTTGTTGTATAAAAATGAACTTTTACACCCTTAACAGCTATATGCAAAATAGGACTCAAATGAATTATGACCAACACACAGACACACATAAAACCCCAAAATATCAAAGAAACCGTTTTGGAGACTTGGAACCATCATATGTTTATAGTATGCAGTACAGCAGAATATGCTTGAACTAGTGACAGCAGTCAAATTTAAAGGGTGGTTCAACTCCAAAATGTGTTTTTCAACATCTTTTATGAGATTACAATCAAAAATAAATAAAAAAAATGAACTCCCCAGCCCTTTCCACTCCTTTCTAACTCTCAGCATGGGATCCAGAAAGCTGTTTTCTCTCTAACATCCAGTAATCTTGATCCAATTTGTACATAACAAAGGGACAATTATGGCAAGGATCACTTCTCTGGTCTACTGTCCTCATTGGTATATGATATATATATATGTCCACATTGGTATATGATTGGTATATAATATAGACATTAATAATTATCTTTAGTAAATATGGTTAGTTATCTGATAATATTTATAAATCTTATACATATATTAAAATATGTCTGCAGTCCACTGCAAATTCCCCAAATTCTGTAATGGATACAAACTCAAGGTGCAAATCTTGTTTGGAAAAAAAAAAAAAAGTTTTTACACACTGTTTTAAGGTTAATAACAGAAGTTGTGCTCCAAGGCTGCTGCAGGAAGTGACTGGGAATATTTGACAATGCTCTTCTCTGTAATCACTGTGAAGAAATAAGTTCTGAAGAGGTGCCATTTTCAATTTCTAAAAACTCACCTTGGATAAAATGTTGTACTTCAGCTGAGGATTATGTAGCTCTAGCAACATTAACAAAATAAAACAGAAATTTATTTCTGCTCATAAAATTCAATAACAATTTGTCACCTGCTCTTGCTACAGAAAGAGCATTATCAGTAAAGGCTGGGTTTACATTACCATACAACTGATAGTAGGGCAACCAGGACAGTGCTACCGGGATGGATGTTACCTCAGTATACAAGAGGCTGGAGAAGGGAGACATGCAAATAGCATGGAGGGGCAGAACAGTCAAGCACCTGTGTCATACTTCATTGGATTGCATACCCCAAGTAAAGAAGAAGGCCATACAACTACCTTCACCTGATGGGTAAATACAGGCTCTATGAGAATACAAATGCTCTTTTAAATTTCTGCTTGTATTGTGGTTTTATTACTTTTATGTATTTTAAAAAAGTATACAAGTACAATGCACAACATTACCTCCTCACCATAAATCAATGTCTCAACTGAAATATTTATGGATAAAGTATCAGCTGTATTAATAAAGAATGTGGTTTTGGCAGCCAATCATTTTGACTGCACAGAAAGAACTTCTACCATTCATAATATTTTAGGTAGGCAGAGGATAATTATCGAATACCTAATCAAATACCTGCATTTTGCAGTGCTTGGCTGTGCCATTAAAGGTGCAGCACTGAGTTGTGTCCAAGGTCAACAATTAAAAAAATCAATCATTTAAGTAATAAGCACTTGCTGACTTTCCTAAAACCATCCTTCAGTTGTGAAGTGTTTTTAAACAGATCAGGAAGATGGCTAGGTTATGAAAAAGTTCTATTCTCACTATCAGACCTTTTCAGAAATTTAAATTAGAATATTGGCTTCAGACACCTCAGCATAGTATGTCTATTAAGACTCAGATAGGTATAACCAGGAGTACTGCTCAGATATAAGTGATTGTTAAAACGCTATCTTCATTAACGGTATCTTAATAATGCCCAGTACTGTGTATTATAGATACAGCTTATAATGTTTTATAAGGTTATAATTCAGTCATATATTTAAAGACTAAGAAAGCAGTTTTTGTTGTCTTTGTCAACCCATCTATTTAAAAGGAAGAAAGCTGAGAATTTCTTGTAGTTTTGAAGGTTAGCAGCAGAATGTAGACTGCACAAGTATTTGTGCTCCAAGGCTGTTGCATGTCACTGGGAAGATCCAAGAATTGTTTGTTGAAGGGTCTTGTGGAATATAAGGGGGAAGGAAACAGCTTCAGTCCAGTATCTTGCCAAGGGGTGGATATTACAACTCTCTCTTAAGACTTGAATAGAATGTAGCAGACATTTTATCAAGCAAGAATGAAGCATTTTTTTCCAACTATCTTTCTGAAATTTGCAATTCAGCATAATACAGAAAAGCAAACAACCTCTATAGCCTCAGAGAAGTTAAACATGTCTCAATTTAACTGTTTACAAAATGGAGAATAACATCAGCCATGTACATTGATAAGCTAATTGGAAATGTCTGCTGATAGGATAATTGGAAATATCTTCCCCTTTTTGTAACTGTCATGTGCTAAGGTACACAAAAAGTTGGAAGCAGCAGGGTTATATAGTAGTTTGTTGCAAAAAATCTTCACAATATTTTTACAATACCATCTCAGAAGGGAACAATGAAACTCGTTTAGGTTTTTCAGAACATTTTGAGATCTTTGAATTACTTTATTTAGTGTTTTTTAAGGATTTTTTTTTTATTATTATTATTTTTTTTCCAGTTTCCAACATTCCAGGAAGCCAATGCCTCTGTCCTTTTTCTTCCATTTCTAAAATGTTCTCTTTTTATTTGTTTCTCCAAAATAAAAAATAATAATAATAAAAAAAAAGGAAAAAAAAAAGATAGAGCATAATAAAAGTAAGCATGACTGAAAAGCAGTTGCTATGGTTCACTGTGTTTCACAAAGTGCTGAGTGGAAAGTAAATGGTAGAAAGAGGACAAGAAGAATAGCTAAAGCGTTCCAAACAGGGAGAAATGAATGCTTTGTAGTACATGTGAATCTGTTCTGCAATTATTATTCTGAAGAGGAAAAAATTCATATTTCTTTCTTCAGGTTTGAGAAGAAACCTTATCAATTCAGCATTCATACCAACCTCCCCACGAGGGAGCGTATATATAATACACATTTTTATTACAGATAATGTATCTTTATTATATAATATGTATGTGTTATATATTTTTTTTATATTCTGTATTTATATATAATTTAAAATATAGCATATTTGATGTATTATATTTATGTAATAAATATAACAGATAGTAGATAAATATATTTTATTATGTACATATATATGTATTTTCAATACACTGGCTATTTCACATGCTATCACAGTTTCTTATAAGTGCATTTTTACATGTAGAATTCTACATGTATTCAATCAACACATGCATGACATCTTAAAAGAGAAATCAACTCAATCTGCACTCTGCTCCTCTAAAGATTCATGATGGAATTACGTGGATGTTTCTGTAGAAAAAAGATACCACTTGTTCTGTAAAGCATCTTTAGGCCAACTGCAAAACTAAAGGGTTAAGCCTAAGAAAGAACCACATGACTGGTGATTATGTGAAGTAGCTAACTCCCTGCCATATCAACATTAGATTATCATTCTGTAGAGGCTGTGCCTATAGATCTGTTTAATGAATCCCACAGAAAAAGAACAAAGACCTCTTATTTGAAATTAACATAAGAGGGTGGCGTTTGCTTTAAACCAGAGGCTAAGATCAGTCTTTATACATCAAAGATCAGTATGTGTATCACCTCTGTTGCAGGTGATATTTACCTTCCTGAATTTCCAAATCACATCAGATCTTAAGGCTCTATACCACTCTTTTCAATCTACAGCATTTGTTCTAAGGTCTCATTCATCTTCTATAATTTTTTAGGAAAACTTTCATCTCAGAAAGTGGTTAGGAGTTAGAACAGGTTGCCCAGGGTGTGGTGTCACCATCCCTGGAGGTGTTTAAAGAAAGGGTAGATGTGGTACTTAGGGACACGGTTGGACTACATGATCATAGAGGTCTTTCTGACCTTAATGATTCTATGATTCTTTGAAATGGTGTTTCAAACAACAGAAATATATACAGATATATTTCCTTAAATAGTTAACCTTGTCAAAAATGTTACCTATTCTATTATATTAGTGCAGTTCTAGTATTGGGCATGCATCATACAGAGTCATTTTAAAGATTAAAGTAGAGGTCATTCAGACCAAACCTATTATCCTGCAGAAATGACTTGTTTCCATTCATTGTCTAGTTTCAGTCAAGTGCTCATCCTTAACCATGAACATTAGTCTCACTTATATGCTTACAGAAAGTTATAGCTGTCTATTATTAGAAATAATAGGAATTTCAGTGCATGAAGTGTATAAACTCTATGGTTTCAGAGCTACACATTCTCAGAAATGTAAACAAAGGCAAACTAAGGAATGCATTTCAAATATCAGAAAAGGATTTGAAGGAAACAAAGCTTTTCTCTTCAGCAATACTCTTCTATTATTTTTAGATAAGAAGATCAATACAAGTTTGTATTTTACAGTGCATTCCCTGCAACAACCCGTTAGAAACTGGAAGATACAGACAAAGAATACAGAGATAAATTGAACATATTTACACTAATTTATATTTCCTCGATTTGGAAAACATTCATTTTCCTCCTTGTACTCTGAAGAGAAGTGAAATTTGCATGTCTGCATATGTTTAACAAGAATTTAAACACATACCGTGTCTTGGTGTTCTCATAACATCTTTGCCTCCATACTACCACCATTTGAGTGATATTTGTGTATCTCTAAGAAATGATTACCTTTTATCCGTATCAGCGTAACAAGGGAAGAACCAAAAATAATTGTTTTATACCCCACAAAAATAGCGATTTAAAAAATTATTATATCATAATAAAATAAAAGAAGATAAGGGGAGTCTGAGTACTATAACCCAGCAGAAGATTATAGTTGAGAACTAAACTTGATTTGATGTCTGACATTTAGTATTAGATAATAATAAACATGTCCTGTGAGACTAATATCTGGCTGAGTTGTGGCTACACTGCAATCAAAGCAGCCTGATCATATTAACTTTGAGGACCTGAGTAAAGGTCTAGAATTTGTTTCTTGTGCTCCTAATGCAGTAAAGAACACTGCTTTGTTGTACAAAGGCTGTACTGCTCATGCCCTGAAGAGTCTGATTTCAAGTGAGTCAGAGAGACAAAAATGTAAGGAATAACTAGCAAACAACATTTATTTACGTCCCAATGATAAAATTAACCAGACAATAATATTGCATCCATAAAACATTGTAAATTGATGATATATGGAGCAAATGACAAGTCTCCATAAAAACACATAGTTACTTGAAAATACAGATCTTCAAAGGGATTTGGAAAAGGAAGAATGAGTGACCTGGAAGACAGTGCCTCCAGTTCTGCTCTTATTATTATTACTAAATGAGAAAAAAGGTGTATTTGTGGAGCCATTATTTCGCAACTAGAAATCTCATGTGTTTGCCCCTATTTGACAATAGCAATTAAAAACAAAACAAAAAACACTTAGTCTAAAGAGCCTACCACATTAAAAAGCATGATAAAATCCTCCATGTAATTTAATTGTTTTAGTAGATAACTGGAGCGGGTCCGGGGTTTTGTTGCAGGGAAGCAGTTGGTCATACTTACGGAACTTCAGTCCATTTTTAATTACATGTATTTGACTCAGCAAGCAATTTTTTACAGATAGAAAAGTATAGTTTTTCAAACAGCAAATCTCAAAGCAATAGATATAGCTAGCTGGTACTGCAGGATTAAACTTCTTCAGTAGCTCATCAACCACAGTTTAGCCCAGTCAAGTTAAACTAAGGTCAGAGGTTCAGGTACAGCTGCCTCTAGCTGATGAGTTCTGAGATAAACAGTGCAGGTTCTCTATAGCTGTAATACGACAAGAAAAAGTGCAGAATAGCATGTTTCTTTTCAGCTTATTTCTATCTCTGGGTGAGCTAAACACAATAGCTTTCTCTCCATCCTTTCTCCATAAAATAAACTAAACTAATCTCTCAGTAGAAGCTTGCCTATTGTACTTTTTTTTAAACTTGTATCGGTACTCTAATTTATTATTGAGACAGCTTTCGGCAGACCTACCTGTGTCGGGCTTACTTTAACCATTAACCATTTCTCTGTGACCTGCTGTGCCTGCAGACAGGCAAGTTATGTTCTGAAGATGCTTCATCCCATATTCTCATTTGAGATGTTACTTCAGCAGATGGGACATGCTTTTAAAAATTGAGAATAAAATAAGGCAGTTAGTGGGACAGCCCATGGAGGATAGGAACAAAGAGAAATAGAAATGAAATGGAAGGAATAATAAATGCTGAGAGGTAAATTTGAAGAAACAAAGGGAAAGAAAAGGCAGAAGGTTTGGCTACATAGGACAGTTATGAAAGCATTCAGGAGTAAAAATTTTGGTTAAATTCTGTGGAAAAGGGAGTAAGGTGCACAGAGATGGTGTAGGAGAGTGGACAACAGAAGAAGAGAAGAAGGAAAATTAAAAACAGGAAGCCATATTGAGCTGCTTAGTATTTAGAACAAGTTCACCTAAGTCAGCAATTTCTATGTATTTCTAGTGAAAAAAATAGCGATATTTATTAAGAATTTATTTATTTATTTATTAATCTCTGGATGAGAAAGCAACATCACCTTTTTTTGCACCTTTGAAGTTTTAAGCACTGCTTTCATTCCTCACAAGGAAAAAGGTTAGTTCTTCACTTCAATACAAGGCAGGCTACAAGCATTCTTCCCCCAGAATTTCTTCTTTAGATTCTTTAGATGCAAAAATTTGTTTAATTCAAAAGAAATATTATCCAAGAAACTTGTCAAAACTCATGAGCCACATAAAGCTATGTAATACTAATTGGAAATTCAAACAACACCAAAAAAAAAAAAAAAAAAAAGTTAATGAAAACCATAGTGGAATTTGAGAATCACCTGCAACACTTTTCCCCTTTTCTGAAATTTCTTGAAGTTTCTGTTTAGAACAACAACAACAAAATGTTTCTAACGTCACATTTCATTAGGCAATTATTTCTTCCATTTTCATCTACTGCCATGGGAAACAAATATCAAGTTTGTTAACACTGTAGGAAGTATTAGAACCAGACAACTGGTTAACAGACAGTTCATTGCAATGCCTATCTATAAGGTTTTCAAGATGATTCATAAATAAATAAATAACGATAATGATAGTAATAGTAATAATACATTAAAAAACATAATAATAATAATAAAACAACCTATTTTTGGCTCCCTACTTACAAAAAATCTGAGTAGTAATCATATTCTGAACAATTTAAAGTAAACATGAATAGATGATTCTGGAAGACTCAAACAGTAAAATAATTGCTAACTAACAGGATTAAATAAAATCCTGCAGCTGCAGTCTCTTATATTGGGCTAATACAAGCATTTCAAGATGCAGATGTAGGAAAAAACAAAAACAAAACACTACAGTAACACTTAGAACATAAAAGCTTGATATACAAACAGCATATGGAATGAAAACATACCATTTGTAGAAAGACAATGCTATTTCCTCTTAACAGAATTTACACACATTTTAAATATCAATAGACACACAAGAAAATAAAAAGAAATGAATATCTCAATGAGAGAGCTTAGCAAAATCAACACTTATTCCAGTCATGCAGAAGACACTAAACTTCAAGTAAGTTATTACTCAGGTTTTGCAAATCAGCATTTACATTCGCTCACACAAAAAAATGCAAAATATAGTGGGCAACAGCATCAGCCAAGAGTTTAGCTTACCACAGACCATATGGGAGGATGTCCCCATAGACTGTGCATCTTGTACTAGCATGGCATCTGCAGTACATAGTAACACTTTATCTGATGTAATAAGGCCTTCTGCTCTTAGTCATTCCAAGTTATAAAACAAATGATTAAATGATTTCACCATAAGCAGCTGCATGAAACACTGACAAGGTGGGATGAATATAATGGAGTTATTATTCCAAATGCCAGGCAACTTGTTACTGTTATATTAACAGTTACAGCCAAGCTTATCCTTTTGTTAAAATACTATATGCTTAAAAAAAAAAAAAAAAAAAAAAAAAAAAAAAAGTTAATTAACAGAGAGTAAAACTTCTAGAGTTCTTTGGTATCTTACAGTGGGGGTATGTTTGTGGACCAATGCATCCAATGAAAATATAATAACATTTATGTAAACTGCATGTTATCAACAAATGACTGTCATGCTTTGAAAACTGTTAGCTAGAGTGAAGTAACGTAAAAGTGCCACCCACAACAAATACAGAATATGTTCATTGCTATGCATTTTCAACAAATATTAAGAGAGCACAGACTTTAACAGCTTGTCATGTGAGATATGTTCACAAAAGTACACCTTCAAAAATATTAATAGATCACAAAAGACTTTAGCAACTTTTGCTATGAGAAGCTTAGAAGAGCTGCAGTTTTTAGAAAGAAGGACTTTCCAGTGGGACAGGTACCTATAGACACCGTCTCCCATTATGTCATTGTGATAGTTAATAAAAATGCAGCTGATAAGCACTGTTGAAACAACATCGAGAGAAGGATGCTTTCCAACAAAGTTCCATGCTTCAGTCATAGAAGGATGACATCACTAGAATTTATTGTAATAAAACAAGTATCAGCAGTCCTTTTTTATTTCAGATGTTTTCTCATCAAATACAGCCTTTATTTTTCCCTAGCATTAGAATACACATCTAACTACAAAAAGAAAAAGAGAGAATACAAATGTCTTAAATTAAAGAAGAATAGCATACATTTATTTCTTTAACATTCCACAGGGAAAAAAAAATAAATAAAAAATAAAGTAAGGAAACCAGTCTAGATTTACCCAAAGGAACAAAGACACAAAAGGTAATCCATCCACTAGTTCTGGGGCCCATGGGAATCTTCATTAAAAGAGAAAAGAAGTAGAAAAAAAATCATGGTAGTAATTATTTTAGCAAATTATCATTTTCCAACATATATTCATCCCTAAAAAATTTCTGTCTGGCTCTCATCTTGTCCTGTCCTATGCTAAAAGTCCTGAGCAGGAACTGCTCTGGCCTAAGGGACAAACCCAACAATACAGTAAAAATATCTTCAGCATACTACGTCTTCTTAATCTGCCTGCATTCAACATAATAACTCTACTGGGAGCTACTGATAAAACTAGACCAAGATAGGGACACATTAAAGATTAGTTTTAGAGATTTTGGCAGTGATGTTATGTTCTCAAGCACCATTGACATTAGTCTCTTTTTTTTATTACATCTTCAATTTTAGCGTACTGTGTCTGCTTTTAAACATTTTAAACACTTCACTCATGTAAGGACCATTTGACCAAACCGTGTTCCATCAACTACTTGCAAATAATATATATATATATTATATAATATATATATATTTATTTATATATATATACTTATATATATTTATATATATATATTATATATACATAATATATATATATATTATATATAATATATATATATTATTTGCAAGTAGTTATCTATTATATAATATAATGATATAATAATATAATATATAATATATAATATAATAAATAATATAATAAAATAATAAAATAATAAATATATTATATAATATATATTATAATATAATATAATGTAATATATAATAATAATAATATAATATAATAATATAATATATATTATATATACTATATATATATTTATATATATATTTTATATATATTATTTGCAAGTAGTTATCTATTATATAATATAATAATATAATAATATAATAATATAATAATAATATAATATATATTATTTGCAAGTAGTTGATGGAACACGGTTTGGTCAAATGGTATATATATATTTCAGAATTTTAAGAGATGGATTACCCAGAACACCAGGAATCCAAATTTCACACTGATTTTCCTTAAATATTTTATCCTTAAAGGCCTTGACATCATATCATATAATTTAACACATAAAGCGCATCTCCAGCTCCAGTAATCTAATCCTGTTTAAGCAGGCAAAATTCTTTCAGTTTTCTCAATGTCTCTATAATTTGTGTCAACTTTCTGCTTGAAATAAAGATAACCGTAAAACATACTGTATAAAAATACAGTATGCAAGGCACCCCTAGGATTGCCTTGGATTGGTTAACTGCATAGTTATCATAATTATTTTTTATGTAATACATATCTACCTAATAGACAATTTCCGATTGTCTGTTTCAGAGCAAATCCAACAAAACCACTCTGGTTATAAAAGTGATTCTCAAACTAGTCCAAATAACTGTTGAATTTGCTCTGAACCTGTCTATTGAAGTTGGCTGCTGAGGAGATTTTAAAGTTCAAGGATTACTCACTTGTGAAGCTCCAATAACCTCAACTGTGTTACAGGTCCTGAGCACTAGGCACAAAAATATCATCTCCAAACATTTGTAAGGTAAGGGATCAGCTCTCTGCAAGGCTTTAGAAGAATGCTTTTTCAATTGTAGTACTAACATTTCATCTAAATTTCCATTTGAGTGCTAGAATGCTTAAACAGGATTACTTAGAAGAAAGATGTTTTCCTGTCTGAAAGTACTGTATGTTACTTACGTTCTGCAGATTGTCTAACATCAGTAAAACATGGTGAGGCACTAGTTACTTCCTGCTTGAAAAATGCTGCTCATTTCCTAGTACTTTTCATGTAAATACTGCCATTCCACAGCTAATTGTCATTAATGAAAATGTAATAGGTCTTCCTTCAGAACAACTGAGATGATATTTAAAGGAATCAAATACAAACTTTTAATAACAAGCCTTAGTTTAATTTTCTCACAAGCCAAGCCAAATGAAACACAACTAGGCAACAAATATGATTACCATGAAATAGGAGAGCCACTCTTTTTCCATTCCACCAACTAAGCGAGATCTTTTATCGTCATTTTCAGTGTAAGCATAGGTCTTCATTTTTTTGAAGAATCTCAGAATTAATTACATAAGAGAATTCACTTCTGAATTCTTAATTACCATAGCACTGTCACTGTTGTATGTGAGTGAGGTCGTGTGGTAAGAACCAACACTTGTCTCTAGATTGAGATAGAATAGAAACTCTTGGTTGATGAGTAGGTAAAGCAGATAAAGTAATGACAAAGGATGGAGGGATGTGGGGGAGAAGAAATGGATTATTCAGGTTTTTCCAGCAAACAGGGAAAGGTATCAAACTTCTACTAATCTGTTCTGGCAGGTGGTATTGTTTGGAAGGTTTGGTGCAGGAAGAAAGAGTCAGGATTTTCTCCTCCTATTTAATCTGGTTGTCCAAGTGAAGGTAGATTTCACAGGTTCTAGAAAAGAAGCTTTGTATGAAGCTAATTAATGCCGATCCCCACAGGTGTTCTGTTTCTTTTCAAGGGCTCACTTGGAACAGCTGTTTCCAAACCTCCCTGACTTGGGTGGGTAGATTTTTTATGCACAGACACAGGCATTAACTACAAAACCTCCAGATAACTTTCCGTGATAATTCTAGACTGTCTACGAGAAAATAGGACACAACACAATCACTAGAATAGACAGACTTGCTTTGGTACTGTTGGAGGTTGAGATTAACCAACTTCTTCCTTTCTGTTCACCCACTAATAATCAAGAACCCAGCCACCCTGCTATGGAAAGATGAGGAGGTACAGCATGGTGGAAACAGGAGAGCACTTCAGTAAAAAACATGAGACACATCAACACAGGAAATGGGTTTAATGAAAGTAGACTCCTACTCTTCTGCTTGTATTTCTACCTGTTTGCCTGAATTTGCATGCAGAGAGGCTCTGAGCAGCAAAGCTTTTATTCTACATAAGTAGCAAGCTGAATTCCAAGGTATGTGAGCATTTACTGTTAGACAAGCTAGCTCAAATAGTAGAGGCAGTATAGTTACATTATAGAAGAGTTCTGCCACAGATAATCAGACCAACCACTGCATCTTGTTGTGGGAACATATCCATAAATTGGTTAATCTCAACCTCCAGTGTCTAATGGACAACCTCATGATTAGAAATTATGAAAAATAAGATGAAAGGATTCTAGAATATGATCATGAATACAAGGTTGTGTAGTTATTTCTCTTTAGAAATTTTGGACTTCTGCTATTATGACATAATACCTTCTCAAGACACTGGTATATTTACTCTAAGGATTTCCATGCACATTCAGCTTTTAAGAACTTTGACATACAAGCAGCCTAAAACAAGAGATGTGATGAGATGTCAGTGCCTGAGAAAGAAAAAACGCATTCCACTGACTCTTGGAAGCTTGCCTTTCTCACTTAACCTGTGCAGTGTCTAAGTAATATTGGTTTAGCATTATAACTGAGACAAACAGGGGGAGAGCCCTTGAAATATTTCCATATCCTAAAAGAAATGGAAAACTATCCATTTATATATCACCCTAGTTATTTCAGAAAGAAAAGCGTATCTCACTAACTTACCATCCTCTTTTTAAATAGTTCTCTTCTCTTTGGATCCAGTTTCTGACTGACAGCCTTCAATTTATCACAGACTGCTTGTCACACACTTCTTCAAACATTTCAGTATATATGAGGATATATTAGCAGGATAGCAAACAGACCTGGAAATGCCTTCTATATATCTCGACTACTAGTAATGATCAAATGCTGCAAATTCCAAATCTCTCTTTATTTTTACATCCTCTCTTTACTTTTCCATCTCAGCCGCCATCTCCTCCTCGAACCCCCAAACAATGCTCTGCCAAAGCTCTTCTATATTCAGCCTTTCAGCTTCCAAGCCTTTCTTTGCTTCATACAGATACCAAAGCTTACCTGTCACACAAAACCATCAGAAATGAAAAACAGATATTAAACTTATTATTTGCTTATTTTGACCTGTGGACATACTAATGAATGCACAACTTGAAACTATCATGCAGTAGCTGATATAATATTTATTTTCAAAAAATCAGAGTAACAACAAATATACAAATATTTCCAGAAACTGCAAAATGTTAGACAGCAATAAAGCTTGTAACTTCAGCACGGATTTACATTTTTGTGAAATCTCTTTTGATAGTACAAGAAAAAGGCTTTGACTCAAAGTTTTTAGACATGTGCTGTACTCATTTCTATGGAAACTTAAAGTTTGCTTTCATTTAGGAAATGCAAACCAAGCAAGCCTTACAAAATCTATATAACCTAATTAAGAAAGAAAAGTACTCAATTCTGAAAGTCAGTTATCACATCACACCAGAAGTGCTTTCCTATGTCCAAGCTACACATCTGTCCAAGTAAACTGAACAATGAATGAAAGGAAAAGAAATAACATGCAACACTTTATTGGACTCTAAATAGCTTGTTCCCAAAGGGCAGACAGACCCTGAAATCTTTATCATCCAGCTATATAATCACCAAACCCATGAGCTATCTATACATGCATATGCACCACAGTCAGACAATCACAATCAAGACCACACAAAAAACTGAAAGACATCTTCTCAGGTACTGGGATCACTGGCCTTAAAGGATTTTTTTTCTCAGAAGAAAGAATACTCTTTTTTTCTGAGAAAAATAAAATAAAATTATAATAACATTAATAAAAATTATACATCATTCCCATTATGCATTATTTGGAGAAATACTTTTGCCTGAATGTGTTTTTAAGAAATGCTTAGAAGTGACCCTCATTGAAATTCCTTTTCTTCATCATTGAAATGCAATAGGATTATTTTCAGATTAAATCACAAAATTGTCTGGATACATGAGGAAATGAAAACAATTTTAAAAGCACATACAGGCAGAAACAGGAAAGAAAAAAATTAAAAAAAAAAAAAGAAAAGTAAAAAGACAAAAGACTTCACACGCAAGCCTGAGTATTTTTCTGAAATTATCTCTATATATTATATAGATACATATATTATATAATATTATATACATATATATTATATATATATGTATACTCTTCACTGCAATTGCAAGTTTGCACCCATATACCTGATGCTATTCTACACAGAGATTGTAGCACAATTAAAATGTTAGTTTGTGGGTTCTTTTAGCATACCAATTATATCCATAAAACCACAACTCCTGATTTAGGTATGGTGGTGACTTCTCTAAACTAGGTTATTCATTCTGCTGTATCTTTTTAATTTCCTGCTTCTGGATCTAGAAATAGACAGAAAGGTGTAGAGCAAACCTACACTCATGTCAATTCTACCAAGCCATATTGGAATTGAATTTGCTACTTTTCCTGTCTCATCTACTGCTAAAAAATAAATTTGTACTGTAAACAACCTCTGATGGACAGTTCTTGGTTTTCATTCTTAATGGCAGTTATGAACATTGTTGGGATGGAATCTGCTGAAAAAGGGACATTGCTAGGGGATTACACTAAGACTCCTCGAAGAGAAAAAGATGAAGGAAAGGAACCTGTAAAACAGTACAGAACTGGGAGCAGTTCTGTACTGCAACTTCATTGAAAAGGTGAAGAAACTATTGCAAACAACCAGGTCCCAGAGCTGATTTGACCCCTCTTTCTTTCTTTCTTTCTTTCTTTCTTTCTTTCTTTCTTTCTTTCTTTCTTTCTTTCTTTCTTCCTTCCTTCCTTCCTTCCTTCCTTCCTTCCTTCCTTCCTTCCTTCCTTCCTTCCTTCCTTCCTTCCTTCCTTCCTTCCTTCCTTCCTTCCTTCCTTCCTTCCTTCCTTCCTTCCTTCCTTTCTTTCTTTCTTTCTTTCTTTCTTTCTTTCTTTCTTTCTTTCTTTCTTTCTTTCTTTCTTTCTTTCTTTCTTTCTTTCTCTATGGCCCCACAGAATGGTGCTGACTCAAGAAGTCAGTGAGTTGTCTGGAAGCAAGGTTCAACTATGGGAAGGCATTTGTTTATTAGTCCTTCTTATATTGATTGCCTTCCCTAAGTTGTTTGAATTTTCTTAGAAACTTAATTAATCTAGTTTTATGCTTAGAAATCCTAGAAGTAATTTACTTATTTACTTGTTTATTTAAAAGCCTTCAGGTTTTGTTTGAAGACTTACTTGTAAAGGAAAAGTCTATGAACATCTGTATTGCAGCTGTGGTTGACTTGGGTTCCCATCACACTAAAAAGTAAGTTCTCAAATCAGCAAAGCTTCAAATGCATCTGGCAAAAACAAATAAACAAAACCACCACCAAGAAAAACCAGACAATAACAGAATCCAGCTGTATCTAGCACATTAGTCTTGCAACTTCATGGATATGGCCATCAATTCTAAGAATTCTAAAGGTCTAACTTTTACCTCTGACTGCTGCCAGACAATCACACCTACCAGAAGAAAAAAGCAGTGCCACATGAATAATGAGGATAGATTAAATCCAGCTATTTGAAACAAGGAAAGCCAAAACCACAGCACCAATCACCTCTTTGCAGCCCCTTTAGTCCACGTTGTCAGTATGTTCTGAAACTGTGACTTTGAATACTCAAGTATTTTTTCCATTCTTACTATGCCTTAATTTGAATTCATTTAAACTTTTATAAATGTATTTTTGAGATGTTATGCTCTTCAAGTCACCCTGAAGTTGATCATCTCTGATTTTATCAACAGCAGCCTGAATGATGTAGAGTGATTTTTTGGTGATGCTTGTGCTTATTGTACTGCTAAAAGTACACCCCCATTGACAGCAATTTCTGGACCATCACAAACAATCTAGGATTCAGCAAGGCTCTGTCCATAAGCACAAGGTGTGCACTATGTTTTGCTTCCCTTCTTTCTTCCATTTCCTTTACAGCTGTGCCAATCAGGCAACCGATTTCAGGCAGCATCTTTTGCTCTGTGTGCTCAATCCCCCTCTGCGGTCTGTACAGAAGCTCAGATGTGTCCTGAGACTTATCCCATGCTGCTCCTTCTCAGTTTTACTTATGTAAATGTTCAACTCAACCTGATGGAAAATTCTGGGACAGAATTAAGGTAGTCAGTCTCTAAAGCAGATTCAGTCCACTACACTAATAAAATAGAGTTAAGGTGTCAATTTTAATCATAACTGACAGTGGTAACTTTTACTTCCATATCCCATTTATACTGTGTTTTGAAAGCCAAGTCTAACTAATATGCAATGTATTTCTTAAATAATGTTGGTTTTAATTGCCTAAAGTAAAGACAGTGCATTTCACACTCTTAAATTATGGATTACAGTCTTCTACTTCAGCAGGACTATGAGATCATACAGTTCATTAAATGTTAATTAGGATATTTTCTTGCAGTTTGTCTTTAAATTTAGGGACATGGGACAAAATTCTGCAGGAAAAAAAAAAATAAAATAAAAAATAGAACGTGTCAAAGCTCCCTTCCCTTGTCTCTGATGTTTGACAAACATAGTAGTGGAACACAGAACTTTACCTTTGACTTAAACAGCAATTTTCTCTGAGAAAAGACTGCAACTTATGTTGAAGCTGACTTACAAAAGTTTTCAGAGTCAGAAAACATGTCAGGAAAACATCAGTAAAAATGCACTAAGGTAGATTATGGGTTTTAACTGGGAATTTTGCTTGCTCTTATTACAGTATTTAAAAAAAAATGCAAAATTAATCTCCTGTGGTACAGGTAAAATCACATTATCTTAAAGAAACTCCTCATTAAACAGAACTGCAATCTAAAGATGTGCCAAACCTCATAATATTACTGTAAAATACATTTTGTCCTTGTTCCAGACACCTCTGTTTTTTAAATAACAGGGAAAAAAAATAAAGAAAGAAAGAAAAAGTGGAAAATACTCTAAATTAATACAAAATTATACAGTTAGAATATCTAAAACATACAGATGTTAGAACACCTAAAATTTTTTTTAACTACTAGTAAGATAATTTTTAAGCGTACTGATTAGGGTTTCTATACCAGTCTTCTAAACATAGTTGAGTCATCCAGAAATAATTTTAACACGGTAAGGGAAGTACTTTGACCATGACTTACAGGTGTTTAACAGAGAAGCAAAGATATGGAGTCTGAAATCCTTTCTTCAATAGGATCAGTATTATCACCAGCAAACTGAGAGATTTCAACAGTACAAAATGGCACTTGGAGATGCTACTAAAATAGTCAGCTTTACAACAAAGTAATGCTGAATCATCTGAAACCAAAACACATACTACATTGCTGGTAGAATTTATTTTTACTTATCCAGGTTATTTTGAAAGTCAGAGCTGGAAAAATCCATGATGTATCTCATAAATCACTGCAATTATCAATCAGTAAAGTGGTGAAAGGTCCCACCCTTTAGCAAGGCAGCCATCAGCTTGGATGATCAACGCAAAGCACCAGGACTGATTAAAAAACACTAAAAAAAATCTAAACATATATATCTGAAAAGAATATATAATATTTACATGCTATTACTTCAAAAGCAAATTGACTATGAAAAAATCTGTTCCCATCATTTAACACCCCTTTTAGAATTACAAATTCTCTGAATAATGTTAATAAGATCAGTCTAATGAGATCTTACAATCAATTTCATCTGAAATGTTGCAATGGCGTTTCAAGGGATTTATTTCATATACAACTGTTTTCACTGTATTCTACAAAGATGCTTTAAATTTTGAAGTCATGTTTTTTGTAACATTTTTAAAGTGAAACTAAGTATAAACTTACATGTTTGATTTTTCAGGAGTAAATAGAATCCATGTAATAACAATACCCAGATGTTCAACCTGTCAAAAGTAATATCATCTAAATAAAAGGAGTATGTAAACTACAGATTTTAGCTGTAAGTAACCACTTAGCAGCCTTATGTCCCAGTCCCAGACTCAGAATCAGATCTCCCAAGAATAACAAATATTCCTAAAAATGAAGAAAAACAAAGCTAATAGACAACATTAATGAAAGAGAGAGAGAAAGAGAAAGAAAGAAAATAGTACTTGTTGATTATTCACAGGGAATGTGGACTTTATAATTCCCTATAGTTAGAAATCTGTTTCCTTCCTGCTAAAGTAGTTCTTCTGAAAAAGCAATGCTTTTTCATTGCAGTGTTCTATGACTGTTACGTTTGGCTAATAAAAAATAATTTCTTTTTTTTTTTTTTTTTTTTAGATTGTTACCTGTCTGCCTTTGAAATACACTGTGCATCCTTAACAATGACTTTGTTAGCTCTTCAATATCTTGTATTCTCTAGATAGCAACTGAACTCTGTATTTACTAATTCATCTTTATTTGCAGCTGGCAGATGCAAAGATGTTGGATATACTCAGGAGACCTTGACATGTGACTTCTTGAAACATAGAGGATTTACAATTTTCCCTTTAGCAAACTGTTCCATGATTTATTTCAAGAAATGTGAGTCCCAAGGCAAAATGAGGTTATTAGACTGACTTATTCTCTTTCAAAATAAGAATTTAATGACTAACATGCAGCTTTATACTTCTAACCTTAGCTAGCTAAGACTTTGGTTTAGTTAAAGTTACTTCTGGTCAAAAAAAAAAGCAACGTGTATGAGGGGACAGAGGAATCTCAGCCATCTCATTCTGAGTCCTGTCATGGACTTACAGGCTAATACAGCCATGGTGAATATCTCCTGACTCAGTCTGAAGTTGTAATAATGAATGGAGAGAATGTTGGGCACACGGTGACTTTGTGAGCCATTATTGATAAGAGGTAGTGCTGGTAGCATTTCACCAGGTTAGTTCAAGACTTATATGGACTAATTACACGCTACGACAGGTAGGGAACACCTTTTCTGCAGGTTCAGATTTCAGCAGAACAGGTCAATTGCATGTTGCCTTGTCAAAAATGAAAGAAGTTGAGTCAGGCAACAAAATATACTTGAATTTCAAACCACTGACACAGACTTGGTCCCCACTGAATCTGTCAAACATCTTATTTATAATCCTTACTTAGTGCTGTTGTACAAGAAGGCATAGACTGTATGGCTCAAAAGTATGCAGAAGTACACCAGAGACCGGAAAATAAAATATTTGAAGCATTTCACTTCTTCAACACAGAGATTTAGTCAGTGGTAATATGAAATGATCTTCTCCCCTTAGAAAATTATGAGTTCTTCTGAAATTGTAGGCTTTTGAATCTTATAGGTGAATATGTCCCCTGGCCTGCCATACATGCACATGAATGATCCTCTATAGAGTCAACTTTTTAATACCAGACTCAGTGTTCAAATTTGTCTCCAAAGTGCCAAATCAGATTATGCTTGGTACCTTGTCCTCCAATATTACAAGTTTTCTTTTTACTTGCTGTAAATACCTGTAGAATTAACAATAACTTCCCTCTGTTCTAATCAAACTACTGACCTGCAAGTATGCCTCAAATCTCAAAACCGTATATATGCTTTTTGGATGGGATACATGTAATCCAAGCACAATAGCGATACATAAATAGAATATAGGTCAGTAAACTTTGTCAAAAACACTTTACAGATACGAAATGCTCTTTAAGAAACTGATACAATCATTTAAATACACAGAAACACATAGCAATTCAGGCATAACTATTTCTATTCTTCACCATTTGGTGTATGATACTGCCAAACACTTGTCATTTCTCTCTATAAAAATATGTTAGTAGTGGAAGAACAAACCTGTTCAGAGATAACTAAAAGATTAACAAAGAAAAAAAGACTGTCAACTCACAGAATTATTATTCTGTTGCTTTCTATTCACAACCATTGACACTGTGGGTATCCAACATGAACAGAGATTAATAGCAGAGCCTTAAGAAAAACAGTAAACTGGTCACTCTGCTAGCTGGTGAGAGTCCTCAAGCACATCAGGATAAGCAGACTGATGTCACCTCACTCCTTTAAGTTATTCACCAGGAGCCTGTTGCTGTATTTTATTTTTTTTCTTCAGCAGAGCTAAATAATTCATCAGGGCATGGTGTTTTGTGAGCAGGCCAGACTGCAGGCATCAGGCCAAGACCAAGGTCACCATGGAGACGTACATGCAGCATCATTCTCATTCCCTCCTTGCTGAGAGAGCGTATGAAAAATGGCATCAGCTGAGCAGCCTTGTTCATTTTAGCAATGAACAATAGGTATAATAAAAACAAAACAAAAAAAAAAAAAAAAAAGGAAGCAAAATAAGGATATAAAATCATCTGCTGTAACTGCACTGAAAGATTTAAATGACAAATGAATCATTAAGCAGTTCCTATTTGCACTGATACAACTATTATTTTACATGAGAGAAATACCAACCCCTCATTATTAATAAGAGCTATTGCTCCTCTTCAAACAAGTGTGTTATCCTATACATTGCAGATGGCAAATTATTAAAGATATATGTTCTTTACACATTTTTTCTTTTTTGTATCTGAAATGCAGTTGTAGAGGCAAAATTAAATCCTAAAATAGAAACAAGATTTATTGGTTTGATTTCCTTTTCCCTATTAAATACACTTGCTGTAAAATACTGATTTTCAGAGTTCTCTCAGCATTCCTTAAGACCTGGGCATATTTATTTTCTAAACAGAAACAACAACAACAAATACTACTCAGAAATGCCCAAAATTACATCAGAGGAAAAATGTTTTTGAATGGTGTTTACTGAAGTATTATTTCTCAGTGAATTAATGGTATATAACATGAAAACATCATTTTTGTAGGTCATATCAATGGCAAAACGAAAATCTATTCTTTAATATTTTTACTAAATTAGCTTAACTTTCTAACCTCTATTCTAGATACATATTGTTGTTTTGACAGTTTTGCTCTCCAGGCACCTACCTGCTATTAAATATCATTATGATCTATTACCCAAAAGCAATAATGTTTTTTATCAGATGTACAATGTAAAAATCTGAAAAAAAAAAAAAATCTGCAACCACCTAGAATAAAATTCCTTTTTTTTTTTTTTTTTTTCTCACTTCTAAGCTTGTTTATTACAGAAAACTTATAAGACTACTCCCTCTAACACATTCCCACATCCTCAAGATTATGTGTTTATTGGAAAGAGTGATTCTGCGGAATGCTGACATCACACAAATACAACATAGTACTATATATATAGCCTTTGCAAACCACGGTGTGCCTTGCATAGGTGATAACGGGAAAACTTACAGTGTGAGACCAAAAGCACACAAACTGGAGGACCACACGACTTCTTTATGGTAACCCTGAATTCAGAAGAAGAGCATCTCTTGCCCTTCAAGGTCTTTATACTCTCCCATTGCCTCTATTACAGACTCCTGCTAGGACTCCAAAACCTTGAATCTACTATAAACTAATATATTGAAGGTTTTTCTCTATGATTGATAATCTCATTCTCTGCTTAGGCTCAACTCTCTCTAGCAATATTCTTGTCTATCCCTTACCCTTCCAGATTCATCTCTAAAAATTGTAGTTGAAGTATATCAGTGTTGTATGAACACAGTAGGCCTCTTCTCGATTTCAGGTGCTCCCACAGAGATTCTCTGTGTTCAAATAAAAGTTCATAAATAGAAACCCTACAACATTTTGCAGCAGTGTCCCCACTGACTATCACATACATGTGAGCAATTTGTATTTTGAGACCAATTCTCCTAGGGTAAATCTGACAGATGAGAACTGAGGACCAATGCATTTCATGAAAAATCTGAGGAGATAAAAGTCACAGAACCCCTGATTTCAGAACTATCATGTCTAATTTAAATCCCAATCCACCCACCAAAAACCACAATATCAATTTGTTTTGTCTTTCCTTTATAATTATGAAGGAGTTAAATGAGCTCAAAATCATGCCTTTTCAGCTTTTTGAGATGGTGTTTTTTTTAATTATTTTATTTATTTATTTATTTTCAGAATAATATTTTGGCATATAAAGATCACAAAATCTAGTTACTAATACATTACCTCCTTTTTTTTTTTTTTTTTTCCTTTTCCCTATTTCATCACACAGAGGATAAAAGTTCCTTTGTCTAGAGAGACTACTAAATCACCCCCAAAAAACGTCTGCTGTTGCACTCTAAACAGAAAATTAGAACAAGTCCCTTTGCTCAATTATGAAATGGTAAGAAGTCAAAGGTTAAAACCTTGTAGCTCAGGTAGGGATAGAATGGTCTATTGCTGGAAGCCTAAATTCCATTACAAGAGAAGGGCAGACCTCCGGGTGGAGTTTTCATTTGGGATGATCTAACTGCAGCCTTCCAAGTCAGCTGGCCATTACATTTATTTTCCATTGGATTTGACAGGTCTGGTCTGCCTCCAAGGCTGCACACAGAACAGCCTGAGTATCATGGAGCTGAAGACCTCATTACAAACATTAAAAAATCCAGATACGGTAACACAAACACCAGCAAGTGTTGGACAGCTGAGGAAATGTGCTGAATGATTGTGATGCTCATGCTGATTTTATATGGACTAGAAGAGAGTTACTTCTGAATCAGACTTCATGTAATGTCAGAACCAGGCCTTTTATTCTCTCCTGAGCATACATAGCATGGAAAAAGTTGTTATTCCTCTGCTTTTTTGATCTGTTGTTTCATGAGTATCACACACTTCTGTAAATCCTTGTAGCTATTGATGTTAATAAATCTTTTTGACATTTACAAATTGTTACTTGCAAAAAGAAGAAAAAAATGAAAAAAATATACAGCTTAATTTGCTTTATTTCTAAAACATGAAGAAAAGGCCTAAGTGAGAGCTTGTTGGTACACTTTTACCTTATAACACAATATAAGTGGTCACAGGGAAAAGTATAAAAAGAACAATTGCCACGAAAACCTACTAGAAACCTTGTTACAGACGGACTCACAGGATGCTGAGGATATATGTTGTGGAAATAAAAGTAATTAACAAAAATCACCTTTCCTGATATAGTACATATTTTGTTATCAAGATTATATGGAAGATATAGATGACATCAGATACAGGTCCTTTTGGATTTGGTGTCCAGCAATTTTCCTGCTTTTTCAATCTTCTATGTACAGTAGTCATGCCATGGACATGACAAAAAAGCACAGATGAATAGTTGTGTGAGTTGCACTAGATTTCACATTATCCAGAAGCAATGGTTTTTCTTCTGTAATGTTCTTAAGGGGAGGGAAAAATGGGATAGAATTGCCTTGTGACCTGCCATGGGAAGACACACTGTTAAGCAGAAGGAGGCAGGTTTTTTTTCAAGTTGTTTGGCTCTCTGTCCATCTCCTGGTTCCTTCGTGCTCTCTGTTGTTAGTTATTTGATCCATACGTCTTTTCCTGTGTAACTCTTGTAGAGAGAATGGCTTACATGATAGTGAACAAAGGATGTTTAAGCTACTAGGAGAATGTATGACATAGTGGCATGCTACTGCTCTTCCAAAGCTAGGCATCTTGACATCCAATCCTCACAGTGCTCTCATAGTGATGTTTGGGCAGATTAACTGAACTCAGTTTCCTCGTATGTATGCTAGGCTTAAAAAAAAAAAAAAAAAAAAAAAATGTTCTCCTTTGACAAAGTAAGAATTTTTAATTTTGTCTAAAGAAAGATGAAATGTCTGATGATGTTTTACAGTGCTAGCATCATACAAACAGACTAGCATCATTAAGTACAGTGTATTGTGACTTGCTTTTAATCACAGAGATTAAACGACCAGACGTTCCACTTGTACCTGAACTGATATGTATGCAGAAATTTGGATCCATACTACAATATGTTAAATGACTTTATTGCTGAACTACATATAACTCCTATGGTATGTGATAAGTTCTATAGGAATCACCAGGGACGGTGAGCTTTTACTGAATGGGATGTTTAAGCAAAAAGTGAACGTGTCTAGACAGTGAAAGCAGTACAGACTGGAGACTCAAAAGAACAATAAGACTGTGGCAGGATGACTGAAAAGTCTGTTTGGAGTGATGACTAATGTTTTCCAGCATATATGTTAAAAGGTTTCAATAAATGTCCTATAAAGTGCTACAGAAAGTACAGATAATGTTTTTACATAGCATTGTTATCATTGTGAAAATTTGTTTGCCACTGTTTGTCAAGCATTTTGAACAAGGGCACATTTATATGCAGAAACAATAAAAAGCAGTCATATTTAGCTGCTAGGCAACTCTGAAAGATTGTAAAGCTCTTCCTCCAGACTACCATCACAACTCCACTTCATCCTGACACCCCATATTTCTTCGTATGCACAATCATGGACTCCTATGTTTTTGCTCTACTATTACAATTGCTTAACAAAATGCTAGGTTGACTAGCAAAATGAAATGCAGTAAAATTAACTTCCAAGGCTGGTAAAGGAAGGTCTCTAAACAAAAGCAGCGAAGTGATGCAGGTCCAGATCTACACATACAAATGCTATTTATTTATTTATTTGTCTCTGGATATGGGGATTTCTTAGTCAGGTGTAGCATTGTATGACTGCTATTGGGAAACAAATTAATGTTGTAACTAGCAAGGCACAGCAGGTAGAATCAGTGATAGTTTCAGGATATCTATGCTTCACTCTGTACTGTAGCAGAGAAATGTCTTCGTATCAGAAGCAGCATCACAGAACACTATAGTGACATATGAGCATCTCACATATTTTAAAATAAACACTTCACTTGGTTCTCAGCCAAAGAAAGGAGGAGTAACACTGCTAATGCTAATGGAGTGGCAGTGGTGAAATATATATCATGCTCTCCTCCTCCACTTGCAGGGAAGTGCAAATAATTTGTCCCAGCATGTAGTTCAAACAAAGAAGCTAGGTCAAAGTAGCAATATTTATAGCTTGTTCTGCTGGTGATCACTGAGACTAATTTTGAGAGAGAATTATTTCAACTTGAGGCAGAAATTATGTCCTCATTTAACATCATGATGGAACATAAGAAAAATATTTCTAGTGACCTGGTATATGTCTGCTTGGTACATAAAGGTAAGTTAAACATAATCAGCTTCATATTTTTTTCCCCGTAAGTGACTTCAATTGCCAATGCCTTGGAGATTGATTGTCAGACACGACATTCAAACAACATCCCTAACTAAGCCTCTCCCAGTTCAAGTATCTGCACTGCCTCGCTTGATATTTTGTTGTAGTATGACATTTTCTAAATAAAATAAAATAAAATAATGACTTTGCCAATCACACAAGAAACATTTCTGGAAAATTATGTCATTTTTATCTGCCAAAGGCTTATCCTGAAAGCAATACTCCCTGTAGCCTACAGTGTTCAGCCAGTACTACTGATGTTAGCAAGAGCTAATCCCATGAGTGAAGAACACAGAGTAAAAGCAACATGAAACATTCTAGCTGGTGGCAGAGGACTCCCAGGCTGCAGACGCATTCCCCTCATGCTTTAACTGAAAGCTTTATAAGAAAGGTACTCCAGGTGACCACAAACACACAAATGTCAAGAGTGAAACTTCTATTAACTTCACTCGAGACATAAATGAACTGTAGGAATTTGTCAGTTACTAGGAATTACCAGTCTTCTACAGAATACTGTAGTTTCAGTATCCTTTCTTCTACTTACAGAATAAAACAACCAAACAAAAAACTTGAAAAGGGGAGAGGAAGCATCACACATTACATGGCAATAGCTGTATCTACACAGAGAATGAGGGAATATCTGAAGAAATGAAATCCAGTAACTCTGATTTCACTTCTGCAGCAGAAATTGGAAATGCATGCTTACAAACCCTTAACACTGTACGATACTTAGACTGACAAAGTAACTCAATCTCATAAACAAAACAAACAAACAAACAAAACACACAAAAAACTGCACATGGCAAATTTATTGTACAAATTGCTGACATGACAGACAAGCATGATGCAATGAATATTTTATTTATCTTGATTTCAAGCTCATTAATGCTGCACCACACAGCAGTTTCACCTACAAGGTCAGACATTAGAAAAATTGCTCATACCGTTTCATAACTGGTTTGTTAAAAGAAAATGGAGGGTGTCAGCTCAAGAGGAAACATTTGGCTTGTGTACAAGTAATAAGCACAATAGTAATCAATAACTTGATTTTGTTTACACAGTGTAAACTGAAGGCAGTATTTCACAGGGAGGAGGTTAATAATATCAATGACAAACAAATAAAAATAAAAGCATGGAAAAAAACACTGGTCTTTCTCCTTTTCAAGACACCGATCAGTCTGTCTTACTCAAATACAGTTCTCAAAAGCATGCTTTCCCAGATTAAGGAAAATTCTTCTGCTGTACACTAGGCTGAGCATTATAAAGAGAAGTAAGAAGAAGAAGAAGAGAAGAAGAAGAAGAGAAGAATAAGGAAGAAGAAGGAAGAAGAAAGAAAGAAGAAAGGAAGAAGAAAGAAGAAGAAGAAGAAGACAAAGAAGAAACAGAAGGTGGCTCATTTTTTTGTTTTCCTGAGTAACAATCTGAATGTGGTCTGCAAGGTTAATAACGCTAGACCATTGCTACTACAGGAGTTCAGAGGATTACTAGTAGATAACACAAGTTGATCATCCCACTATATTTTCCAAAAATATAGTTCAAATAAACTCTCACTGACATTCTTCTTGACAGTCCAAGGAAGTAGGACTTTAGCTCTGGTATGATCAAATTCAGCATAGTGCTGGGCAACTTGCATCACCACTAACCGTACTAGCACAATGCCAGGAAAAAACATGTCCATCTCCTCAATAGTTAGTACCTCCTATTTCAAACCAAAACTTGCAACCAAGAACGACATGATCATATGAAAGCAGAGATTCCAGACAAATACAATGCAGGGCAGACAAGTTTTTGTCTCTCAACTTACTGTATGCAACAAATGGCAACAACATGATTTCAGACATTTGAAGGCAAATTTTCTAGATCATAAGTAAAACCTGACTGCACCCTTTTCCAATAGACCAGTATGACTGTACCACAGACTAACATGAAATAAAACCTTTATCCTCAAGTCTTAAAATCTGGTTAAATTCTCCTTTTACCACAAAAGTGTCTGGGGCTAACTTTTCTTTGTGATGCTTGGACGATACAAATCCAAATTAAATACTGATATGCAAAAACAAAGAAACTACAAAACAATCAGCTTTCCAATACAGTCTCTGTCAGAGAGTTATCCAGAAGAGATTCATAATTTTAATATATTATATATAAACACAGTCAGACCTCTAATATATTGCAATACTGTGTTCTTATAGAATAAATCCATACAACATAACTTGAAGCTTACAGTGAACTCAAGTGCTAATTTCTTGTACAGAATCTGCTTTATTTTACATCGGACTAGTTCTACAGACGTCAGGTACTGCAATTACAATGCTTTTTTTTTTTTTTTTTTTTTTTCCCCTCTCCTCCAACATTTGTGATTAGAGCTTTACGTCAGATCTGGACATAACAGGTAAAATTCATTCCACTATTTTAGAGGCTCTTTGGGCACCTGCAACTCAGAAGCCAAATCCAACTCTGTTAGTAGAAGCAAAGAGCAATGTTCCTTCTCTGTTCTTTCAAAACAGAGTCACACCAGCCACTGTATTTATCTGACGTAAGTGTGCTTCTGCTGAATTCTTACTTTGAAATTCATGGTTTGCTGTTTCCTTACTACCTAAGCAACATTTTCTGAATCACAGAAGAGATATGTGGTGGCTGATTTAAAATACATCCCATTACAGACTTATGTGGTTAAAATACAGCTGAACTTCCTGTTTGCATTCTTGGACAAGCAGAATCCCTATTACCAGGTCTTCCAAAGGTCATCTCCTGATTTTCACTTGTGCAGGAAATCAATCACTAAGGGAATTCTGAAGTTTAAATATATGTTTTTAAGTAGTCAATTATTTGTCCCCTGCATCAAGATTAAAGAAAATAAAAGAGCAAAATAAAAGAATATAAAAAGAGAAAAAACATCCGATTACATAGTGAGAAGAAGGATTTATATTATCTATATACTGTTTTCTAAATTAACCTATTTAGTTCACAAATGATTTTTAGTTTATCATGTTTATCATAGTTTATATATGTCAATACTGACATTGGTACTTTAATGTACTGCTTTTGGAAGTCTAATCTTGGACCTCTAGGATACCACTTCAAAACTCTATTTTGTAGCATCAAAAATTAGAGTTACAAAATCACAAACTTAGTTTAAAAGCAGTAAAAGCTTTTATAGTTTCTCCTCCAATGAGCAAAATCACAGATCGTGTAAAAATAAAAGCTACATCTCTGGAACACTACCCAGTCACTGCAGCTGCAGTCAGTGGTTAAGTCAAATGTTAGGCTAGTCAAAGTTAGGCTTCTCCCATGGTCAAGCACAAGGCCAGCCAGCTAGCCACTGTCAGTTTAGTGGTGTTATGCAAATTGTATAATGGTAGTAGTCATCACACTCTTGTGTTGGCAGCTGTTAGAAGCACTTTGGCCTTTTGAAGTGGCAAGTTTTAATAGAGGCAAAAATATCACCAAACAGTTCTGAAGGCAATCAAAACTGAAAGTGGTAATGAAGTGAGTATTGTGACTAGAGTGTTAGGTAGACTTCACCTTAAACATTTGGTAGATATTCATGAAGATGGTTTACTGCAGATAATGGAAATATTAAGTTTCTTTAACTGTGAAATACCTGTCCTCATTTCAGGAAAGGAAAAAGTAATCTATAAACTGTGAACATAAAAGTTCAAAAAGCAGAAGACAACCAAAAATATTCTAAAAGCCTTTTTATGTTTTTTACACCAGTCTGGTTGATTCCACAGGCCATATTCACAATTGGTAGCATTGAATTAAATGTTATTAGAAAAAGGCACTTTCACATATGGTGGCTGGGATGGTGGGGATGACAAACTCCCAACTGACCCTGAACATGTGCGGGATTTGCTACTCCACCTGGATCCCTACAAGTCCATGGGTCCGGATGGGATTCATCCCCGGGTGCTGAAAGAGCTGGCGGATGTCATCACGGAACCTCTATCAATTATTTTTCAACGATCCTGGTAATTTGGAGAGGTCCCGGTAGACTGGAAGCTGGCAAATGTTGTGCCGATTTTCAAGAAGGGTCAGAAAGAAGACCCTAGCAATTACAGGCCTGTCAGTCTCACGTCAGTGCCTGGTAAAATCATGGAGAAGTTGGTTCTCGGACTTATTGAGGCGCACCTGGGGGACAAAGCAGTCATTGGTCCCAGCCAGCATGGGTTTGTGAAGGGTAGGTCCTGCCTAACTAACCTGATTTCCTTTTATGATAAGATCACCCGTATGGTGGACCAAGGGAAACCAGCTGATGTGATTTTTTTGGACTTCAGCAAGGCTTTTGACACGGTTTCCCATAGGATCCTACTGGACAAAATGTCCACCATACAGCTAAATAAAAACATCATACGATGGGTGAGCAATTGGCTAACGGGCAGGGCCCAAAGGGTTATGGTAAATGGAGCTGCGTCAGGCTGGCGGGCGGTCACCAGTGGGGTCCCTCAAGGCTCAATTTTAGGGCCGGTACTTTTCAATATTTTTATAAACGATCTGGATGTAGGAATAGAGGGTATTTTGAGCAAGTTTGCTGATGACACCAAACTTGGAGGAGTTGTGGACTCAAATGAGGGCATAAAGGCCTTGCAGAGGGATCTGGACAGGTTGGAGAGCTGGGCGATCACCAACCGCATGAAGTTCAATAAGAGCAAGTGCCGGGTCCTGCACCTGGGACGGGGAAACCCTGGCTGCATGTACAGACTGGGCGATGAGACGCTGGAGAGCAGCCTAGAAGAGAGGGATCTGGGGGTCGTGGTAGACAGCAAGTTGAATATGAGCCAGCAGTGTGCCCTGGCAGCCAGGAGGGCCAATCGTATCCTGGGGTGCATCAAGCACGGCATCGCTAGTAGGTCAAGGGAGGTGATTGTCCCGCTCTACTCTGCACTGGTGCGGCCTCACCTCGAGTACTGTGTGCAGTTCTGGGCACCACAGTATAAAAAGGACATGAAACTGTTGGAAAGTGTCCAGAGGAGGGCTACGAAGATGGTGAAAGGCCTTGAGGGGAAGACGTACGAGGAACAGCTGAGGTCACTGGGCCTGTTCAGCCTGGAGAAGAGGAGGCTGAGGGGAGACCTCATCACAGTCTACAACTTCCTCGTAAGGGGGTGTCAAGAGGCAGGAGACCTTTTTTCCATTAACACTAGTGACAGGACCCGCGGGAACGGGGTTAAGCTGAGGCAGGGGAAATTTAGGCTGGACGTCAGGAGGGGGTTCTTCACAGAGAGGGTGGTTGCACACTGGAACAGGCTCCCCAGGGAAGTGGTCACTGCACCGAGCCTGTCTGAATTTAAGAAGAGATTGGACTGTGAACTTAGTCACATGGTCTGAACTTTTGGGTAGACCTGTGCGGTGTCAAGAGTTGGACTTGATGATCCTTAAGGGTCCCTTCCAACTCAGGATATTCTATGATTCTATGAACATGTCTGAATTTAAGAAGAGATTGGACTGTGAACTTAGTCACATGGTCTGAACTTTTGGGTAGACCTGTGCGGTGTCAAGAGTTGGACTTGATGATCCTTAAGGGTCCCTTCCAACTCAGGATATTCTATGATTCTATGAACAGTGTAAGCGACAAAAGGTAAGGAAGCGGAGAAGTCAACTGATGCAATACAGTCCAAAGTTTTGTTCTAATGTGATAGATATAAAGTTCTTAAGGTATACAGACCAGTGCAGAAGAATAAACATTACAGTCAATAGCTGTCAGTAGACATGAATAGCTGTCAGTCTCACTGAATGAGGAAAATTACTGTTAGACTCATGGTATAGGGAAAGGAAAGAATCCAGTCCCTTACTGCTGATGACATAAACCATATTAAGAGAGGCCTTTCATTAAATGGTTAGAATTTATCACAATTTAATTCCACCCTCCCCCTCAAAAAAATTTTCTTTCTGGTATGCTTTCACAGTGGCCACTCCTCTAGTGATGTTACACTTCCTTCTAACTACAAGATTAGTTTTACACATAGATAGTTTCTCTCTACTTCTTTTTGTACTAATTTTAACCTTTATGCACAGGTTGAGACTATGAATTTAGAAACGAATATTCATCTTAAGTATTCAATATACTGTTCATTGACTCAGTTAAAGCACTGAGTGATTCAGGGCTTTTCAAACAGTATGGAGTAAAATCCTGGATACAATAAAACTAATGGCAAAATCTGACCAATTCCATGAAGTTAGAATCTCATCAAAGTTTTCCAGTCAAGACCACTGGAAATAAATACCTGATTAGGATTGAAAATAGATATCTGATTAGGATAATAACTAAATAAGCAAACAAATAGCAGTTACATAAAAGAAAATGGGAAATATCGGTGGATTCCCTTCTCTCAGTTGCTTCTCCCTATCACTCAAACATGGGCAATGCATGAGCTCTATTAAAAGAAACCATGGAGCAAAAGCATATTTGTACTCTCCTTTTCTACATAAATCTTAAGGCTGCTGACTTCTTTCAATTACTCTGAATTCTTTGTTCCAAGGGAGAAAAAATACATTATTTTTTATTACTTTACACCGAAACACCAAACACCGTTACACAGTTTGCAACTACACATGTAGCTGTTTTATTTCTAAGAAGTTAAAATCTACAAAGACCTTTCTTTGTAGGGAATTTAAAATTGAAAGCCCCATTCTGTCCTTTTCTAGCTATCATGTTAATGCTAATGTGCTTGATGAATTTCTGTATTGTATTATTTTATTAGTTAAAACACTAGAAAAGCTATAGTTTCTTAAGGCTCTCCTGTCTCAGCCACTTGTAATTTTTACCAAACATCACCAAATGTTCTAGTATTTTGAAAGCTCAGTTTCAGCTTAAGAATCATTGCTTGGCTGCTAAAAATTTAGAGAAGGATGGGAATATTCATAAAGACACACACACACAAACCTTACAATGAAATGGATTTTTTTTTTTTTTACTTTATTTTGAGCAAAACTAGAGAAAGAAAACGTTTCTACAGAATAAAAATCTTTTGGTCCAATTTAAATTGACATCAACTCTTTAGAAAGATCTTGCATGTAGAGAAAAATTCTCTAATATCTCAGTGGAAAAGACATCTAAGCAATTAATCTACGAAGAACAATGACTCTATCTTTATCTGACTGCTAGGACAAAAAGTGAATTCTCTCAGCAGCCAGAAGAAATGATGAGATTATTCACAAAGGAACTAAAATACTGTTTTTTCTCTAAGTGAGCCTGTCAGTGCAAAACAATAGAGTAGAGCTAAATATTACAAAGGAAGCTCTTCTGGAATAGAAGATTGCAGATATAATCACTCTTCTTCCCCAAGTGCAGACCTGAAAATCAACAGTAGATCTATTCTCCGTTCAATTACATGATAGCAGAAACCTTAGTCAAATAGTACATCTGGTATATTCAGGTATTTGCAGATCTGGATTTACAAAGAAGTAAATAAGCAAACATATAAACATAAAATGGCCATTAATCTTCTTATTCGGATCAAGTTGTTTTCACAGTTCTGAAGATCTAAAGCAAGTAGTGTAAATAAATCAATGAAATTACATACCTGACTATGATGATATCTAAACTCTAGCATTAACACTGAAATGTAAATTTTTGTTGAATTAATCCATGTTACTTTACTGTATAGTACTTGAAAACTGCTAATTATTCTTGAGAACACATGGCTCCTACCCAGAGAAATTATTAAAATGTCATTTTCATTTTTATCTTCTTGGGGATTGTCTATCAGACCACAGACATTTAGCAAGCTTATACTTCTAAAATATATTTTTTAATTACTTACTCTTCATAAAAATGCTTAACATTCTGTTCTCTCTCCTTAAGGGCATCAGATAGCTGTTTTCAAGTTTGTATGTTTAGGAAAGAAAAACAGCCTTTAAAATCACTTAGGGTAAGGCATCAAATAACTCTTGTGAGTATTGTATTTATAAAACAGGGCAAAAATATACTGTCTAAGTTAGATAATATGTTGTACACTGACTTAAACAGGCCCAGGCCTGGTCTCATTAAGGTTAAAGGCAAAACTGCCTTGATGTCAGTAGAAAAATGTTGTGTTCCTTATATCCCTAACTAAATATTTAAAATACATGAAATCTAAATGTGTATGAAATAGTGCCTTCTTGCATTAAGGGATAAATCTGTGTGTAGATTTATATATATAAATCTACATATATATATATACATATATATATATATATATATATATATATATAAATCTGTGATGATGTGTAGAGCATCAGAGCGACAGGATGAAAATCATACCACCATAACAGAGTTCTGTTCTTTGGCTTTGCCAGAAATACTAGTGTCTAGTGTGATCTATGATGATCTACATTATCCAGGGAATGACAAATATGTCACTGGACTTCTAGGATGGTCATGATTTTCTAGAATGTTATCTAAAGCCCAAACAAGATAGGCCACAGGGGCTAAACACCAAATAGACAAATTTAATGAAACCTACCATTGCAGAGGGAAGGGATTCAACACCAAATTAAGACATCTGAATACCAATGTCTACACGGGGGAGCCTCATAGATACAGGTGTCTTGACACACTCCATGACTTAAACTCTGCAATAGGATTCGAGTACCTAAACAGAAAGTGCTACCTGAGATGACCTAGGACACACAGCCTGACTTCCAGCTGCTAATCTGAAAAAACAAAGCTTCCATAGATATTACATTATTTCTGCCAGCTTTATGCATATTTCACCCTT
Source organism: Aythya fuligula (assembly GCF_009819795.1). Taxonomy (NCBI): domain Eukaryota; kingdom Metazoa; phylum Chordata; class Aves; order Anseriformes; family Anatidae; genus Aythya; species Aythya fuligula. The sequence continues at coordinate 133,002,576 of NC_045560.1, forward strand.
GTGCTCCTTAAATGGTGCTAGATGCCTATATGTAAGCAAGTAAATCATGCTGCTAGTCAATACTAGCAATGGAATCCAGAAAAAGATTCAGGTCATTCTGATGTTGACATTAAATGGCTGATTAGCTGAATTATTCTCTCTGCTTCATTGATTTCCGGGAACAGATTGTTATTAATACACAGGAAACATACATAAAACACATTTGAACACCTAAATGTAAGTATTGTTGTCTCAAACTGAATCCCTTTTCCAATCTAACCCAGAGGGCAGCCTTGCTGCTTGCACACTGGCTAGAAAGTGTATCTCATACAAATAATCCTGAACAAATCTCAGCATCAGGATGTATGTTAGCAAACCAATCCAACCTTCCCACATAACACATTTTGAGATTTTTGTTTGGCAAATGTTACAAAATATGCAGAGCATGGACATTATGATAGCTCACATGCACAAGTGTCACAAACATCTTTAAGTTTGTGTTTGTGAATATACTAATGACATGACATGTGAACTCAAAAAAAAAAAAAAAAAAGAAACAAAATGATTTCTTCACAGGTTGTTGTATCTAGATATCTATAAAACTCCTACTAATATCCAGTTTTATTCTTCAGGTGGTAATACTTAAATACAACAATGCACAATACTTACAGAATCATAGACTGGTTTTGATTGGACCTTTAAATCCCATCTAATTCCAACCCCTGCCATGGTCAAGGACAACTCCCCCCACCACACTGCATTGCCTAAAGCCCCATCCAGCCTGGCCTTGAGCACCTCCAGGGATGGGGCACCCACAGCTTCTCTGGGCAACCTGTGTCAGTGCCTCACCACCCTCTGAGTGAAGGATTTCTCCCTAAAATGTAATCTAAACCTAGTCTCTTTTAGTTTAAATCCATTTCCCTTTGTCTTATCCCTACACCCCCTGACAAAGAGTCACTCCCCAGCTTACCCATAGCCCCCTTTAGGTACTAGAAGGCCACTATAAAATCTCCCCAGAGCCTTCTTTTCTCCAAGCTGAACAACCCCAAGTAGCTCAGCCTGTCTTCATAGGAGAGGTGTTCAAAAACATCACAAACTATTCTAGCCCTTCTGACACAGTGATAGCAATTCACACAAAACTGCATATATTTTTAAATCAGGTACTGTTAGTCTATTTCAGCTGCACTACAGATTTCAAACGAAGTGATAATTTAAATAAAGCCTTTGTTTCTCGCTGCTCCTCCTGTTGTTTTGTTGTTGTTGTGTTTTTTGTTTTTGATTTTTTTTTTTTTTTTTTGTAAAGTCAAAGAAATGCACAGAATTACCAGTCAGTGCATATCATCTATTCTCATACACAGATGCTCTCACTTTGGCTTGCAGAACAGACATCACTTCTATCAGAAACTGCTTAACTGGAGACAACTTTGAACTATTGTTGCCGCCAAAGGAAAAGTCTACTGAAAAGAATTCTTCCACTGTAGTTTTCCATAATGTACATTTAGCAGTTTGTTTGTTTGTTTTTTTCAAGTGCAATTTTGGAAGTTCCGCCACTGTGGATTTTAAAGTTTGACTTTACAAAATGCCGGAAAACATACAATAGCAAGCAATCTAGCGCACTGGCAGAGAAATAGACTCTTAACAAGTCTTTCTCATCTCTTCTATCTATGATTCTATGGTTCAATAATGACTGATGACTTTCCCTGGCTGCAGGCAATGTCCTGTAAAGAGACAAGCTGAGGATGCTGAGGAAAGTACCTTGGCAGGAAAGTGTGTGTGTGTGTGGTGTGTGTGTGTGTGTGGGGGGGGGGGGGGGGGGGAGTTGGAGGGAAGGGGGAAGAAAAGAAAAGAAAAGTAGAACAAAGGAAGACTATAAGGTACAGGAACCTTGAAGAAAAAGATTCAGTTTCCAATTCTATAGTATTTAACATGTCAGCACAGCAAAGCTCTTATTCTCCCAGTGCCTCATTCTTTGCCTTTTTTTTTTTTTTTTTTCTTTTTTTTTTTAATAAGCAGTGGTATGTGAGCTGCATATCTGCCTATTAGTGGTGTATAATAAAAACATTAATACCTGGAGCAGTGAAAAGTCAATCCTTTATTTCAACTCATGGAAATCCACAAATATTCAAACAAACAAAGAAAAAGGCTAGATACTGTGATAACAAGGCAACATGTCTGTGGAACAAATCACTTTATTAAATAAGTGAATTTGTTTAAAAATAGAATACTTTAATTTTGCATTGTGCAACACACAGATTGATCTGAAATACATTTTATTTGATAAGACTTTTACACTGAAAGATATTTTGAAGCAAACTACTTGTTTTTGTATTTGGGTATCAAAAAATTATCATATTCAAACTTTCATCCTGAAAGAGAATGTCATACTCTGTATCTTCAATCATTTTCTGACATCCTTCATGTAATCCTACTGACAATATTTTCTATCTAGCTTTGGTACATATATTAAAAAAATACAAACAAACAAAAAGAAATAAAACAGTGTTTGAAATGTTATTATTGACATGTTTTTCATTTCTTCTGCTCTGGTATTTGATATGATGAATATATTCATCACTTCATTATTACACAGATGACCTAAGTGAAATGCTGTATTTATTTTTATATATATATATATATATTTTTTTTTTTTTCCTACTATTTTTTACATGACAAAAAAGGGAAACAGGTCAGAGACAAATGAATGATCTAGAAACATTCATGGCTCTTTAGCATCATTTCATTTCTATTGTTCTTGACATGTATTGGAAAAGGCAGCAAATACTCCTCAATTAGTCCAATCTACATTTGTGAAAGCTCAGTTAAGGATATGACAGCTCTGTTATCACTATTGATAGCTCTGTTATCAATATGAAGACTCATTATGAAACCAGACACATGAACCAGATCTCCAGCCCCCCAGCACATTGCTTCAATCACTTACATCACCTCATTTTTCCTACATACCCGAAAATACATGAAACAAAGAGACACCTTTCCAAAGCTGACATACTGTGTAAGTAAGGAAGGACAGAGGTATTAGAAGCCAGAATTTGTTAATTATTTAAATTAATTAATGAAAATAGAAAAATGGAATGCAGTTCTTTTTTTTTTGTGATATACGTAGAGCTAATAAGAGGAAAAACAAAACAACAAAAAAAACCTCTCACTTGCCAAAATCAAAATCATGCTGTACATTTAGCAATATAAATCTATTACTGCTAGTAATAATAATAAATTTTATTGTGAGGAAGACAGATCATTTATTTTGTTTGCAATTAAATATATCACTACAATTCCAAGCAGCATGTAAACCACGGCATGCAGACAAACACAATCTGGCAGTTGCTCTGAGAAGACAGTGGGTCAAAGTAATTTCCTAGAAGAACATCACACAACCAAAGTCTGAGGTAAGAAAAAAATATGACAGGATCACCACCTTCAGATCCGGATGCGGTACAAGAAAGAAGCAATTTCCTCTTTGCTACACTTCATAAAAATCTATTGAGACATTTAAAGGAAGCATACTTCTTCCCATTGAAAGGGTTGCTTTTACTTTTGTTTTGCTATCTACTTTTTAAATAAATTGATGATTTTTCCCTCTGCCATTGAGTTGGTAATTTTCTGAAAAGGAAGTCTCCCCCTTGCCAACCTGCATATCACACTTGTAAGTGGAGATGTGATTACAGGTTAGCAAAAATGAAGAGGACCAATGGAATAAAACTGCTTCTCTACAAGATCATGAGGAAAAAATATAATAAAAAATAGATTCTGAGGTTAGCATTTCTTTTATAATTACCTATCCAATTACTAAACCAGCTCAATTGCTTCTGAAAATATGCTGAACATCATCTTCGTTTACTATAGCCATGTCACATAAGTGGGAAAAACTGATGAAAATCCACATAGGTTTGTCTTACAGCAAGCACCTTGTCCCCCATAAGCACAGCTTGGTATGAGTAGTACGAGGGAGTCAATACAGTTAGAAGCTTAAAGTGGAGGGTATCAGTCCTAGGGGGGCATTCCAACTCAGTTCTCCAATAAGGAAGCAAAGCCACTTGCAGACCAAGAGGTAGCAATAGAGAGACAAATCTACTTTCACCCTGGCCCTAGAGTGACAGATGCCCTTTTAAGACCTATCTATAAGGAATTTGTCTCAGTATTGCTCTTGATATACAGAGACATCCTCTCTGAGCAATCCATAGCACATCTGTTATTTCTGCACTGCTACTCCACACAAGGGTCACTCACAATACAATCCCTACAATCCCTAAAGAACTAATAAAAAAGGCAAAATATTTCTCATCCAACAGTCAAGACAATTGTCAAATCATATATTTTATGAACGTGTTTCCATACATTGTAACAAAATCGGCTATTTTCTCCCGAAAGCATCAAGTGACTTTAGTGTTCTACAGAAGTTCTCGGGCTCATTGCTTCAGCTGCACATCTTCTGTTGCAGCAGTTTTTAAACCCTGAATTTTAAAACCCTTTTCAAATACCGGGTTCAAGCCTTAGCACTTGAGATTGGATTGCCTATGGCTAAGCAGTGGAATCAACAGGAGAAGTTTCGTCATACCCTGAAGCCTTGATCTTGAAATTAACAGGTGATTTTAAACATGACGAAAACACCTGAACAAGACCCTAAGTCAATTATGTGTTGTAATACCTAAAGGTGTGCTAGGACTATTATAATCACTGCTGAAGTGCAGGCAATTCCACAGCTGGGATAAACCAGCTTTTAACAAATAAACATTGTACCAGCAGTTTCAGTTAACAAGTAAAACTACAGAAATATTCTTTTTCTATTTCTGTAATTTCTGTCAATTTTAACTCGACACAGAAATAAGTTGTTACCACTTAATTGCTCTTACTGTACAGCGAAGATGCTTATAATGAATGATGATAAGCAGGAACATGAATGAACAGTTGCCAAGCAACCAATAAATAAAGGTTCCAAATAGCATGACCTCTCTTTAAAAGATAAAGCTCTAATCATAATTATTTTTCAAATCCATTTCTGTGCCAAGTAAAATCATGTTTGCAGCACTAATCCTGGTCTTCCTCATACAAAATTAAACTAAATCTGTCATTTGACATATCACAGTTAGCAAAGTGAACAGACTCAACCTGCTCCTTCAAACTACAGTCAATTGCGTGGTTTAAGGACAGCAAACAGGTTAGACGATAAACTGAAATCTGAAACAGGCAGGTAACAAGCATTACACAATTTAATAAAGGTCATTTTAAAAAGTTACATCTCAGCTTTAAGGATCATCAAAAAGCATCAACACAAAGGCTTCCACAATCATACAGTAAAGTAGAAGGATGAGATAGACTTTAAAACACTGACAACAGATGCAGTTTAAAATGTTTAAAATCCATATAATACTGCATTCTATCTTTATAAACTCTTACAATTCAGTCTTGCTGAGTGCATAAGGAGAGCTGAGATGCCTAGAGCAAGCACTGACCTTTTAGATGGATTCAAATAAAACTGACAAAGAGCAACATAAATCTTAAACCAGTTAAAGAAGATGGTATATCCACTCTGAAGAAACAATGAACGGTTATGCAGGAGCATTATTCTACTGCAGGATGCCTTCTGAATAATGGAAGGGGAGAGAGCTTGGGATTGTTCAGGCTTTTTTTGCTGAACTAATAAATTGTGTATTTATTTTAGTAAGATCTTTTCAGAAAACATTAGGAATACATGTTTTGGCAGGTTTCTCTTGCACTAAATAAGGTGATTACATAAATCTTTTTGTTTAACTATTTTATTTCTTTTCTTTAGTGGAATTGAGAACAACTAATAGCTCTCAATTAGATCTCAAAATAGCTGTGATGCTCCATCACTAAGTAGTCAGAAATATGCAATAGAAAAATAAAGATGAAATAGAACTATAAACAAATCCGTCCTGCATCTAAGGTCTAAAACACTATGTCAGTGGTGAACTCTTCAGAACTGGGACCATTTTTTTCAATCTGTATTTGAACAAAATAAGAGGCAAAAAAATCTAGAAGGTTATCTGAAACATTTTAAACAACATTATCTCATGCTACACAGTAGAAAATTGATCTACTGTAATTTTTGTAAAAAGGAATTGTTTTAATTATAGCAGAGAATATACTTTACTGACTAGTAATCTCCACATACATTTATTTTATAATATTAAATGAGAGCCTATTTGTCATGTAGTAGGTATTTGCCTACTGTAACAGAAACGAGTTCTGTTGCCTATTAGGCATAGAACTTTCTGAACATTAGTTTCCTTATCTGTTCATCAGAAACCCTTACAGAAGGTTTTCTTTGCATCTGTATTTCCTCAATAATCAAATAGGAAATATCCCATATTATATCTATATTTTTATTGAATAATATTTCTCCATCTAGCCACCTCCATCACCAGATCCAAGCCTCCTAATCCTCTCCAGCCTCCTAATAATTTCATCTTGAACTTCTTGTTTTCACAAAGAGACAGTTCATTTAGTAGATATGTTATCCAAGGGCAAGATTGAGAATTTGAACAACTGAGAATCAGGCGTACTATCTGCACCTAAAAACAATGAAGATGACCCTGTAAATTCTTTTTAGGACACACAGCACTATTTACATCAAAAACACTTTAATTGCTTCTCCTTAATTCTCTCTGAGCTTGAATTTTAACAAGGTAGAAAAGTAAAGTTTTGTGCTTGCAAACCTGCTAAGCAAGCCCACTGGCTGACAAGTGTGTAAAGGTGATATTGGAAGAATGTTTCCCTCCCAAATGTTTATTCCCTTTCAATTGCCAGCTGAAGAATTAAACTGGACTGCTTTTAAGCTTAAATGACCCAGAGCCCATGAAAGAAAAGGTCCTAGATTACCACTGGACAGGAGATGGATGCTAGTTATAAACTTTATTAACAATGAAAACAATGTGGTTCTTAGGCACTTATAGCCATGGAGGAAATTGATAGTATTTTCTTGAAGTTTTGATTCTACTGTATTTTGTTCCACAATAAGAAATTTAACTGTCACACATCTGAAAATGGGAGGAGATAAAAGACTGTATTGTTTTAAAGAGCTGCTCACACTAAAATAAGATTCATTTTAAGACCTTCCCTAGGGATTCAAGTCTATAAATTTAGCATTAGAATAAAGAAACTAGAGTGTAACTGCCTGCTTGAGGAGAGAGATGATGAAGCATGCTTTGTTTCTAGTGCTTCCCACATCTCAGATACAGTGAATGAAACCAGGTGGGAACCTAAAAGCAGTTCTTTCCTTAACAGGCTTTATGCACATACCCAGCTGATGCGGTTACTCACAGGAATAAGAATATCCAGTATTAGAATACAAAATTGAATCTTATTCTAGATTCATGATTGACTATCCTGTCTTCTGACCAAGGTGTACTTGTTTAAGTAACCCTTAAATAATGTTGACATTGCTTTCTATTTTTTATATTAAATAAATATCATTAAATATACACAACTACTATTTAAATATATACATAAATTAATTGATAATATTAGAAGATGAGCTCACAGATCAATACCAGCTCAAACAGTACAATAATATTGGTTTTAGGAAAACATTTAAGTATCTATACAGTCTTACATGAATGATACTCATGAAAGACCATAGATAGACAATCCCAATAAGACATATTATTACTATAGTGAGGAACTTTGAGGGAAAAAAGAAAAGCCTGGCTGGCTCAGAATATCATCCTCTATCAGATTCTGAGAACAAATTATCTTGTGCTTGTTTGTATCAATTTTACTATTTAAATGTGTGTTTAATAACTGTTATTCCATTATCTATTTCACTGATGGGCATTTTCCTCTATTATCGTATGGAAATAATTTAAAATAGTAGAAAGAAAAACCTACATCATTAGCCATATCCTTCTGTTACTGCAATTGCTTATGGATGTTATAGTTCTGGACCAATAGTTCAACATTGAAAATAGGAAGCTAACAGTATAGTCCTTAGTTGTTCACATGATGTTAAAAGCAATGTTTCACCAAAATACCTACCACTGGTAACCAGTGAACTTGACCATTAATGTTAAAATCTTCCTACACATACCAGTATGTGAAACTTAAAATTCATCATGACTTCTTCAACTATCAATTCAACTATTCAACCACCTCTCATGCAGCTTTAACACAAAACTCTCATTGCCTCAGAGTGCAAGTGTGCTCCTCCAGAGTCCCATACTCCATGACCTGAATCCTACTCAGCTATGTCTATTAAATACAATACTACATATATGAACACAATTCAGAATTGACAACTCAGGTATCATTGGAAGCTTAAGGACTTCATCCATGTAGATATTTGCTTAGAAGAATTTTACACAGAAGCAATAAAATTACAAAGAAAGAACAGTAATGTTCATATAAGCTTGTAACCTTCATCTGTATGTTTTTCTTTTAAAAGGCAACATTTTATTTAATATCTTTGAGCTACAGTAGTATCTCTTAAGAATTGCTCTGGCTCACAGCCCAACAAACCAGCATTGAAACAAACAAACAATCCAAAAGTGCTACAGAAATGTTTCTTTTCAATTAGGAAAATGAATTAACAGAGGCAGAATAATAAGAGGAAATAAAAGATCTCTGTTTTTAGAGGAAATAAAGGATCTCTGTATTTTATAATGTTCAACAGGTATTATCTGTACTTTATTTAGAAACCGGAAATAATTAAAATCTGCTTTCCAACCATCCTAAGTATCTGTTCAGGGACATTTTATTCAACTAAATATACACTGCTTCTTTCCTGAAACCTGTTTCGTATGTAAATTTGTATTGCCATAAGAATTGTCATATATTCACACAATTTACCATCAAGTACAATTGTATTATGCACTTGTGCTGACATAGAGTGCTGTACAGCACAATACATACACTGCTACTGCCAACACCTTTGCCTCAGATTTCTCATGATTTTAGCCTTTGCTGTTCCCTACAAGAAGAAAGTTGAATTTGCAGTGCTATCCAAATAGCATGAACATGGGAATGGCTGTTCTGGGGCAAAACTCAAGTCTGTCTAGACAGGATCATGTCACAGAGTAGTCAAAAGCAGTGGTTTAGGGAAGAACCTCACATTAGGACAACTCTTGAATACCAGAGAAATTCCCTCAAAACAGATTCTGGCTCCCAGCAATCTGTGGCTCAAAGACTGAAATATGAAAAGAGACTGAGAGAGCTGGCTGGTATATGATGAACTGGGAGGAAGAACTTGAGATGGAATATTTCGAAGAAGGAAATATGTTCCCTCATCACACTACTGCATTTCACCCAGCAGTGTCTCTTGCCACTGGTATTGTCTTTTGCCCTCCAAACGTGTTGTTTTCCATATGGATGAGGTGGCAAAAATGAAACTGTTTCCCTTCTTTCCTCATAAAACCTCCTTCTGACTGGAGTTGGCCTCCTGTTCCTATTCCACTTGACGAAACCAATCTTTTTCTCCTCCCACACTAGCTCCATCTGCTGCCCGTCTCTCCAGCAGAGCCAGATGCCAGCAAAGCAGACTACTGTGGGAGGAGAAAGTTCTGTTGCTGGAATTTCTTCCCTATACCCTGCAGGGGGCCAGCCTGTGAAGCCTGGAGAGGCTACTGAGAGCAACTTCCTCCCTTCCATGCTGCTTTCCTATGCTCATCCATAAAGAAGGCAGCTGAGGACAGGAGCAAAAGGAGAAAACTTCAACATGCACTATGAAATTGGTGACTTCAATATTTATATAGCAAGATTCACAACAGACTACAGACTACACACTGCATAAACGCATAAGAAGACATGAGTGTTGCCCCAAAGCGCTTACAGTCATACTGAAGTGGAGATGTACATTTGTGATATGAAATGAATGAGAGGGACTAGTGTGCAGATAGCACACTAGGAAAAAAAAAAGAAAAGGTAGGATGTATGATCAAGAGAGATTTTAATGATGGAGTAAAGACGATACTTTCCAGAGAGAAAGAAGTCAGAGAGGGAAGCTGAGGTTGCGTGTTGCTAAGCAGAAAGGAGGACTGCATGTGGCAAGGGAAACTGCCATCCAAGAGGGAAAGGATAGAATGAAAGCAGACAAGGAAAGAAAATGTGATTTTGGTATGTATGAGGTGATCTTGCATGAGGAAGGATGAGAGAAAGTAAAGGTAAGGACTTGAGACAGAAAAGGAGACAGTTTAGGGATGGAAGACCATCTGCGGGGGTAGTCTTGACATAGACAGGAGCAAGAATGAGTGTCTCTAAGTGAGAAAAAGAGCTCACATAAAACAAGCCAGTATACAAATGTGCGAGACGGAGAAAAAGGCAAAGGCTTCATTTCTGTGAGAGAAAGAATTGTGGGAACATGAGATGAAAGAGACAAGGAACGAGTTGAGGGTGGTGCATGGGTGCAGCATAAAGTTTGGAGTGGGGCTGGCAGTACAGAAGAAAGAGAAATCACACCAAGATCTAACAGAAAACCGTTACAGCGTATGCGGAGTGGAAAGAGCACAAGCAAATTAGAGAGATGTAATGAGAAGATGAAAAAGAACAGACAGAAAGAGCACATTGAAAAAGATGAGGAAGAAGGGCTTACAACAGAATGAACAGAGTGACGGGAGGGGGAAAAGGAGGAGAGAATAGTTGCTGTAAAGTCAGTAAAAGCTCATTATTTAATAGGAAGCATTAGCATTATGTAAAAATATATATATATATTATAATAATAAATAAATAGAAAACGGGGAGCATACAGAAGAGTGACTGGAAATAGCTGTTCACTGAATTCTCACCGTGGCTACAAACTCTTAGGATTTGCCCCATCTAGGTAACCCTATGTTTTAACCTTCATTTTCACTTAGGAAAAAAAAAAAAAAAAACGTATTTCCTGGTCCTCCACACCCTCTAACTTTTGTGTTGTAGTTGCACCTTTATGCCATTTGTTTCACCGTTTCTAGTGGCAACTCTTTTTGTTAGCTTTAAGTGGGAAAAGGATCTTATTTTGCCAAATACTTCACCACAAAGAAACGCGCCCCACATCCCAAGTTTCCTTCCTCCTGTCCCCACAACACTCTTTCATTCATTCTTCTTTCCAAAAAAATAAAGGAAGAGAGAAGGATCAGAAGAAAAGGGTGGGGGTAACCTCAGCTATACAGTAATATCTTAGGTCCACGGTATTCAGAGAGCCTTCCCCGAGCTGTAGTGCCCAGCGCCGGGCCGGGGGCTGCCCGCCTGTCCCGGGGGGGCTGAGGCGGCACGGGCAGCGCTCCAGAGCCCAGCACCGAGCCTGGAGCTGCCGCCCTCGGAAACGCAGCCATCAGGGAGAGGAGCTAGCTGCCGGCTGCTGGAAAGAAACCGCCACCGACCTGGCTGCTTGATGACATGGCTGGCTTGGGGGGGGTCGATTTTATTTAGGGGATGTGGAAAAGGGAAGGGGGAAGCAGGAGCGGAGGGAGCACACGCTCGCACACGCATACGGCTGAGCTTACCTCCACATTGAAATACTGCTCCGCTTTGCACATTGTAGCACATAAAATCCAAAGGAAGGTTTGCAAGAAAAACACCCTGGACCGAGACACGAAATCCAACCGGCTTCCAGTGCTGAATGCGAGTACGATCATAGTGAACTGTGCTTCAACGGATGGAAGATCTCTCTCTCTCTCTCTCTCTCTCAATCCCCCTCTCTCTCTCTCTCTGTTCCTTAAACAAATACACAAACAAACCAGCCCCCTCCCCGGGTCGGTGAAGAGCCCGTAGCGCAGGTTCACCCACAGCAGGGGAGGAGGTGGAGAAGGAGGAGGAGGAGGAGAAGGAAGGGGCACTTGGCAGCTCCGGCAGCAGGCTCAGCTATCGCTCATCCTCCCCGCCAGTCCCGTACGGGGGGAATGTGGCGTCCGAGTGCCGCCGCAGCTCCGGCACGACTCCCCTCTGCCCGGCAGCAGCAGCAGCAGCCGCCTCCCCGTGTCCTCCTCCTCCTCCTCCTCCTCCTCCTCCTCCTCCTCCCCCTCCTTCTCTTCAGCCTCCTCCCCTCCCTCCGTCCGTCCGTCCGTCCCTCCCTCCTCCTCCTCAGCCTCCTCCCCCTCCGCCTCCGCCTCCTAACGGGGATGGCTCGGCTCCACTCCCTGCCCTTCCTCTCCTCTCTCCCCACTTCTCGCCCCCCTCCTCATCCCAAATCCACGCAGCCCCGCCCGCCTCCCGGCAGCCACCTTGAAGGCGACGGCCCCGCCAGGCGGCCCCGCCGCACTCCGTCCCTCGCCCCCCCCGCCGCCGCCGGCCCGGCTCTTCCATCCCTTTATTTTTTTCGCTTCTGCCGGGGAAGGGGCCCGCAGCGTCCCCAGTGCCTACTGCCTCCCTGCCGCCCCCCTGCGGGCCGCGGGGGGAGAGGTGGAGGGGTCGCTGGGGTGCCCCCGGGTGACCGGGGATGGATGCAGAACCACCGCGGGGAAAGTTCCCCGAATGGTGTAGTTAGCGGTGATGTAAGCAAGTCAGTAATAAATAAATAAAAATAAAAGTGTATTTTTATTTTCAAAATCCATTTGAATATGCTCAGATGTACGGTCATATTATTGGGGGGAAAATGCCTTCCGATTTAGGCACATAAGCAATTATTGTGATTTTATGTTAAAAAGATCGTTTTATGAAGCTGTTTGATGTTTTAGCAGAGCTGCCCAGTCAAAGGTGGAGCAACCCATGACATCAGTGAGACAAGCTGTTGCGGTAATGCATCTTGTTCAGATATGTACTGAAAAACAACAACAAAAACACAGGAAGAAAAAGAGTAATTTAGAAGATTCCAAGATATGAAAACTTACAATATGCTTAGTTATCAAAAAAGATGCACTAGATCAGGATATGCAACAGACTGGAAATAGAAGACATCCCTGACAGACAAGTCTACTTTATTGGGTAGTTGAGGTCAATGACCAGAATTAAAACTCATGCTGTTTAGACATACAGAGTTTTGATAACACTTAGTAGCAGAATGTAGGAATAAGGCAGGTTCTCCATCTTTTGATATCTTAAAAATAAGGCAGTTATCTCTGAAGATGTCATGTTCTGCCTAACCAAAAGTTTTGCAATTTAGCAGAATTGCTATTGTGATACACTTTTTTTTTTTCTTTCCTTTTTCTTTTTTTTTTCTTTTTAACATTAACTGCTTGATCTAAAAGGCATTTTCTCTTCTTCAAATTATTAGTGATGTGGATGATGGAATCATGAAATATAGAGCTGGAAGCAAGCTAGAAGGACTTGCTGGCACTTTGGTGTCATCAGAAGTCAAAATGACATAAATAACAAATTAATGCATTGAAACCATAGCAAGAAACTTAATACTGACAAATGCAAATTACATTTGGGAAGAAAAATCAAAAAGTATGACACCAGTAAAACAACAACAGCACATCAGAAAAGAATCTGAGCAATGTAATGGATCTTAAAGTAAATATGAGTCAGCAACAGTTAAAAAAAAAAAAAAAAAAAGACAACCTCATCGTACAGTGTGTTAATAGCTGTCCTTTATTTCTGATAGGACAGATGATTTTTCTGCTAGGGACTGGTGGAGCCAGGAGCCAAGAGTGTTTAGTCTCAAACTAGAGAGAGTCCAGAAGAAAATAATACTAAAACATTTAGAATGTAAGACATGGAAAATTTGAAATAAACACCATTTCTTTAGTCTGAGAAGGCCTAGGGGAAATAGTATGGAAAATTTTCTTTGTATGGAAAATGTTGCTGTGAAAAGGACAAAAATACTCTTTCTGTCTTCAGGATGAAGGAAAAATGTATCAACTAAATTATTTAGAAAATTTAGATTTAATGTTAGATGAAAACATTATAAATTTATTTCTAAATTTATTTTTTTTTAATGCTAATTTTTCTTTTCTAGATTTATTCTTCCTAAAATATAAAGGTAGTAATACTGGGAACTAGATACCTAGGGGGAGTGTGGAATATCTTTCATATGGAGGTTTGATAAGCAATAATATTATAGCTATACCTTCCATTTTCAGTATAATGGATTGGAATATGTGATCTCATCTTTTTTTTTTTGGGGGGGGGGAGGGGTGCTATTATATTAGTAGTTTCATTCATTTTATTATTCTATGAATTAGTAACTGGTTATTACTCAGGTATTACTTTGTGAACTAACAACTGATAATTCATTACTCTATGAATCAGTAACTGTTGGAAAAGAAGCACTTATCCTGTGCTTTTTGTTTTTCCTCTTCTTCTAAGGAACCTTCTTTTTATCTGTGCTCTCAGAAAGTGCTAGCTCTGTTTTTGTTGGTGTATTTTGTAACGTCCGCCATTAATGTAATACCTGGAAATGGATACATAAATCATAGAATCATAGAATGGCTTGGATTGGAAGGGACCTTAAAGATCATCTACTTCCAAACTCCCTACCATGGGCAGGGATACCACCCACTAGACTGGGTTATCCAAAACCCCATCCAAACTGGCCTTGAGCACAGCTCCTCTGGGCAACTTATGCCAGTATGTTCTGGAACTGGAACTTCATTCATCGCGCCTGTCAGGACTGCTCTGACAATATATTCTGAAAAACATGGGACTATCAATATGATTACCTTCTTCCTTTACACTGTATCCATTAGAAGAGGAAAGAAGAAAAGCAATGGTATGAATAGAACAGTGGAGAACAAAAACACACAAGTGTTTGTAAGGCTGTGTGAGAAAGATAGAGAGACCACAGTGATAAAGAAAGAGATTGGTAAGGAAAAAGAGCAGAAATATGTGGCCATGGGAAGAAATGAGGCAATGTCCATATGAAGGACAAAGATGACCTTTGAAGTGAAAAATTTCATTCAGGAATGCTTGTGTGAGGAAACACCAGCAGTGATGGGAAAGGGCCTTGAATATTTATGTGTAAGCTGGGGGCATCAATATACAGGAGTACCATCAGAGCCTCTTGGACGTTCAAGGTAGAGAGAAAGAGAAAAGAATTCTGAAACTCCATGCAGTGAGCTGTAGGTAGATATCTGTGTATGGGAGTGTGTGAGAGATTGGAGAAAAGGCAGGAAAGAGCAATGAATATGAAAGAAAAAAGGAAAGAAGAAGAAAAATGGAACTGGAAAGAACTTGGAGATATTTCTTGAAGTACTTGATTGACTCAAGTCCTGTACTTTATTAGTGTCTTGCTGATTTCTATCTTTATGAAATAGCAATGTGATATTTTCTATTCTTACAGCTCATACTGCTTACCAGCAGTAATTTATAAATGGTGAGCAGGTTTGTAGGAAAGCAAAACTGAAAAAAAAACAAAACAAAACAAAACAAAAAAACTTTTGGCCTATTTCAAAGACAAGGAGAGCTCTTTTCCTGCTGCTCCCAACCAACCTACTAGCTCAGTTTTTTAGGTTCTGTAGATTAATTATATCTTTTATGGATGACTGCAGTCACATAAGTAGTAGTATGTACTAGAAGCAGGCATAGGCATCATTGAGCATGCCCATGTCCAGCTTTGAATACAGGGCAAACATCTTCCACATTACTGCATATACAATTCTGAATTAAAAAAAAAAAAAAAAAAAAAAAAAAAGATAAGTAAAAAAGCACAAAATATTACATGTTGTCTTTGCTGACTTCTGTGGTGCTTAGCTGCTAATAGTACAAGCTGGAACTTTTTAAAGGAAGAGGGCTTTGTTGAAACATACCATAAACTGCAAGAAGTAAGGGTAAATATCACAAATCTTACATATCTATGGATTGCTACATTTATATATAGTTTGGAAAGATTTTCTACCCACATGGCCTTTTACTTATGAAATGAGGCTTTCATAGATGTGTCTATTTGGCAGGTCCTACAGGATATGAAGGCAACAAGTTTAACAGAATACAGGGAATACTGCATTTAACATGCATTCCTGCAACAATTATGCTCATATTGCCTCTGTTCAGGTCACTATTGGTCTTTATTGTGCAAGTTTCATTGTAGTCACAAGCCTATGTAGCCAGGAATTAGAACTGACTTATACTGCTAGTACACTTTCCTATGTTGTCTTACAGCTCCACTAATGGCTTTATAAAGTAGCTGAGTAAAGACAGGAGAAGTAAAATTGTGAAACTTCACACAATTGTAGTAGAATCACAAGGAAAGATCGTAGAATCATAAAATTCACTAATAATTCATATTTTGGTTCATGCTTGGTTGCTATTTTTCACCAAAAGCCAGTGAAGTCAAGGAGGAAGTCTGAAAGTGTAAAAACTTATAACTAACTAAATGAAATTAGTTAACTATCCATTGAATTTTTAATTCTAATAAAGTCGTAATGTCATAGAATAACTAATAAATTCATAATGTCATAGAATAACTTAGGTTCACAGGGGCCTCTGCAAGTCATCAGGTCCAACTACCTGCACAAAGCAGACTCAGCTCAGATTAGGCTACTCTCTCTGGTGCTTGTTTGAGAGTTACAAATCAAGTTAACCTAACCTAAGTATATAACCTAGTCTGCAAAATGATTTCCCTGTGTCAGGGAGATATTTCAAGGGTAAAATCTCTTTTGTGTGGCATTTGTCAGGCCTCCAGTTATTTTAGTCTTCGTAGTGACAGCATCCATTTCAGAAACTAGAGCAGATATCTCCTAATCTCTTAAAAGTAGGAGAGGTCACCAAGAGAAATAGCTATTGAAAATAAAATTCTGTAGCTGAAGACTGACAGATGTATATTTTAAAGAGAAAGAAGACACAGTGTTAAAGAAAAATGACTCTTGGAAACAAAAACATTGTGAACTACACAATAACAGTAAAAATAATATATTTTTCTGTAATAAAATCTTAAAAAATAATAATTTTTAGTAGCATGAGTTAGTACTGTGTTAGTGAATAATAGAAAAAAAAAAAAAAAAAAAAAAAAAAAAGCACCAAAGCAGCCAACTCCTTATTTACTCCATGCAAGTACTCATATAAAACTTTATTTTCTCTACTCTATGACAATTTTCATGCTACTGTTTTCCCTTTCAATTGTAATACATTCTCTCCATGCTTTCTGATTTTTGTCTGAGTCTCCAGAGCAAGGAAGGTCTGTTTAAACATCAAGTCCATCAGCAATTTCCCAACATACTAAATGGGTCCATGCAGCCAAAGGTGTATGAATGGTCCAGCTGTCCTTCGGACTGCTGCTGATTACTCACTAGGTAATGCAGGAATAGAAGTCTAGTCAATGTTGTAAGATCTTAACAATTTATGTTGAATATTATCTCCTTCGTTTTTACAATGTGCCCCATATTGATGT
The DNA here is from genome assembly GCF_009819795.1 of Aythya fuligula. NCBI lineage: Eukaryota > Metazoa > Chordata > Aves > Anseriformes > Anatidae > Aythya > Aythya fuligula. The sequence continues at coordinate 133,019,770 of NC_045560.1, forward strand.
TTTTAAAAGCTAAGGAAAGAACATGATGCACAAAACAGAAATAAATAATGTAGAGCAACAACAGGTGAGTCTGACAGACAGGAGTTCTGAGAAGCATAGTCAATGGCTTGTAAGGTAATAGAGTGCTTTTAAAAATATATAAAATATTTTTTTAAGCTTTGAAAGGTTTGGTCAAGAAAGGAACCAACAGGTGTTTTTCATAAGTTGTATTTCATAAGTATGAAAAAGTCTAGTTACTTGAGGGCTTCTACAACATAAATACAAAGGACTTCATATTAGGTTGAATCTTAAATGAAAGGTAATTTTCCCAAGTTTTGTATTGCTCTAAGCTGACTGGAAATTCAACTTCAACATGGGTTAAAATAGACACGTATAATATTCCTTAAGATCATTTTAGTTTATAGCATTTATATATGAGATTTTGGATCAAGAATAAATGTTTATAGAAGAAAGACTTCACACTGCTTGTAAAAAGAGAGCAGAGTTATCAATAGAAAATATGTTTTAAAAGGGCTCACTTGAAAATGTATCTGAGGAGGTTAGCCTGTAAGAAACAGATTTCACCCAGGGTTAAGCTTATGCATTACTCCCTTTTGCAATAGATACCCAAAATTACAGATATATATCAGATAGAAACAGCTATTATTCAAGTGACAAATCACACACAGGGGATTCAGTTTTTCTATGTCTAGGTTCTTCCAATTACAACCTGATTTCCCCCTCCCCCCCCTCCCCCCCTTTAATAGGCAACTTTTACTTCCATGTTAGGGTTATCTTAACATCCCTTTTCTCTAATTGGTTAATTGTAGAAATAGGTTAATTTTGTCTCTTGGGAAATAGTGGTCAGGTCAAAGAAGACTATAAAATAAAGTATATTCTCCTGAGACTAGTATTAAAGTTTTGTTTGCAGTCTCAACTTTGTAACCTGTGTGCTGATGGTCTAAAAAGCAACATTTAACAATTTTAGAAATAACGTTTTTCAGTGTGGGAGTATTGAAGTGTGGGTGTATTGTTATAAACCCATTTACCCCAAAGCAAAAAAGAGTATGGAAGAAAAAGGGAAGCTAAGACCTGGAAAATGAATTTGTTAGAATAGAAGGACAGACATATTTATTAGGACTACAGTGTATAAAAATGCATTACACACTTACAGGATCTTGTTGCCCCAAACAGATGTTGTTAGGGGAAATATAAATTTGAACAGGACTCAGTTTTCCTTTGCCTAAGCTCTTCTGATCAAACACTGTTTTTAACACCATTTACTTCTGGATTCAAGCAATGGTAACAGTTTCTTTTTACTCTTACTGTTGTTTTTCATATTTATATTTGTCCTGGAAGGAAAGAAAGGAACAGGGATTTTATATCAGTTAAGCTTAAACAGAATTTTGCCTTGTTAACATTTTTCATCAGTCAAATTTCATGGCATTGCCTGTTCTTCTCTATTCCAGTGCCAGTTGTGTCCTTAGTTTTATCTTAACGAGAGTAATTAAAAAAAAAAAAAAAAAAAGTTTTAAATATGATGTCATAAGGGCGAAGATGCTGGTGTAGATGTGGTTGTTGGGAGGAAGGGTAGGAAGTTCCTTTGAATCTGATATCCTGCTGTGAAATTACTGTAGCATTTTTGAAGGGGAGGTACAGTTCAAACCCATCTGTATATATGATTGTATTGTGTGTGTGTGTGGAATAGAGCTACAAAAACAGATTTAACCTCATTATATTGTTCTAGTACTATATCAAGGAAAAGTTATGATAAAGGAAGAAGATGGGGTGATAAACTGGGGTGGTATAACAATGTTATTAGCCTTGAAAAGTCTGCTTGTACATGGCTAATAGTAGAGGGGAAGTTGTCAGGAGAGGAAGATAAGTAGACCAGTTTTATGTGTGTATTCTGGGAGAAATTCAGAGAAAGTAGTTAGATTATGTTATGATCTTTTACAAAGTCTTATTTGTTCAGTTAGATGTGGCCTTCATAACTCATGTGCAGAAAAGTCACAAGAAAACTACCCCCTCCAGTTTTGCTCTGTACAATGTGTGAGCCCAAACACCATCCTGGAACTTGTAATGCTTTACAATGTCCTTAAAAAAGCTCACTAGGTTCACGTATTTTAACTTATATATATATATTAAGGAAGATATGTATATATACATATATATATATGTATATATTTATATATACATATAAATTATATGTATAAATTTATGTATATATATGTATATATATGTATATATATATATATATATATATATATTTATCTTCCTTAATCTTAGACATACAGTTTTTTAATCTTTTCTCTATCTTCCTTCTGGGATTTTTCTGGTCTTCTCAATTTTATTTTCTTCTAACTTCTGTATTGCAAGACACCTCATAAAAGCACAAGAACTGGTTGTACAGTATTTCCATATCATTAAGGAGGCTCCCAGTAGAGATCCCAAGCATATGTTCTTACTCATGCATATCTGAAGAAGAGGCAGAATTATGCTTAGACCTTTAGCTTAAGAGAGGCTTCCAAATACTGCTCATACTTTTAGGTTGAAGTCTCAAGGCCACCTAACAGATTTGAACACCTAGTTCTCATTAATTTTCTGGGACTTGGACAAACCTGTATGCACAGAAGCAGATGTGAAAATACTAGGTTCTTTCTTCACCTGTTTCATTGCCCTGTGGTGAAAAGGATAAAGCAAAAATAAAGGAATAGAAAAACAAGAAAAGCACAGGGGCTTACTAATACATACATATATATATATATATATATATATTTTTTTTTTAAGTGCATTTACTGCTATTTATTTAGCTGCTTAGTCATCACATGAGTTTTACGCAGTGTTTACCTGAATTGATTGATATCACAGTTGCCCAGCTTATTACATGCTCTGAAAGCCTTTCTAACTGTTCCTATTATTTAGTGTTATTACCATTGTTATTGTGTTCAGACCTTCACAGTGAAAAAAACACCTTTAGTGAGTGCATTTTATGTGTGAGGGGTGTTTAGCTGGCTTAGTAGCCTCCAGACCCAAAGGCAGCTGAAAACATTTGTACTTTTTAAAAAGTTTTACACATTTTGATAAAACATTCACTTGTTTGTCAAGACGAGTAAAATTTCTGGAGGATAGAGGATGACAACAGCAACTTGAGGAATATGTGGTTTGTTCATTTGTTTGTTTTCATTCTAATAGAGATACTAGCATTTGACTTCTGTGAGAGTGCATGTGTGCACACATATATGTATGTGTGAGAGAGAAACAGAGAGTAAGCAAGGCAGAATTCCAGATTCTTTCAATAAAGAGGATATAATCTCTAGTTTTTCATTATAAGCATCCATTAAGCTGCCAGAAGGCAGAGGGTGTGGTGGAGTTCTGAGACAAGGACTTCTTGCTTTCCCCAAGCCCGTATAGATACTTATCTTTAAGCACATGATGTCCATACATATCTAGGGTGTATAAAAAATGAGTGGTACATATGCATGGTATGCTTATGATAGTATATATATGTATATGGACTAACATCTAATGAGTATTAGATCATGTAAAATAAATTTTCTCATTAATCATTTGAGCAAGCTCCACTGTACCACATTTAATTATTCTATCTGGTTTTACCATAAATTTAAGTTTACCATATTTTATTATCCAAATAAGTGAGCTTGTTAGTTGTTATAACTTGAGACTGGAGTTCATAAAATAATTTAGCTGGAAATTTCTTATTTTATGTTTAGTCTGTGCTTCATCAGTAACTTCAGTGATGTTCAGATACATTTATTTCAGCTGGGTGAACCTCAAGCACCTGTCTCAGTAAATCTATATTTGACCTAAATAATATCTTGCAACTCAGTACAACCAAATACTTTTCTAATGAGTAAGAGAATAGATTAATACATATTTGATGAAAGAAGCACTAATAACTGTGAAAATTACATGTTGTTTTCATTTTTAGTAGTATGAATTTCAGGTAAATGCAAAGTCTATGGAACATAAGTCTAACAAGATTACTTCAATATCCAAAAGTAGTTCTGGTGTGTATTAAGGGTGCTTTTTATTAGGCTATTTCATAAATACTTAATAAAACGTAAATATTTTTCCTAATTATGTTATTTCCCCTTTAAATTGTAATCATATAGGTAATATAGTTTGCTACCACATTCTGCCTATATTTAACATTATTTATTTATTTATTTGTTTATAAGTAGTATCATTAGCTATGTCCTTTTCCAAGCCTCAGGAATCTTAAATTACTTGACAGCATTTCATTCAATGATACTTGGCATCATACTGGCTCTTGGGATATCTTAATTTTCTTACTTTCCCATAGAATCAAAACCATTCATATTTTATATTTGCCAGATTTTATGGTTCAGATCCCAAGTTTGTGTAACCTTTATATGTTCTAGATGAATGTTCCTCACCAAAGCATTTTGTTGCCATAGTGAAACAAATATTTCCATATTACTTGTTATCAGTAACTAATCGGTTTAGTTGTTTTTGTGTTTTGTTATTGCTTTTGTTTGTTTGTTTGTTTGTTTTTCCATGGAGGGCAGGAGGGAGTCAAGTCTGAAAATGTGGAACAATGCATGAGTAGATGATGAAAAAAGTTCCTTTCTTAATGTACAGTTTTTAGAACTCCATAACAGCATACATCATGTACAAATGAAATTACTAGGAAAAAAAATAAAATATTGTGCTAGCTCAGTTTTAAGTAAATTTTAATTACAAGGGGGGTATATTTCTGTTCAAGTTGACCCATTCATAGACACTGCTTTTATGAATGTCAATTCCATATTTTCATTAACAACCTAAACAATGAAATGAAGGGCATGGTAATGCAATTTGCAAATTTTTTTCTTTGTGAAGTTTGTAAGTATTCTGGAGATAAATGCATGTCAGAGAAAAGGTCAAAAATATGATTAAATTTAATGATGATAAATACATGTACTACGATTGTGAAAAAATGATATGGACAAACATAAAATGAGGAAGAACAATGCAAGAAAGACTGGAAAAAAAAAAAAAAAAAAAAAAAAAGTATAGATGTTCCATAATTTGAATTAAGATTAATACGATGTTACAAAAAAAAAAAAAAAAAAAAAAAAAAAAAAAAAAAGATAAATACAATTCTGGGAATGGTTTATGGAAAATTGACAACTTTGGGTAATACTTTTTTTTTTTTCCTTACTCAGTCTTACTAAGATCTCAACTGGAATTTCAGGTTTGGTTACCATACTGTAAGACAAAACAAATAGAAAGTGATCTGAAACAAAGTGATCAGAGATTTGAAAGCATATAAGAAAGGTTCTGTTTTGGACTGGAAATTTTTTGTGTAGCCTAGAAAGGAATTCACTACAGAGGATATGGTAATTATATCTGTGAAAATGTACAGGTATCATAAAAAGCATACATTTACACCCCGTCACTGTGGGGGAAATTTGACTTAATTACGAATCAAGAAATTTAATTTAGACTTTTTTTTTTTTTTTTTCCTAATAGTACATAATATTGGGAGAGGCTATTTATGGAGGCCATGAAAATTCTATATCTGTATTCTAAATATCTATAAAGATATTTAGGGTACCTGAACAGAGTACATGTCACAGAGTAGAGTACACTCAATAAATAACCAATCTGGTGAATTCCCTTTTTAATGAATTATAGGTAAGCAGTGCAATCAACATTTAACAAACAGCAAATTTGTATTGATTTAAGTGTGTGTATATATATATATGTGCACATACTTTTTTATTATTATTATTCCATGGGAAGTATTTTTTACTTGTTCTACTCCTCAAGAATCAACTGAGACCAGAGAACTGCTTTTCTCCAGTTCATACACCAAATTCGTTCATTACAGATAAGTTTCTAATTTCTCCATTTTTGTTACTTTTTTTTTTTTTTTTTTTTCCCTAGTCAGGAAAGATCCTCACATGATGGGAAGTTTTGTGAGCTATTGTGGAACACAGTAGCAAGCTGACTAACAGGACTACTCTTTGAAACACTAGTGTTCTCTCCCATCATTTTTGCTGACAGATGATACATTTTTCTTTAGCTCTTGTAACTAAAAGCTTTTAATTTAATGATTAAAAATGTACTTGCTTGGAATGGTATGAGCTTGCCATTCTGAGAAGATGATGACAATAATATGATTGTGATGTAATTACAGCATATCCAGCTTTGGGAAGCGATCTCATTTTCAGAAACCCATAGCTCATCGTAATAGTTACCAATACAGTCTCTAAACTTGCCTCTACAGATGGAAAAGGATAAAATTATCTGGACCCTATACAGATGACAATAATCAGAGTATAGCTATCCTTTAAAACACCTTGTTGCCTTTTTTTTTTTTAATAATTATTACTTCTGAGTTGGAGGAGGAAGAAATTAATGAACAGGTAACTTCTAAACTTTGGTTCACATTATTGAAGATCACCCTGGTCTTCATGTAGCTATAAGTGGGTCATTTCAAAATAAGTGATACTGCTCACTATTCTTCTACTTGCCATTTACTGTAAGAAGTTATGTGTCTTATTCAGCCTAAAGGTCTACAGCCAACAAGACCATTGACGTAGTTTCAGTAATGAAGACAGGGAAGAAGAAACATGTAGTAGAAGAAACTTGCTGAGCATTTAGTGCCTTACAAATGACTCATGGCTGGTGTAGCTGAATACCTATAACATGAGTAGAGAAGTAGACATTAAGGCATAGAAAAACAAAGCAAGACAGCAGTACTGTTTAGAATAACACACAAAGTGAGATATGCAAGGGCATGACCTTGTATTCAGTAATCTACTCTTTATGCAAGCAATTTGCAGAAATTTGCATTAAGATAAACTAGTGAACACAGGGAATGATTTCTGTAAATAATCTTTTTTTTTTTTTTTTTTTTTTTTTTTTTTTTATGAATTCACTTCCACATTGTATTTATTGGTTTTGTTTGTCTATGAATATTCCAGTGAACTAGAATTAGTGTGCATGATTATATTTATTTGGTTAGTTAACTATTAAAAAAAATAATAATAAAATAAATGCTAGGGAATGTTTCAGGAAGAGGAGTCCTGCACCTGTAAACAAAAACTAGTCATGGCAATTCCATTACATTGCAACTGGAAACTTCATCAACTGAAGGTAAGTAGAAAATGACAAAAATGTCCTAGGAAACATCTCTCCCCCTTGAAGTGTCTGAGGTTACTGATGCCATTCCTTAGTATCACCTCTCCTCCTCTGAGCTATTAAACTGAAGCAGCTCCAGAAGCTTTATTCCTGTGGCTCCATACAGTGTCCTATGAGGAATGGCTGAGGGAACTGGGATTGTTTAGTCTGGAGAAGAGGAGACCTTATTGCTCTCTACAACTACCTGAGCTGGGGATCTGGGGTTCAGTCTCTTCTCACAGATTAACTAGTGATAGGACTAGAGGGAATCACCTCAAGTTGTGCCAGGGGAGGTTTAGGTTGGAAATTAGGAGACATTTCTTCTCAGAAAGAGTAGTCAGGCATCAGAACAGGTTGCCCAGGAAGGTAGAGGAGTCACTGTCCCTGGGGGTGTTTAAGGAAAGGTTTGATGTTGTGCTTAGGGAGATGGTTTAGTGGGTGATATTGGTGACAGGGTGATGGTTGGACCAGATGATCTTGAAGGTCTTTTCCAACCTTAATGATTCTATGATTCTATGACTTTGTTGTAGTGAGAGGGGAGCTAATCTTTCCTATGTCTCTGTTTGTTTTGTTTTGTTTTTTCCCGATCATATTCATTCATTTTACTCAAAGAATCAGCAATTGTTCCCACTTCTACATGACCAAGTGGGAAACAACCCTCTGATGAGTGCATGTGAAGGAACAGAATCGTTGGATCTTCTTTCCATTTGCAGAGTCTCCTCAGAAGGCCCATTCTAAAATCATGCATACCACTTCACTAGTCAAAGGAATTTGTTCTCATTTCTTTTAAGTTGTAAGGATAAAATAGCTGAAACTAGCTCTGATCATCCTACATCTCTCATATCTGGGCCACCAACAGTTTAGATGAAGGTGATGAAAAATTAGTTTTTTAAAACGTAGTAATTACACAGCAATTTATTTTATTTTGTTTTGTTTTATTTATTTATTTTTCATCTGTATTACTGTCTTTGCTTTCTGCTGCATCCTTATGGACTCTGACAAGTTATAATTAGTCATGCACTAGATCAATTTGAAACTTTGACTTCTACTTTCAGGTGGTTATGATAATTTTACTTTTTATCTAATCACTTGTAAGATTCTAATAGTATGCTTCAGGAAGAGTTTCACTGATAGTAGGTTGCAAATTGTAAAGTTTTGCAATCTGTACACAGTCTGTATTGCAATCCTAGGTGATGGGTAAAACTAAGTCTTCCCTTAATGCTACTTTTCCTTTCGGTTGTAGAAGACATGATCAGTTACCTATGGATCTAAAATTATCTGTAAGATAGTAGAGAATAGAGGAAGAAAAAAAAAAAAAAAAAAAAAAAGTGGAGAAAAATTATAAAACAGACAGGCAAAAGAACAGTAGAAGATGAGCTTAAAATTTCTGATATATCCCTTAAGAATATCAGCAATATCAGCCTTCTTGGGCATCACTGTCTTTCACCATTTCCTGTTAATGCCACTGCTTGTTCTACCATTCTTTGAGAGAAATTTGCACTTTTGTGGTGAATGGAAGAATCCATCTCTTTAGTTTTTAGTGGAAGGTTGTGTTTGTGACATCCATCTAAAGGCCACTTTCATGTTGTTCTGTAATAAGGAAAGAGAAAAAAAAAAAAAAATTGCCAAGCTAAATGAGGAATATCCTTTGCAGCTGTAGACAGGAGATTGGTTATATGTGGTAAGGATGAGATATTGGTGTATCTAAGAGAAAGCAGGAAAAATGATACCATCTGAGAACATCATGACTGGCACAATGGGAGGAAGAAATAATGAAGTAATAGGATGAGATCAAGAAATGGAACTATGTGGCTTCATTACCCACTTGACCGTACTGGGAGAAAAGATCTTTGCAGACTGCCAGGAATACGTTGAAACAATGACAAAATGACTACAAAAATGTTTAAAAACAACAACAACAACAAAATAAAATGAAAATATATATATTTGGATCCAGTCACCTCCTTACTCTGCTAAAAAATGAACTGTTGTTGCCCTCCAAGTCTGATAACCAGGTAGGACAGAAAGTGGGTTTTGTCTCTTAAGAAAAATGGTGAAATCATGAGTCCACTGAAATTCAAAACAAAAGTCTGTAATTTAATTACAGCCTAGAGATATGAGTTCAATCAGTGCATTAAATATTTGCCTTTATATTTTGCTGTATTTCCAAATTTATCTCTTGTACCTCTTCTATTAAGAAAAATTTCTTGGACAATTTATTGAGCAGTATATATTTTTATTCTTCAAAGTATTCATTATATACCAGCTATGACCTTGAGTTAATAATAGGGATGTTTGAAAAGGCAGGGGACAGAATGAGATTGTAAGGGTAACAAGATGTAGAAAGTAATACCATGCAGAGAAGCATGTTGCACTTGTATTGAAAGAATACATACATTTTTATGCAACATGGCAAACTTCATATGCACTTTTGGCAAGAGAAGAGAAGATGTGTTATCTAATGAAAAATGTGTTTCTCTTTCTATTGCACTAATATATCAACTACACAGAGGAATAAACAATGTTAATGTAGCCTGCTGAGATGAAGCAAATCCTACAGTGACATTACTTGACATATACAAATAAAATGACTGTATCTCTCATGCTGGAAAACAGTTAAAATCCATGAAGTACCAAAAAGTGGAATCTTTCTATGAGATAGATGTACATATTTCTTCTTGTTTAAACATCAGGGTAATTAATATAAAACCACACATCTAATGTGAAGTGCATGCAATACATTTTCAGTAAAAATTAGCTACCTGAAGATCTCCTAAAACAACTACTATAACCTTTCTCATATATATAGATGTAAATTTGATTTGCTGATCTTATTCATAGAGTTAATCTTAAAATTTCATAGAATGTTGTGAAACTGACAAGATAGGTACTTTTCAAACTTAGCGGGAATAGCAATTGATGCCTTAACATGAGGAATACACTCTACTGGCACTTTTTTGATGTAGTGTTGGATCACAATTAATTCTGACCTGCTCAATGCTTGCATGCTTTCAAGAGCTGCATATAAAGGGTTTTCTTGTTGGTCTGACCCAGAAATATTATAGTGATAGAACTGCATGCATGACTGAGAGATAACCGTCCTCACCTTGCTCACTGTAGGAAGCCATGTATATGATAGTTTAGTGGGTTTATGTGGGAAGGTTTTGGTAGTGGGGGGCTGCAGGGATGGACTCTGTGAGAAGAATCCAGAAGCTGCCCCATGTTAGATAAGGGTCAGTTTCAGCTGGATCCGAAGGGACCCGCCACTGCCCAGAGCTGAGGTACTAACTGATGTTGTTTGCACCTCTGGGAGAGCAGACTGAAGAAAGGGAATAAAATTGTTGCACAACAGCAGCTGGGAGAGTGAGGAGTGAGAACCAGACAGAAGAAGGGCAGGAGGTGCACCAGGCACGCAGCAGCAGTTCCCCCATGGCTTGTGGAGAGGCCCCTGGTGGAGCAGGCTGTCCCCCTGCAGCCCATGGAGCTCCACATGGAGCAGATCTCTATGCTGCAGCCCGTGGAGGAGCCCCCGGTGGAGCAGGTGGATGTGGCCTGAAGGAGTCTGCGGCCCATGGAGAGCCTCCACAGGAGCAGGCCCCGGGCCGGAGCTGCAGCCCGTGGAGAGGAGCCCACACAGGAGCAGGGGGGCTGGGGGGAGCTGCCACCCAACCATGGGGGACCCGTGCTGGAGCAGTTTGCTCCTGGGGGATGGACCCTGTGGCACAGAGCCATGTTGGTGCAGTTCTTAAAGATCTACTGCATGTGGGCAGCCCATGCAGGATCAGTTCGGGAAAAACACCATCCCGTAGGAGGGACCCCACATGGAGCAGGGGCAGAGAGTGGCCGTGAAGGCACGGTGGAGACAAAGTGTTCAGGACTCACTGCAGTCCCCATTCCCTGTTCCCCCATGCTTCTCAGCGGGGAGGAAGTAGAACAGTGTGGATGGGGCAAAGGTGTTTTTAGTTGTTTTATTTTTGTTTGTTTCTTACTGTTCTAATTTGTTACTAATAGGTGATAAATTTTATTAATCTCCCTATAGTGAGTCTGCTTTGCCCATGATGATAATTGTTGAGTGATCTCCGTGTCCTTATCTCAACCCTTGAGCTCCTTCCATCCTATTTTCTCCCCCTTTTCCTTTGAGAAGGGGGATTGAGAAAGTGGTTATAGTCAAGCTCAGCTGCCCAGCTGGGTAAAACCACCACAGATGCCACATATATCATTATGGTGATACCTGTATAGTTGATCTTTTATTAAGGCACAGGCAAAACACCTGCTTTTCAGATTCCCTCTGCTTTCTTTTCCAAGGTTATACAAGATGATATCTGACTACACTTTCATCACCAGGTTGCTGCTGTGCAGCCCACCCACTACCCTGAGAGGTTAACTCCTTGGGTAAGCACCATGTCATCCAAGGATGATTTGTATTTACTTAATTTTATATTTCAGTTGCAGAAACATCTACTTGCACAGTCTTTTCTACTTTACTTGTGGGTCCCAATGTATTTGTTTTGCCTAGTTCAACAGTTGCTGTGAGATTGTAGTTGGCAAATTATGCGATCTGAAAACAAATTTTAAATTCTAGATACAACATAACAATTAAATACCATTTTAGAGACTGTTAAAAATCTCTGAAGTGGGCTTATATGTGAAAGGTAATTTTTATGAATGCATTAGGTATGGCGGAAGCCGAATAACTAGGTTAGAGAATATTCTGAATAAAGCAAGAAATACCTGGTAGGAAAAATTATCTAATTCTTTACACATTACAATGTGTAGAAGTCCGGTCTGCCTTTAAAACTCTAAAATATCAGATATGATTCATAAAATTAAAGCAAATATAAATTTGGGCCTGATTTATTTATACAAAATGTAGAACTATTAGGGAAACATTATTTTATTCGCCCCTGTGACAGGGAGCAGTGAGAGCTCATCTGGCCTTGGGCTCTTGATGAGGAGAAGCTGACAGTAGGTGGGACAAACAAGGCGGTTCCTTCCATGATGAAGGCACAGCCCCACAGCTTCAGGGCAGGGTAGTAAGGGAAGCAGGCTCAACCAGCAGTCACAGGCAAGGTGAGGTCATGAGTGAAGTCCAGGGGGAGCCTAGGAGGTAGGATTGAAGACCCTACCTACAGCCTGGCTGTCCAGGAAGCCTACAAACCAGGACAGCAGGAGGCATATCTGGGCTCATGGACACCTACAGCATCACTCTGGGCAGGTCTGGGTGTCCAGGAATGAGCTTAAATTAGACTCTCATGCCACCACAGAAAGGGTGGGTGAAGGTCAAGGTGAGGCTGCTTAGGGTAGTAAAGCCTGTTAGCACACTCAGGACCCAACAGTGTAAATCCAAAGTAATACCATTTGCTTCAAAGTATAAGCAATGGAATTTACAGAAATCAGTCTCTCTCAGTCAAATTTTCAACCCCATTATGTGTTAAGAAATGGTTTAGTGAAATAATGAGTCATTTAACAAATATTTATGTTGCTCTTTATTGGATGAAATAAGTCTTACTGATGAAGTCTGAATATTAAAACAACACCCACTAGATGTTTAAAACAGATTAAATGCCCAAAATATGTTGTTAGAATTGTTACATTTATACTTGCGATATGTGTGAAGCCACATCTTAATCTCATTAATCTATATTTCATAAAAATTCAAACATATCCCAAAGAAACTTTCATTGATTCCTGTTCCAAATTATAAAATATTATTCACTTTAGTTATAAAGGCCCCATTTATTCAAAAGAGATTACCTATGTAGACAGATGCTCAGTGTAATTTACGGTGGGAAGAACACATAATTCCCCAAAAGTAGTTCATGGGATATTTTTCAATCAAGGATATTTTCTGGTTCTGTCTCACAGTTCTATATTACAAAGCAATATGTTTTTCATATTTTTTTTTTTTAGTATAATTTATACAATTGCAAATAAATTTATCCACTAGAGGGCAATAACTTTGCTTACCTAGCTGAAATAACAATATTCCAGTTGATTACAATGTTTAAGTGAATAAGGAAAGACACAGAAAATCATGTGAATGATACAGTATTTTGACTGACTTCAGACTGGGAAGAACACTCATCAAGAATTAGGAAATTCCAGAGAGTATTTTCATCACCTGGATGATTGTTGTCTGTCCTCTACAAAAAGTAAAACCTTAAAAAAAAAAAATAATAATCCTCTTCATCTTAATCTCTTCATGGATGTTTTGATGACTCTTCCGATTCAGAAACTCTGACAGCTCTATTGCAAATTTAATTCCAAAGTGAACATTTTTTTAATGAATAACAAAATACTGCTATCCCCTTTGAAAAGAGTTCAAACACATTTATAAGAGGAAAATGGAACTAAATCTTGATAATATATAAAGGTTATATATCATTTCATCAAATTGCTATTCTGCTCAGTATTATGACAAAATTATTCCTTCCATAGTGTGCTTTGCTCCAAGAAAAAATTCCTATTACATGTGAATCCTGGGAACAGAAGCTGAAGAAAGTTGAAGAAACATTCCTCAGGAAAGTTGTGTCATTATACAAGTCTCTCAAAGGTCCAAACCTTTCAGTCAAAGGAAATGTGGGTCAGAAGTAAGTATAAAGAAAATAAGGCAATGTTAATAAAAAGGTACATGTTAAAAAAAAAAAAATGCAATTACTAGAAAACACAACAAATTCAGTTATTCAATGTTTAGTTGTAAAACTAAATTTGCTGATTTATTTGAACTGTTAAAGTAGAAATAAAGGTCTCTCTAAATTGAATCCCAATATTAACAAAGTTTTTAATGATATTTCTAGTTATTATATACAAATGCACTTACGTGTAAAATTTAAAATGGATTAAAGAAATAATAAACATACATATGAAATTATAGGTAAATCAGTTTAAATGGAAATATGTTCCAGATGCCAAAGGAGATGCTGGTAAAATGCCTGGGATGTGACGTCAAAGATGATGAGTAAATAGGGTTTAGTAGTAGCATTGAATTAATCCTGAAGATAAAGTAGCATTGATATATGCTCCAGGAGGATTTCACACAGGAAACTGTAAGCTAGAAAATCATAACTGTTGCTCTAGATGGATGGAGGGGATATATTCTGCCTGAGCGTTCTCTCTGGCATAGTGCAGGTGCACTGTCATGCCAGCTGAATTCCTTATGCATTATAATAGGTACCTGGAAGGAAGGGAAATGGAATTTGAAATTATCTCATTTTGCCTGGGTGAATGTTTAGATGAGTACAGAGCCTCTCTCTTTGCTTTCTGAAAATATACAGCCCCGGTCTTGTAAGAACACAGTATCTACATTAATTCTGATTAATCCTAATGTCTTCAGGTAGTATGTATGCAAGAAAATAAAACCTCTAAAAATTAAAACTCAAGATAGAAATCTAGAAGCTATTTACCTCCAGAATGACCAAGTGAAGTTTTGATGCAATAAACTTGCAGTTAAGCCACCTATTCTACATAGTGCATTGAATATTGGTGCTATGGCCCTGAGGGCACTGTCAGCCCTGCCTGGCCCTGTTCACCCTTGAGGCTTGCCCCATGTTGCCCAGGACAACGAACATTCTGTCAGGCTCCAGTACTGTCAGTTTCTATCCCAGTGATGCCATAATGGGGGTAGTCACCAGCTGCAAGGCTGCACCCACCTGCAGGCTGTGTCCCAAACCCAGCCTTGGGCTGTCCCAGTTCTCAGGGAGGAGCCTAACACACTGTTACTCTCGGTTACCTAGGCCTGATCCTGACCTGTTGTCCTGTCTTGAGCTCAGACTTGATTAACATGGCCTTGACTAGTGATCTGAGCTCTTGGGTGAACCCATCTGCCATCTTCAGGCCCACTCTGCCACCTTGCCAGGACAGTGGGACAGGCGCCTACGCACCAGAAGCAGATGGTCCTTGCTGCTGCCTGGCAACTGGGATGCTGAGCCAGCTGCTGGGAATTGTAAATGATAAAGAAATAATACAAATTTGAAATGATAATCTCAGAATGATAAATTCCATGTCCCACAATCAAATTTTTCTCATAAGCACTTAGGGATGCATTAAAGCATTCTGTCACTGAATTATAGAATCATAAAATATCTTGAGTTGGAAGGGACCCACAAAGATCATTGAGTACAGCTCTTGGCTTTACAGAAGTGAAAGGTTCTTCACTGAAAGGGTGGTTGTGCACCGGAACAGACTTCTCAGGGAAGTAAGTGGTCATGGCACCAAGCCTGCTAGAATTCAAGAAGTGTTTGGACAATGCTCTTAGACATATGGTTTGATTTTTGTGTGGTCCTGCATGGAACAAGGACTTGTACTCAGTGGTCCTAGTTAGTCCCTTCCAGCCTAGGATATTCTGTGATTCTATGATTAAGAACTACATTGCCTGGCCTCAATGTTTTCCTGACAGTAGAACTATAAATTCACACCAGCAGATTTTTTTTCTGTGACGGTATCGTACCTACAACAAAAGGTGGTATTCACTCATATACAAGTATAAGCCTCTCCTATGTACACCTCAATAACTGTGTGAACGTACAATAAATTAATAGTCCCTATTCTTTGAATATGGAAAGTTTTCAAGTTAATCTTTCAACAACTTAGAAAACATGTTTTTTTTTTGTGCCATGTTTTGAAAGGGACTTTACTCTGTTAGCTAATTACTCCAACTAAGGTCAGAATCCAAAGAGCTTAAATAATATTTAATCTTAATCATTTTATGTTATGTTATTGGCTTATTTTTATACTTCTATAAAATATCCATTATAAATCCATTTTAAATGGATTAATGGGTTTTCTTTTTCAGAGTTGCTAACACTTGACAGGAGGTGGAGTAGAAAAAGGATAACCTCCACAACTTTCTTAGTCAATGAGAGAGACAGCTTCCTTCTAAATGAAGATGACTTTAATTTAACATGCTGAACATCCCTCTTAAGGAATCTCTCTACACTTATTATTTGAGAAACCAAAGCACAGATAGATATAGATGGTATAGATAAAGATATAGATGATATTGATAAAGACTGATATAATAAGACATACTTAGAAGAAATTTACTTTTTTTTTCTTCCTAAGACAAGTCTGAATTTGTAGGATTTCTCTACTTAGTACATGATTTTTTGGTTATCTTAGTTCGTACAATTATGATGCCAGAGATGGTTAGATCATTAAGTAATGAATTTCTAAAAACTCCACAATGAAAATCCTGTGAATCAGAGACAGGATGGTTGGGATCCAGTTTTCTGCTTGAATCAGTTTCTGCTTATTAGCTTTGCTTGAAAAGTAATACATAATTTTTTCCCAAGTATCTGGCCTAGCCCATTGAAATAACTTCTAGTGAAATGATTCTAGGAAATAAATCGTATAAATTATTTTTAAAAATTAAACATTCCCTTTAGGAATTGTTGGGTTTGTTTCACTGTCTTCTTTTTCTTTATATAGATTACCAATTAGCTCCTCTCAGCAAATTAAAGCAAGAAGTGCCATTGGATGGTCAAATATTTTTTTCTTTAGAATTAAACATCACAGAACAGTCCTTATGATGAGATGACTCAGGAAGACAAAAAAAAAAAAAAAAAAAAAAGGAGAAGATTATTTGAAGAATGCTCAGTGTGTGGTAGCTAATGCTTCTCAAAGGTGATATGTTTTTTTTGCTGCCATAATCTTGAATGACTTCTTTTTGTCCAAAGCACAAGGTGGCAGGCAAATGAGAGGAGAAAAACAAAAGGAAATCCTTTCACTCAGTGACATATAGAGGAACTCCAATATGTGAGTTTCTCTGCTTAGCTCTCACATAGTTCTGCTTTTACTTTGCAACTCTGCTTTTACTTTACTCTGTTTCTACTCTGAAGCCCTCTAAAGCTTTTGTAAAGTCAGTTACAAAGACTAGATTCATTAATGTGCCTTGACAATGTGCTCTGCCCTGAAAATGTAGAATAACTTCAATGCAGCTTTAGTGGGGTCTGAATTGCTTTGGCATGGTAACAAATCTAACCTCAAAGGTTAAAATAATTTTATTTTTAAAAGTTTGATACTTCATAACTTCATATCATTAGGCATTATGAAGAGAATGTTCTCTGGCAGCTTCTTATTTCAGTGTTCTAGAATTGATAATTCCTCAAATGTAAGAAAACATAGAAAAATATCCTGCAAAGGTTAAAAAGCAATGTTAACCAACAGCAAAATGCTATTTACTCTTTCTTTACCAATACACATTACCAACATTACTTCTATTTTTTTTTTTTTTTTTTTTTTTTGTCAGGGGATTATATATAATATATACACACACAGTGGTGACAGTGAACTGTTGACTGATAGACACCTACACACGCATGTAATTTTTCATTTGAGCAGTCTAATCAGAGATTCAGGCAGGTCCATGGTGATTTAAGTGAGATCTCACTACATTTTGTATCATGGAAGGCACTCTATACTGTGAAACTTTATGAAGGGATGGAGAAACATAAAATATATATACTAAAAACAAAAATACACAAGACAACTTTCCTCAGCTTAATATCATGATGTTTGAAGTCTGAAGGAATTTTAAATTCTTCTGCCTGCAAACAGGGGTCATTCCATAATCATACTCTTAGGTATCCATGTCGAATTCCAGAAATCGTATAAAGCAAATAGATGAGTAAAAGAGATAAAATAATTGATAATTTTATTTCTTGATGTGCCTCTGCCATTACTTCCTGAAGAAAAGATACAAATGGTTTAGATATATTTAAAGATTATTTTTTTTTTCAATCAGGTGTTGAATTATACAATGAATATACTTAGGCCATTATGCAGAGAACTGCCTTTGGTCCACTATAAAACAATATTATTAGCCTTAACTGCTTGCAGAGCAATGTCAAAATGGTATCAAAATTAATATTTACAAGCAAGCTACTCTGAATTAGAGCTACCAGCTGTGTCCCTTTGAATTACATGAGACTTCAGTGATTCTCCTTGAAAATGATTTTTTTTGTGCTCATATTAAAATAAATGTTAATTTCAGTTTAGAATATACATTTATTTAAAAAGTGGAAAGCTAAGCTGTGTTAGACTAGTGAAATGGAACTCATTTTAATATTTCTTTTATACTTTCATTAAGGAATATACACTAGTAAGAATTAAATAATAGATAATGCAGCTTTGGTATTTGGTTTTCTCTTTTTTTCTGTTCAGAGGACTAACTTAAAATAAGAAATCCTCAGAGCATCCACATCTGAATTCACATCTTAATGAGTCAATTGTTTCTCTAGAGACTGAAACTTGCCAGCTTAGGTTAACAAATATATGATAGTGAAGTCCAAAATGTTTTTGTGTATGCCGGTGCCTTTAATTCGGTTCTTGGCTTTCTGTTTCAACTACTTTTGCAAAGGTTGAATTTAATAGAATCTGGTTTCATCGACTGATTTTCACTTTCAAGGTACCCTGCATGGTGCTTTTACCTTGCTGGGCAGTTAAACTCCACCACAACCTCTCTCTCACTCTGACTCAGAAGAAGAGGGGGAAAGAAATTATGCTGGAAACAGAAAGAAAGAAAGAGAGAAAGAGAGAAAGAAAGAGAGAAAGAGAGAAAGAGAGAAGGAAAGAAGGAAAGAAGGAAAGAAGGAAAGAAGGAAAGAAAGAAAGAAAGAAAGAAAGAAAGAAAGAAAGAAAGAAAGAAAGAAAGAAAGAAAGAAAGAAAGAAAGAAAGAAAGAAAGAAAGAAAGAAAGAAAGAAAGAAAGAAGGAAGGAAGGAAGGAAGGAAGGAAGGAAGGATAATTTAATTAAAGGAAAAGGAAAAAAAAAAAAAGTGAAGGTCATGAGGAAGCAAAAAGAGATAAAAAATATAATCTCTACTTCCCATCAATGAGGGATGTTTGGCCACATCCCAGGAAGCAGGGCCTCAATACATATAGCGGTTGTTTCAGAGGACAGATAACTCATAAAAAGAGATTCCCTTCCACCCCTTACCCAACTTTTATTGCTGAGTTTGACACAGAATATGGTAGAGAATATCTCTTTGGTCAGTTTAGGTCAGCTGCCCCAATGACGTCCCCTCCCCACCTCTTGTCCACCACCCCCAGGGTACTGGCCTGGGGGGAGAAAGGGAGGGTTGGAAGGAATCTTGATGCTGTGCCAATATTTCTCAGCAGTAGACAAAACACTGGTGTGATAGCAATGCTGCTGTAGTTACAAGTGCAGAGCACTATATGGGCCACTTCAGGGAAAGTTAACTCCCCAGCCAGACCCAGTACACCCTGAAGTTTTTTTTACAAGATAATGAGACACAAGCTTCTCATTTCAACTGATGTGCAAGAATGAGTTGTCATATAAAAGAAGAAGATCTACACATCCCTGTTTGGGTGACATTCATATTGTACTCCTATGGAATTTTCTTGAATAATAACAATAGACAGCCTCTGCAAGGGCATAACAGCCTGAGTGGGAAGCCCAAATGTTATCACTCTCAAGGGAAGGTATGCACCTGAAGTACCAGTGGAACCTTTCATGCACCAGCCTCTGAGAGGAACCTGTGGTAGGCTATTTTCTGAAAAACATTATACAGAGAAAATGCAGCAAGATCACCAGGGCATATAACTTCTCCCCAGGTCACATAGTTGCACAGTACAACATCAGGGCAAATAAATATCCATCTGGATACAAACTGTTGAGCTTTGATTCCAATTTTAGATGTTAATGCCTACATCACAAGAAAAATAAATACTGGCTGAGGAAGAACCCTGATATTTTAAATTGTCATAGACTCTTCATGTGTCAGCATCAGTTAATTTCTCTTGCCCATATCTCCTGAAATTCCTGCAAAGCATTTTGACTTACCAGATACTGGAAGCTTTATACAGTGCTTTGTACCACTTTGTAACATAATATCCTCAGGCAGCACCACAAAACTTTCAAATATAGAGGATGTGTGACTCACTCTCCCCATCCTCTATCCCACCATCCTCTATCCTAGGAGTGGTTTCTAAATTAAGTTTCAAAATTACTTCTTCAAAGTAATCATTTTTTCATCCTACCTGTTACTACTATACCATGGCAATAAGATGTTACTTGGCTTTCCTGTGCAAGCATCATTTAAATGAAAACACTTCTGAGAATTGATATTTTAAGAAAAGCACCTTAAATACAGTAAGAATTGGCAACAGCACACAACATACCAAAATAGAAGGTAACTAATTTTCTTACTGAAGACACTCTGCTCTCTGCATTGTCGTTAAGCATGGTATTTTGCAACCAGTGTAAATAGCATTAGACTTAGAAGAGGAACAGTTATGGCAGAAGAGTAACACTTATTTTGAAGGAAGAAAGGAAGAAAACTCTTTGCTCACTCACAGCTAGGATTATAGCTGTATTGAGTGTAAATAAAATAGAGTTTTCTTAATAATAATAATAATAATAATAATAATAATAATAATAATAATAGTTTATCTCTAGAATCCTGATGTGGTTTTATGTGTGGACTGGGCTAATGTAACTAATGTAGTTAGTATTGCATTAGTTGTGGTGGCAGAGATTAGCCTTGTAAAACTCATAAAACTCAGAGCTAAGAAGAGTGTTTGATCAATGCACAAGGAAGAACTTTGGAGGACAGCGAACGTGCACCATAGGCAAAGTAAACTTCTGGCATATCCTGAATTTCCATAAGTTAAAATTTGCATAGGCTGTAGTTTAATAGCAATATATGAAATAGTAGCAATAAAGCTTTTTTGTTTGCTTGTTTGTTTTTTTTTTTGTTTCCATATGTTTTTCCCTTGTTTTTTCCCTTGTTTTTCTTGTTTTTCCCAACTTCATTGTTCAGGGAAAAAGGACAACGGGGTTGATAGAAATAACAGCAGAAGAGTAGAATATATTCACACTCAGGGTAAGACTGAAGAGAAATACTCTTCTTACTCAAAATCAAGTTGCTGTACTAAAGTACGACATCCTTACAAATTCATGTGTTCTGTCATCTACTTCTAACTGGAAGATCTAATTGGAAAAAAAAAAAAAAGTCACATAAAACAGAGTTTAAGAGAGACAGTGCAAAAATAGCTATAATCTAAGGAAAATATCTCCAAGTAGAAAGAAGATAGACATCTATAGAGTAAACTGAAGTGGGAATATTTGTCCAGAAGCAGGTTAAGAGATAGAATTGTAGTAGAAATTAGAAAGCCTACAAAAACCCATCAGTGTTTGTTAAAACGCAAACAAAATCTTTCAGTAACTTGAAGACTATCATTATCCCAAACCACTTCAAATAGCATTGAAAAGTCAATATCATTATCAACAACGTGAGTATGCCATCCAACTTCAGCAGAGAAATAATGCTCACTTTTTGTAATATAAAAATGAATTCTGTCACATCGAGCCAGATGAACCATTCAGGCACTGATAATCTTGACTACATTTATTTATTTATTTATTTATTTATTTATTTTTTCTTAAGGGAAAAACTGAATGCCTATTTGTGGAAAAATACTAGAAAACATGGGGATACAGAGTTCTACCAAGTTTACAGCCAATACATTCATTTATTAGGTGGGTAAAAATGACACCAAGGAAATAGAAATTCATGTGCAGATTCAGTGGAAGAATTTTAGACAGAAGGCAGATAAGTTGAATATTATTGTGAAATTGCTCCATTCTTTATATCTTGACAGATGGTGGTCTCCAGCTTTCACTTGAATTTTGAGAAAAAGTAAAGGAATCCAGACTGTTGAATGAGAACTGACCCCCCACAATTTTTAGAGGTGGTTATCTTGACTACTTGAGTTTCTAAATATCTTGTAGTCTTGGGAATCTTTAATATATAGTGGCATGGAAAAAGGGAGCAAAGAACAGCATTTGAAAAAAGAAATCAAATCATAAGAGGGTCTCTAATCCTAGAGAACCTTATCTCTCCATCACAAACTAGAACAGCAATGTAGTTTTTTATTAATTTTTGAGGCTCCACTGACACAAAGAAGCACCTACTAGTAAAAGGGCCTATACTTAAAGACATGATTCTTAAAGTTGCTTTTTGTTGTGGATCAATTTAAGGAAGTAATTTTTAAGACAGATAGAACATATGT
The DNA here is from genome assembly GCF_009819795.1 of Aythya fuligula. Taxonomy (NCBI): domain Eukaryota; kingdom Metazoa; phylum Chordata; class Aves; order Anseriformes; family Anatidae; genus Aythya; species Aythya fuligula. The sequence continues at coordinate 133,041,936 of NC_045560.1, forward strand.
AGTCACATTATCAGTGTTAAATATGTTCCATAAAGAAGTTGCAATGGAGATAAGATTTAATCAATATTAAATCTTTGTATTCTGGAGTATATAACACTGTATTGCTTAAAAAAATAGTTCTACTGTTGTACTACATTAGGGGAGTTTTGGTGTAAGGACAGCAGTTGTGACTGTTGTAGGAAGAGGCCATGAATGGCCCTGTACTTGTCACAGCCAGTTCCAGCTGGCTTGTACAACAGTGTGAGCATCTCATTATGCATTGAAACCACTACCAGCCAGTGGAGTCCCAGTGTCATGGCTCTGATGTGTTCAAGAAAGAGCAACAGACTCTGTGGAGGCAACTAGATGAAGGAGATGCTGGGGACATAGCTGAAAATGCATTTTCAGAAGTAGACTCCAGACACTGTATGTTACTGAGGGATTGCAAACTATGGATTAGCAATGCTAAAGCACAGATATCTCTAAGGAAATGTGGTAATAAGTGACCCCCCCCACACACATACTAGGGTGTAGACAACATGAGGGACCACAGTCATGGACAATACCCATTGCAGCCGAGGAAAACAAATAGAAGCAAGAAGTGATGAAAAACTCACCAACCCCAACCTCCTGTCACATCAACATAAGAAATTGGGATTGACTGAGTATAACCCACTGTCAAAATAAGGTGAATTAAGACTGGAAAGGGAGTTGGAAAAGTGACTGAATTTGAGCCTGTCAAAAGGTGATGAAAGGTCTTTCCTAATTGTTTTTATTTTAGTACCTCAATTAGTAATCAAAATTATGTGTCAGTTGGCAATAAAGTAAACTATATCCTCTAAGCTGAGACTGTTTTGTCCACAACAGGCATTATTTATAACAGCCTGGGTACAGAGAGAGATGTGTTGATCCAGGAGAGTCCAGCAAAGGAGCACAAAGATGACTGAGGGACTGGAGAGAAAGCTGAGAGAGCTAGGACTCTTCAGCATGGATATGAGAAAGCTCAGGGGGAATGTCATCTATGTATACAAATACTCAAAAGAAGGATGCAATGAGGATGGAGTCAGGCTCTTTTCAGTGATGCCCAGTGCCAGGACATGAGGCAATGGGCACCAACTGGAACACAGGAGGTTCTGACTGAGCATTAGAAAACACTTTACTATTGAGTGACAGAGCACTGGCACAGGCTGCCCAGAGAGGCTGAGAAGTCTTCATCCCCGGAGATGTTCAAAAGCTGTCCAGACAAGGTCCTGGACAACCTGCTTTATGTGGCCATGCTTGAGTAGGGGGTTGGACAAAATGATCACCAGAGGTCCCTTCCAACCTTAACCAATCTGTGATTCTGTGAGAAAGAACCAGCAGTTGTTCCCTTGGCAACCCAAGAAAAAATTGCTGATAGCATTATTAAACTAACCACGGGGCTGCCAATGAAATAATACATAAAATAAATATACATAAAATAATAAATAAAAATAATTGATTCCCTGGTAAAACAAGGAGTGGTCTCAAAGACTCATTCACCTTACAACAGTCATTACGGAATCTTACTGGAGAATGGCAGTTACCAGTAGGTGTTAGCTTTGAATGAAATCATATCTCCATTATCTGTTCTGGTTCCAGACATGTTGCAATTCCTGCACAAGCAAAGAGCCAAAAAATATACCTGGTGAGTTACAACTGCTTTTTCCAGTCCCTATGGCTGAAGAAGCAAGACACCAACTTGCCTTCACCTGAAATGATGCGCACCTGGAACTGGCTGCCCAAGGGGTGTAAATACAGCCAAATCATCTACTTTGGCATCATCCACCTAACTGTAAACCAATAGATATTCAGATAATTTTTCCATTACGTTGATTGTGTATTGAATTGGAGAAACAATGTCCAAAAAGTACTAAGGAAAGGATATGTTAACCGTGGACTTCAGTTAGATGACCACCAAACTGCTCATCCCCAAGAGGATGGGGAGAGAAAATAGGATGAAAAAGCTCATAAATTGATATAAAGACGGGCATCACTGACCAATTACTATCATAGTAATTGACTTGGAGAAAATTAATTAAATTAATTTTAAATTTACTTTATTATCTATTTAAAATAGATTTTGTCTAAAACAAAGAAAAAAAAAAATAAAACAATACCTACCTCCCACTCCCACTTTTTCTCAGGTTCAACTTCATTTCCCAGGCTCCTTCTTTCCCAGCTCTTCTACCTACCCATCCCCACCCTGATTGGTGCAGGGGGAATGGGAAATGGGCAGTTATGGTCAATCCACAGAAGTTCCTGTCTGCCTTGTGTTATGTCTTCTCTCTGAAACATATCATAGCTGTCCAAATTTCTTGAGTAAGTAACATGAAAGTCCATTTATAATAAACAAGAACTCCTTCCTGATCATTAACAGTTTCTGGTGCATGCACAGCCCAAGTTACAGTCGACTGACCAAACCCTTATATCAAGTGACTTCCAATAAAAGTCATTTTATGACAGAAGAGAAACCAAAGCAAATTTTTGAACAGATCAACCAAGAGGTAGCCTGGGCAATGGCATTACTAACGATTCAGAAATGTAGCAATTTTGCTATATACCAATTTAGGAAAGAGGAGCGGTTTCTGGTAACAAGAGCAGGATTTTGCAGCAATGATCTCCTGAAGAGATAAGAGGGAAGATGTTGGGATTCTGGAGTTGGAGCTATAGTGGAGCAAAAAAATAGTCACATTTCTCTGGAATAAGAGGCTGAAAGATGAGGGTGTTCATGCCACTGAAATATTAGGTACACAGCAGTCACAGTGGTTGCAGGACAGGACTACCTGTCCTGAGCTCTTTGTTTAAGGATTCAAAACCCACTGAGGAAAGAGCAATCAGTACTATGTTACAAAAATGGGTCCTGGCCCCTACCCGGGAGGCATGCACCAGTTCAAGCTTCAGACTGAGATTAGCTGAGTTTATTAGTCAGTAAGCCAGTAAATCAATAATGTGAGGAAAGCAAATTCCTTGGGCTGTTGAAGCCCCAGCATATGATTAATTAAGTACTGAAAACAAACAATAGGGTTTGTTTACAGATGGATCTTGTAAAATTGCAATAGGGATCAGGAGGTGGTGAGCTGCTGGTTGGAATCCCTCCACAGGAAAAGCTGCCACCTGCAAAGGCTCTAGTCAGTTTGCAGAAGTAATGGTCTTGAAAATAGTCTTGGAACATGTTCAGGAGCATCAACAGCCCCAGCGTATGTGTATACAGACTCCTGGATGGTGGCTAATGCAGTGTGGAAATGGCTTGAAGAGTGGAGCTCATATTAACGGGCAGCAGTGAGTAGTTGAGCCTGGGGAAGGGGGAAGAAAGTGTAGGTGTTTAATTGTGTATGGTTTTAAATGTGTTTGTGTAATTTTTTCTTAGTATCTGAATCAATAATCAAAAGTTTGTGTTAATTGAGAATAAAAGTTAAGTAAAATTCCTCAAACTGAAAACATTTTGCCTTTGACAACTGCTGACAAGATGGCATAAACAAGAGGATTTCTAGAGGGTAGCTCTAGAAAGCAAAAGATTGATTTCATCTGCTTACTACCATACACTTCCTTCATGAAAGTGGAAAAAAGGGTACCGTATGCATGGACAGATCTAAAGAAACAAATATACCCAATTGCTGATGGGACTGTGCAGGTAACCCTAGCAGATTTAGGAGACTTAAGAAAAATCTATGTTTAAAATAGGAAATAAAGAGATTACCAGCTGAATATGCAAGCTTATTTGGCATATGTTTGAATAGTGAGAAGAGTGCAAACAATACAAAGAAGAATATACAGGATATACAAATTTTCAATTGAACCTGGGGAAAACAAAACAAGACAAAACAAAACAAAACAAAACAAAACAAAAAAACAGATCAGGATTTAGGAAATATATGGATTACAGAAGGTTAATTTTCAAATTTCCAAGAGAAAGTCTATCTAGAGGGCAAGAATTGATGAGAAAACTAAAGACAGATTTTACAAATTCTGACCTATCTAACTGACTCAGGAAATGAACAACACATTGCAGTATAATTCAAGTGACTCAATGGCATCAGGGAATCTGAAAACATAATGGGTATCAGTAGGTCTGCCTAATCCCTTGGAAAGACATCCAAGAATCTGATGTCAAGGACAAACAGAAAAGGATCTTTACCTGCTAGTTTTGGATCCAGCAGTCCATCTTCACAGGTAACAAAACAAATTCTGATGATCTAGAAAAACACTTTTATCCCCTGAAGTCATCTGGACCTCACCAGAGAAATGACAGACCCTGTCACAGTTATGATAATGCCAAAAACAGTGGGCAGCCTCTATAGCAAAGTAACCAGTGACCTGAGGTGAGGATATACAGCTGAGCATGCTTAGATCTAGCCATCAAATTATCACACAAAGCAATGACAAAAAGCAATAGCCCATGTTGCCATGGAAAACAGTGCATGCAAGGTAAATGCAGACTGACAGAGCAGTGGAGAGAAAAACATGGACAACTGCATAGAATTGCCAGATAGAGAGCATTTATGGACATGAAGAATGTGACCTAGCAAAATGTTACATCCTATGAGAAATGAATTTTCCTAATATGTCTATGACAAGAGTTACATGATCTGACAAATCCTCTTAGGCACCACAAAAACATTCAAATTCAGGAATTCTAAGACCAAGAAGGTTTTAGCATTTATGCTTGATGGGAATTTTGAAAAGATTGGTTCCCATTATGATTCAGAAAAAAAAAAAAAAAAAAAAAGTTATGCTGAAAGAGAAAATGTGAATTTAGTGAACTGTGTATCAACCCTGTTTCAAACTGATGGCAAGATCTTTCACTATTCTGCTACACCCTGTCTATGGCTCTTTTTTAATGTCTTAGATATTATAATATATAACATTTATGAAAAGAAACAAAATAACTAGCTTAAATAATATCAGATGTTTCCAACTGTGAGTAGTTTAATGATACATAATTTGGTGCAGTTAATGCAAACAGAAAGGGATGATAAACTGTTTTATTAAATATAACATAAATTATCATAACTACAATATCAAATTCTCCTCTGCTTTGATTTTTAAGTGAAAATGTTTTCATTTGTTCTTTATAATAATTTTTAAGGAAGCGTATGTAATATTCTTCAGTATATTGACAGCACACTTTATCCTAAATAGATGATCTTTGTTACAGATTCTACTTGTAATCTAGGTTAGATCTGAATAACCATACAGACTTCTATCTGTGTGAAATTTAACAAAGTTTATTTTTGCAGCATCAGTGAAGAATTCACTAGTTAACAATGTCTATAGATTTCAGTTTATACGGAGAGAATGCAAAGCAGGTTCTTAATTTTGTCTCCACCACACTAGCATCAACAGATGAACTTCAATGATGTAGGTGAAAATTAGTACTGGCATGTGAAAATCTAAAGGTAAACTGGGAGTGTGTATTTAGAAGGGTGATATCTTCTACAATTTTCTCTCAGCAAGGCTACAATGTGGCAGTGCCTATTTCACAGTTTATCCCTATTTTTCAGGAAGACTTACTGAATGGAATACTCTCATGTGCATGAAAAGCATAATTCATTCAGACCTGCAGGATGGATGAAACTAGTGGTGCCAAGTGCTGTAAGAAAAGACCAAACATATATTTTGCTGTGAAGTATATAGTGTGCTGAATGCAAAATATGAAATAACATTGCAGCATTTTAATAGACAGCCCAAAAGAATTAGGATAGTTAGGATAAATATACCTTTGATAGCTTTGAAATATCTATAGAAAAACAGAGTTCACCATTTTTGGCATATGTAGGCATTAAACATATATATGTTTTTTTTTTTTTGTTTGTTTGTTTGTTTGTTTAAAGGGGGTAGTGTTCTTGAAGATGAATGCTATATATTTTGGTGATTTTATTTTAAAAAAAGAAAAAGGAAAAAAATGTAAATATTTTCAAAGCTGTCTATGTGTTTTTGGATGTCATACAAAAGCTAAATCCATTCAGAGGAATACACAATTTTATGGTATTTATGGAAAGACATGAGAGATTAAAATTTAATTTTAAATGCTATTAGAAATATTTTTTGAAATAGTTCACAGATGATCATTTAATATCATTTCACACTTTATATGAAATACTTAATCTGAAAGTAGGAAAGTAATCTAGAGTTGGTTCAGAAGATCTGGAAATTGTTTCTTGTCTCATAATTCAAAATAAGACAGTTCATGAAGTTAATTAACCACCGAGTTTGACAAAAACTGTGGTAGATTTTTTTATCACACTGAATTGAAAACTGAATGTCTTCCTAAAAGACATGCTCCAATTAATAAATGAGTTAAAGGGCATCATATGATGAATATCTACTCCTTTGATATATAGAAGAGGTAATTATGATGACACTCTAAAGTACTTTAAAAGGAGTTCTTACCTAACAACATCCCTCTAACATCTCATCACAATAGGAATGAATGTACTTCCATCTTAAAGGAAAAATTAAACATCTGTTGGTGCTCATTGCACGCTGTGATGTGAGAACATTTCTGTGACACCCATTGTTTCCATTCTTATTTTTCCTAGTACAACTTTTGGATTGTAATAAAAGTACATAAAAACAGAGAATTATCTCTTAATCTGGAATATCAAATCTCTCTCTCTAGAAAATAGTTTTAGGCTTTATGTAAGCTGGAAATTTTATTTTAAATATATTCAGTTTAAATTTAGATTTTGCAGGTTTTAAAAATGTGCATTCATAGATGTGTTCATATGTTCACAGATGTAATATAATGTGAAGTAAGGAAGGAATAGTTAACAACTTTACAGTCTGATTCTACCACCATATTTTTATTGGAATTAGCTAGCCATTTCACTGTTTCATTACAGTGCCGGTTTAGAGCCTTAAAAGGTAATACACAATCATTTCTGCTGGGGGGGGAGGGGGGGAGGGCGGGGAGAGGCAGGGGGAAGTGAGCTTCAGAATATAGCTTATCAGCAAGGGAAAGAAGGGCTGGAAAGAAAGTGTACAAATGTGGACAGTTTTTTAATGCAAATTTTAAAATATTAAAAATAATTTTAATTGCCCTGGCATTGCATGAACATCATTGAGTCATTAATTCAAGCCGGCAGCAGGTTTTTAAATACCTTTCCAACTTTGCTGTGTGAGGAAGCAGATCATTTTAATGGATATTGAAAGCCTCAAGATGTGTCTAATACTGGAAAGCTTCAGTGTAGAACTGGCAGAACTACGGTGGCTTCAAAATTCTACAAAAAAAAAAATCTCAGTGCAACTAGTATGACATGTAGAGGCCTCTAACAAAAGATAGCTCTTGTTTACAGAATGGCAACAATGAAAGGTTTGATCTCATTTGTACTTTGTCTTTTTTTTTTTTTTTTTTTTTCCTATGTCAAGTTTTAAGGTTACCGTTTGAGAGTGGCTCATGTAGAAATTTACTGTTTATGTCTTCTAAGGCTTTCTCTTAGGTGATACAATAGTTAATGGAGCTTATGAATACTTTGGAAACTAAATAATTATTAAATAATTCTAATGATTCTCACTAGGTAGTATCTTTCTATTAATGGTTGGACTATCCACAGGCTAAGTCACAAAAACAAGTAACAAACATCTCTGAGGCACAGACAAAAGACTAAACCTGGTGAGAAATTTAGGCACACCGAAGTACTTGACAGCTTCTAAATTATAAATCAGTCTGTTCTTCACCTTTCCATGTAGATTCCACAACTAGCTCAAAAAGAACAGACTGTAGAACTACGCCAGATTACTCACCCGGGTTCTGGAAATGTGGAGGGTCTTTTTAGCCAAGGGCTCCACATACCTGGAAAAGTGCAGTACCATACACTAAAGCGCAAGTGTATCCTGGGATACACTTGTAAACATCTTGAAAGCTTTTGTACTAAATAGTAATTTTTATTTTTTACAGATTTTTGATTCATAAATCCATGAAAATCTCAATATTTATCTAAAAAACAAGCAATCAAATGAGAAATGTTATTATCGTTCATTTGTTCATTACTGGGCAATCCTTACTGAAGTCCTTATAAAACATGTCTCCATCCTAGGAAAAACTAATGCACTAACAAAAGCTTTGTCCCATGTTTCAGTACTAACACCATCAATAAACATTTTAAATCCACAAAAAAATAAAAAAAAAACAATCAAAGTGCACATACACACACACAAAAATCAGTGAGGGTGAATAAACAAGATGTTACTAACTAAAATGCTGTGGTTTTGATTTTTTTTTTCCTTTAATTGTATAGAATCTTACACAGGAAAACACTTGGTTGCATTTGGGAAACATTAGTGAAAGCATTAAATAGTCTTTTTGTGGCAAAAGGGATGCAAGCTAGGCTAGGCTATGTAAGTAATTATTGCTGCTGCAGAAATCCAGTCATTTTTCTTTTAAAAGGCAAGGGCAGGAAAAAGATAAAAAAGTTGGTGAGACCAAGTCTCAATTGCAACTTAAAAATAAGGAAATTACAAGTACAGTGTGCAGTTTTATCTGTCACTTCCAGACTTGATAAAGTTCTACCCAAGCCTGTGAGTAGACAAATAAGTGTCTGATGTAAGAAAAAAACTTTCCTGGCTTATACAAGTTCCTATAGGCAAGCTGTGTGTTTAAAATAACCCATATCAGGATTGTCAGTCTCCTTAAAAATATTCAGAGCTTATGTTATATCTGAGTCCATCCTGGCCCGTCTTCAATTAGCTGGAGGAAATCTTTTTAATCCTAAACTCTTACAGTTCTTCATGATGCCTTCTCATCCTTCAGTGTGTAAATATGAAAAGGAAATTCAAGAAGGATTCTGGATCCTGAGTCAATTGCTAAAGATACATAAAGGAAAATGTTTTTGACATACTTCCCTTCCTAGCTATGCTTCCTAGCATTTGCTGTTGAATAGTTTAAGAAGTCTCCTTACTCAAAAATATTGCTTCTGGATTGCCAAATTCATCGTGTACACTGTGAGGGATGAAATAATTCTGTGTTTCAGGTTCCAGTCTGGTAGGTCTCACGTGTCAAGCCCATATGCTTCTAGTGATTAATCCAGTTCATTTAGCTTAGGGTAACTAAATAATATCTTCATTTTAGGTATTTAATGAAGTAAGATTTATCTCAGAAAAAGGGATCTATTTGTCCAAGGTTAAGCACCTAAATTAGGCAGATATGATCTCATTTCATGAAGACTTCAAAGGCACCTACTTTCTTCCATTGACCAGATGGGAGATGTATGCTTTACCTTTAGAATATTGTGTGCTTTAATATGACTAAAATAGAAGGTAAATAGTTTAGGCTCTACCTTAAGGTTACTTTTGGGTCTAGCCTGAAATACTTGGTCTTTCATTAAAAATTTTTTACCATTTATGTTTTATTCCAGTCCTCAGAATCATTCAGTCATACTCATATGATATTCTGTATTAAAGACACTTTCTGATTCTGTATCATTACCAACTTTCATTATCACATCAAAATTTGTGCCAAGTCCCTAATGAAATACTTAAATAACATCAGTCCCAAGACTAACTTTTTAGAATTCCACCAGTAACTTAAAGATAAATCTCATTTCTGTTCTTTTCATATTTCATTGGTCAGTTTCTTAGTTTCTTACTTATCACAGTTTCTCTACTAGTTCCCATTTTCTACAGCTTAATGAATATCCCCTGTGACACTGCATCATGATCATTATTGTTATTATTATTTTAGTGAAGAGCAGATTAAGTCTACTGCATTTCTCTAAATGGCTTAGGAACAAAGGAAACATGATCCATTATATTAGATCAGCTCATAAATTACATTTTAGCAAAGTCTAGTGTAAAGAGATAATAATTTTAAGATATTAATCAAAAATGATAAGTAATTCTCTCAGAATTCACCCAGAGACCAAACTTAAATACTTATTGAAATATGTGGAGAGAAACCAAAACAACACTAAAGCAAATAATTATTTTTTTTTTTTTTATAGAAATAACTGAATGACAGTTATTAACTGAATTATTTCTAATGATCTTATGTTTAGGCACCAATCATCAAGAACCCTGCTCCCTTAGAAACTGCAAATACTAACTCTACAATGTAATATGATGTTTTATTTGCCTCCTCCTTGGTTCTTTCTTTCTGACAGTGTGATGAATTATGTTGGTGTTGCAAGTTATTGGGTCACTAAAGTTAGAGCACAAACTCATTTTTATGACAGCACTAAGACATTACTCTGCCTATTCCTTGAAAATAAAAAGAGTGTTTTTGAAGTTGCAACTTTTTCTACATGCACCAAAAATGATTTCTGCGGTCTCTTTAAAGAGAAATTAATTTGTAATACACATCACGTCCATGTGTCACATCTGACATCAATAAGCCCTAATATGTTTCTTCCTAGGTGTTAATGTCAATACTTGTAATACAGTACTTCTCTGGAGAAAAGGAATAACCTGGGAAATAGAGACGCACTGAGAGCTCTCGTGATTCACGATTCACTAACGTAGAAATGTCTTATCAGATGAAGTTACGAATGTGTTCTGTATACTATTCTCCAGCCAAAACAGACTAGTTTTTCTTCTCTTGTGAGCAGAAAATCATGAAAGATTATTACAGTGATATGTAATAATGCTTATCAAACAGCAAAACCAGAAGTGGACACGATCAAGCATAATTTATTATTCAGAAAATATAGGCTTGCAATTTTATGGGTGATCTCTGAGAATGATTATTTCAGAAATAGCAGATGAAATCTTGGCCGCACTGAAATCACTGAAATTTTGCCATCAATTTGAATAGAGATGGAATTCCACCTTCTTCTTTTAGTTTTCATTTTCGCGTCTCACTTTTTTGGTTCTCTGGACATTTTGTATTCAAGATGTATTGTAATTTGTTTTATCTTTCAGCTCGGGCCTGGGGAAAAAATGCACATCTGTATTTCCAAAGCATTTGAGTCATCTCACTGTTTTTGATAGATTACTTATATATGTACATTTATTCTTGAACATATCTGTGGGGAGGGCTAGAGTATCAGTGAGAAAGGTGAACAGGTAAAATTAAATTACATAGATCTCATACAAGTTCAATGGGAATCAAATATCTTTTACTGTCTCTATTTATAAAGGAAACCAGTATTCCTAACACACTGAAGGATATCTACAAGGATGTTCAGAGCACACAGCCTGTATGAAGGGGCTGAGGAGGACTGTTTGAACAGTCAGAGAGAAGACTAAGGGACAATAAAATACTTGAAAGATAGTAAAAGTCTTCTCAGTAGATGATACAGCAAGTGGCAATAAGGTAATTCAGGTTGGGAGGGTTCTCAAGGGGTCTCTATTCCAACCTTCTATTCGAAGTATCTGTGAGGTCAGAGCAGTGTTCTCATGGCTTAGAATCATACAATAATAGAATTGTGCAGGTTGGAAAAGACCTTAAAGATCATCTAATTTCAATCCCCCTGTCATGGGCAGGGACACCTCCCACCAGACCAGGTTGCACAAAGCCCCATCCAACCTGGCCTTTAACACTTCCAGGGATTCCCATCCACAGCTTCTCTGGGTAACCCATGATAGTGCCTCACCACCCTCAGAGTAAAGAATGTCTTCCTTATACCTAATCTAAACTTAAAACTTTTTAGTATAAAACCATCTCTCCTTGTCCTATCACTATACTCCCAATCTTTCCTGTAGGCCCCCTTTAGATATGGAAGACCACTCCGTCTCCCTGGAGCCTTCTCTTCCCTGGGCTGAACAACCCCAAGTCTCTAAGCCTGTCTTCATAGGAGAGGTGCTCCAGCACTCTGATCATCTTTGTGGCCCTCCTCTGGACCCTCTCTTATAGGTTCACGTCTTTCTTATGCTGCAGGCCCTAGAGCTGAATGCAGTAGTCCAAGTGGGGTCTCACAAGAGTGGAGTAGATGGGGAGAATCACCCCCTTCAACTTGCTAGCTGCTCTTTTGTTGCAACCAGGATATGGTTGGCTTTCCAGGCTGCAGGTGCATATTGCCAACTCACTTCCAGTTTTTCAACTACCAGTACCCCTAAGTGCTTTTCTACAGGGTTACTTTCTATCCTCTCACTGTCCATCCTGTATTTGTGCTTGGGATTACTCTGACTCAGATGCAGGACCTTCCACTTGGCTTTGCTGAAACACATTATATTTATGTGGGCCCACTTTTCTAGTTTCTCGAGGTCCATTTAGATGCCTTTAGATCCCTCCAGTGTGTCAACTGCACCACTCAGCTTGGTGTCATCAGTAAAACTGCAGAGGGTGCACTCAATCCCACTGTACATGGCACTGACAAAGATGTTCAATAGTAAAGGTCCTAGTACAGACCCTTGAGGACCTCATCATTGGTCTTCACTTGGACATCAAGCTGTTGACTCTCACCTGCATTAGTGAGACCATCCAGCCAATTCTTTATCCACAGAGTGGCCCATCTGTCAAATCCATGTCTCTCCAACTTGGACACAAGGATGTCATGAAGGACAGTGTCAAACGGCTTGCACAAATCCAGGTCTATTCTGAAAAACCTTCAAGAATGAAAACTGAACAGCCTTCCTGGGCAACCTGTTCCTTGCTTGATTGCTCCATTTCAAAAAATTTCTCCTTATATCCAGTCTGAGCCTTTCTTGCTTGAACTATATGTGTTGTATCTTATCAGCCTACCATGGACCATTGTGAAGAGCCTAACAACACCTTCTTGATTTCTCTATTGACACTGGTAGGCTGTTGTTTTGCTTTCCGAAGCCTTCCCTTCTCCAGGGTGAACAAATCCAGCTCCCTCTGCCTTTCATCACAGGGAAAATGCTTCAACCCCACATGTCACTGTTCCTGACTTCTGAATTTGCTTCAGCATTTCAAAATTTCTTTTTATACTGGCTGTTGGGAGAGGGCAAAAAATTGGATGCAATATTCTGGGTGTGGTCTCATGAATGATAACGTATGATGGGATAATAACTTCCCTTGATCTATTTTTGAATTGAATTCAAAAATTCTTGTTCATTTCACCCAGGATTTGGTTGACCCTCTTTGGTGCCAGGACATACTACTGACTCATGCTCATCCTGCTGTCTATGAATCCCCACTGGTCCTTTTCACCGGAGCTGCTTCTCAGCCTGATTCAACCCAGCCTGTATTGTTGCCAGTGATTTTTCTTCCAAGATACAGGACTTGGCATTTGCTCCTCTGGAATTTAATTGGGTTCCTGTTGGTCCATTCCTCCTGCCTGCCTAGGTCACTTTGTATGGTAGCCTTGTTCTCAACCATTTCAGATGTTCCCTCCATTTTAATGTGATCTGAAAACCTGAGGAGACTGCACTTAGTCATCCCCTCAAGATAATGGTGTTGACCATGACAAAACACAGAATAGACCCCTACAATTCTCTACTTTTTACTAGCCTCCAGGTAGAGCTTAATCCATTAACCACTGCCCTTTAAACCTGATCACACAATCATCTTTTTACCCATTCACTGTGCACCCATCCAGACTGTAATGTCCTAATTTGGATTCAAGAATATCGTGGAAAACAGTATTAAAAGCCTTGCTAAGGTCAAGATAAATTATATTCACTCTTCTCACTTCATCCTCAGATTTTTTTTTTATCATGGAAGGCAACCAAGTTGGTCAGGCATGATTTATCTTTGGTAGGTCTACAATGACTGTTTCCAGTCACTTTATTCTCCTTTGTGTGCCCAGGAATGTGTACCAAAAAGGCTCTTTCCATTATTTTCCCAGGGACCAAACAGCCTGATTAGCCTTCCAGAGGCTGAGGCTTGAAATGCTGAGGTTGGAGATTATGAAAAACATTCAGTAAGGAGTAATGAAGTGTTGGAACAGATTATGGAATCTCCATCCTTGGAGTTTGTTAGAACTCAGTTAGGCAAAACCATTACTGACCTGATTAAACACTGGCAATCTCCTACTTTAAAGCAACCCTGTTGTCTTGTACAAATTTACCTTTTATTGTACCACAATCACATTTTTTATACACAACAGATTAGGTCACTTCGGCTTCCATGCAAAATATATAGGGCTGTTTTTGCCTATAATAGTTTATTTTTATATTAGGCTTGGAAAAGAAGAAGTTAAGGATGCTCTAAAGCAACCTAAGTGCAGTCAAAAGAACTTTAAAACACAATGGAAAAAATGTGGTCATTTAGAGACTACTCTCATTTGAAGTTCACAACTATTTTTAATATTGAAAACAGAAGAAATAAGTAGTATTGTCCCTCCTCAACTACTCTACATTACACAGGCACTGAAATAACTCTTTTACAATTTATTATGCACTAAGAAGGATTTCATTTCAAACTACTTTGTACCCAAAGATGACTTAAGTACCTTAGAAAAATTCTTTAATCCTATCAGCCATATTAGATAGATGGAGAAATAAAAAAAAATAAAAATTAAATTTATGTCAAGAGAGGAATTTAATTTTAGTGGTGTTATGAGGACTGAACATCTTGCAGAATTGATCTCAAGAAGTTCCATTCAAGAAAACTGGGTTGAATTGACTGTGAGAGTGGTGATGAACAGGATATTATCCTGACAGAGCTTTATCCTCCATCTTTTTGAGTCATTGGCTTCTTCAGTAGGACTTATGTACAAATGACATATTTTTTTTATCAGTAAAAGATTTTATATTTAGACACTATTTTTCCAGGCCTTAAAAATGTTTTTATTCCTACATGACTGGATCTTCAAAATCAGTCTCATTTAAACTTATTGGGATTTGATTTGAATAAGAAACTAATGGAATACATTAAAAATTTTCATATTCTACAGTAATTTTAAGGATTGAATATACTTCATTAGACAATCAACTAACATATATATATATATATATATTTATTTTTTTTTACCTGATTCTACATTCTTAAATTTTGCAATAGTGCGATTTACTTGAGGTGTTTGAATTATTTTTATAACCTTTGTGAAATTTGGTTTTCTCTTTCAGTGTATCATATCCCATGCAGTGGTATAGATGTAAGGAAAAGTGTCTGGAAAGTTGCCAGGCAGAAAAGGACCCAGGGGTCCAGGTTGACAGCCAGCTGAACATGAGCCAGAAGAATGTCCAGGTGGCCAAGAAGGCCAATGACACCCTGGCTTGTATCAGAAAAAATGTGGCCAGAAAGATGAGGGAAGGGATTGTCCCTGTGTACTCAGCACTGGTGAGACAACACCTTGAATAATGTGTTCAGTTATAGGTCCCTCACTATAAGAAGGATATTGAGTTGTTGGAATAAATTCAGAGAAGAGCAATAAAGCTGATTACTAGAAAACAAAATTATATGAGGAGCACCTAAAGGAACTGGAGTTGTTTAGTCTAGAGAAAAGAAAGCTGAAGGGAGACTTTTTTGATGTCTACAACTACCTGAAAAGAGGTTGGAAAGGGGAGAGTGTCAGTCTTTTTTCTCAGATGACAATTATTAGCACAGAAGGAAACAGTTTCAAGTTGGACCAGGGGAGGTTTAGATTGGATATCAGGAAGAATTTATTTGCAGAGACCATGGTTAGGTAAATACAATGTCAGGAAGAACTTTTTAATGGAAAAAGTGATTAGGCACTAGAACAAGCTACACAGGGAAGTGATAGAGTTGCCATCCCTGGAAGTACTTAAAAGATGTGTGGATGTATTGCTTAGAGACATGGTTTAGTGGTGGACTTGGTAGGTGATACTTGGACTTGATGATCTTACGGGTCTTTTCCAATCTAAATAATTCCATGATTCTGTGATATCACTTACATAGAAATTTCTGTCTTTCCAAGAGCACAGTTACAGAGACGGATATCACAGCATCACAGAATCACATGATTAGGTTGGAAGGGACCTCTGGAGGTCATCTGAACCAACTCCTCTGCTCAAGCAGAGCCACCTAGAGCAGGTCACCCAGGAAATATCATCCATGTAGTAAGCTGTACATGCACAAGACAACTTCTAGAACAATGTGGTGCATTCATTTAAGTCTCACATTCGATTGTCTCATTTCATCTCTATTCACTACCCTATTTTGGCCACAATTTTCTTTAATTTCCAGACCTTGGGAAAAAAAAAAAAAATCAATCAACTGTTTAAAAAAATAAAATCAGTGCACTGAAAATGTATTTTCCATCTCACACATTGCAGACCCTGGTGCTATGTCCTCATTTTCAGCTTGGAAATAATGATCTCACTGTAACTAATTTTAAGGTTCAGGTTTGAATCTAGCTGAATACTAAAATGGAATAAGCAGAAGTTTTCCATCTCTCTCTCTTTTTTTTTTTTTTTTTTTTTTTCTGGAAAAAGATGGCAAGAAAAGTCTAAAGATCTAAACCTATTAGATTTTCAAATGGAAAGAACTTCTCTAGAACACTTTGAATGTTTATGTGGTTCCCTCCTCCAGGCCAGCATCTACCAGCAGAAGTGTTTCTATTCAGCACTGATATTAATGAAGAATTGTGCTGCCTTTACCTGAAGTGCTCAACGGAGAAGAGTAAGAATAACTTGGTTTGTCAAATTTTGAACCTGTTCATTACCCCACAGTTGTTACCACTGTTAAGAGACATTTTTTTTTTTTTTTTTTGTTTTTTTTTTTTTTTTTTTTTTTACCAATAACGTACACAGGCAGGTCAGAAAGGACCCATAAGGGAGCTGCTCTTCTGGCTCATATCCAAAGTATTTTCTCTAATAGTTGGGCCTTTTGCTCACCTACTGCTGAGTGACAGACGATGGCAGGCACTGACCTTGCATATCCCTCATGAGAGGACAAAAGGAGCCAGCTGTAGATGGTTGCCAGTCTCAGCAGGGCTATTCTCAAAGCTGAGTCATATATCTCTCTAGCCTAGTCTTATCCAGGTGGTTATCAGGCCAATCCCCACTGCTTTAATAGTTATCTTTAAGCAAAGGATTTCCACAAAATTGACATAAAAAGGCTTTTGAAAGATCTAAGCTTTCTATATCATCTGCTTACCTGCTAGGAAATGAGAAGTACTAACACTCTGGAATCCCTCAGGCTAGAATGATTAGTGGCCCTTGAAATAGCAAAGTATCAGTGAACAGCACACAAACATTTTCTCATGTGAAAGCTGCATTGTGAAAATAGTCTATAGCTCATTGTACAAAAATAAAAAGATTAGTGCCCCATGCAACTGATGTTTTGTACAGTCTGGGCATTGACATAACAAGCTTATGAAGTTGGGGCCAGGCCAGTTCTGATTCCAGGAACACAGCAAGAGATTGATTAAAGTGAGCTTTATACCATCTGTGGTCAGGTTGTGCTTGGGATAGTTCATATATCTGCAAGAGCAGCAATAAATATGCCAGTAGAGACAACAGCTTTTCATGAACTGAGAAAAGAAGCAGAAGCCAAACAGGGAGATGATTTCTGCCTATCAGTAAGGATTCGAGGAGAATGAGTGGCTCCCTGTCGCCTTGTGAGAAAAAATCACCTGCAAATGAAAGCTGATACTGGAAGATGCTTCCTCAGAGGTGAATTTATGATTCAAACTCAAATTCATTCTAATATTTATTCAATTAAATTTGGTATAGGCATTTTGGCAGAAATTCAAGGTCTACATTAGTGAGACAGTAGCAAAATATATATCTGGTTAGAAATAACTGGCTCTAAAATCCTTTAGTCTATTAGTGAGATTGAAAGTAAAGGCCAAATTATAACCAGTGCATAAACAGGCACAATTTAATTCGCTTCAGTGGTATGATACACTTTTCTGCCAGGTATATGTTTTGCCATAAGAGGGTCAGGGAGAGCAAAGTAGTCCTTACTTCTCCATACCTTCAGCTAACACGAAGCAGCCGTCATCCTCACCACAAGAATTACTTGATTCCAAATACATGCCATTTCTGATCCATCCACAGCCTAGGCCTTGTGCCAGCTCCTGTGGGTGTCTTGGCAGGGAGCTCCATTAAGATCTGAATTACCAGCACACATAATCACCAATGTCAGTTGTTAAACATGAAGCAGTTATGTCAAAGGATAAAGCAGAGAATATATTTTGTGATTAATATCCTACTTAATGTTTTGTTATCTCAAGCATCTAATTGGACCCAGAAAAGACTTGCTAGTACCTATAAGTGAACTGAACTGAGAAAAGCTGGAATTACTACAGGAAACACTTTCCACGTTTAAAAAAATGCAAGTAGGTAGCTGAAAACAGTAAAGCATATGATGTAGGCAGGAAAAGTAATACTATGTTCTCAGATCCATTTACATGCGAGTAATTCAGGCAGATTTTTTTTTTTACTTATTATTAGTTTTGATATATAGGTTTCCACAATGGGTTATGCATAGATTTAGAGAAATAAAAATACAAGTCATATTTCTAATAACACTTTATCTTTCTGAGTTTCCCAGACATGTGCAATGACTGCCGAATCTATTCTGGAGTAGTAGCTTCTTTTTAAAGAGTACCAAATCATTTCTATACTACTAGTAAATGCTATGATTTCAAACTTTTATATTGTATGTATTCTCTGATGGAGTTTGCTGGGGCAGACCCTCCTGCTTCTCATTAAATTACGATGTTCTTATTAAATCCCATAATAGTATGGGATTAGGCAGCAATGCTGGCAGACCAAGCAGTTGTCTTGGACTGCTAATATCATCTTTTGTCATTATCATTTTGAAACTATTTGATTATAAAATTAATCTCATAATCCCACTTTTCTTAGGAACACTTTTTCTTACCTAGCTTTCTGACAGAAGAATATTTTTCAGTGTTTAATACCAGAAGCAATCTTTGGATATAAAGCTGCTCCTCAGTAAAATTCTTAACATTTTTATAGATATTGAACTACTTGTTATTTAATAGATATAAGCTTTTTGACTTTTTTTTTTTTTTAAGTAATTTTTGATGTCCAGAATAGCTCGTTAAGTGGTCACCTGTTATTTAGGCATTAATATTCACATTCAGAGATTCTTATTATCTTTGCTGATATATGACTTTCCAGATAAGTTTTTGATTTTGACTAGGCTAATTCTAGCCCCGCCCCCATTTATTTATTTTTTCTTCTGGATTTCATCATTGATCTTCTTTATCACTTTTTTGTTGTTGTTGTTGTTGTTATTAACAAAGCAATATTACAGGCTGAGGATGATGTGCCTTTTTGACAGTTTAATACAACAAAATCTGGGAACCCTAGTCCATAAAGAGAGCTAGGATATAATTTTTACAGGTTATATACATTTCATCTTCTTGGTCTTTTACAGATAGATATTTTATTATTTATTTTAGTAACTTAGAAATGTGCATAACGCATGCATTTTTAAAATTCCATTTTCCTTTGCCAAATCTTAACAGACATTTTCTGATTTGGACCCCAAAATTACTATGTCCCAAATAACCCTAAGTTTTGGACTCTACGTGAAGCAGTGGCTCTCCAAGACAAGACAAGAACCCTACAACTGCTTTATCTGGGCTTCAATAACAGCCTTTTTGCATTTATTCAGCTCTATAGATGGAAGAAAAATAAGGATAAGAAGCTAAATTCTCAAGAAAGAGACATTTGTGGTTTCATCACAGACTTGCCAATACTTTAGGTTAGGTTAGCAGTACTGAGGGGTATTCTGACTCTCTGGGTCACAAGCCTCAGGTGTACAATCTATGCTTTCAATCAGTGCACCAACTGTATTAAAAATACTCTTGAGAGGGCAATTTACTAAACAGTGGGGTTTGAAGTAGTCAGCAGAGTCAACAGGAAGCTGCTAAAGCCTAAAGCTGGGGTCAACTGAAGAGGCAGTGAGGTAGAAATTTCTGCTTTTTGAGAGTTGCCAATAATTAAATTTTTCTTTAAAGAAACAGAACCAATTTATATATAAATAGGTTAAATATAAATATGTAAATATATATATATATTTATATATAAATGTAAATATATATAAATATATAAACAGGTTATATAAAAAACATATTTATATGTTTTATTTTCTTTTAAACACCATGGAAGTTGAAAGCAGAACAAGTTTTATATAAAGGTTTAGTAGTTCCAAGGCATCCCTTGGGAGCAGGAGTTTTAGGTTTAGGTCTGTTTTCAGCCTAAATGAGTAGAAAATACATCTCAGTAAATGTGACCCTTCATACAGAGGTTTAGATAAAATTACTTGCAAAGCTTCAGACAGAAGTTTGCATATTACATCCTTAGCTTTTAAAGAAATCTCTAAATAATTATCTGATAATACGTGACCTGTGAATTTTACAAGGGTTTGTAGCCCTGCCAAGAGTGAGTTTATTTTCACAGGGGAGACAAAAGAGTATGCTTCGCATAAAACACATCTCCATCAAAACATTGGTTCTTGCTCCAATGTTTGGTATGTTCTTGAAATGTTGAGAAATAATCATCAGGTCATTTCTAAATACAAGGAAAACAGGCTTTTCCCATATTTCAGTCTGAGGTAGAACTAAACTAATATGCCTAAATTTTCTCAAATTTATACCAAGATACACACCTGCTAAGAAAAAAAAAAAAAAAAAAAAAAAAAAAAAAAAGGTAACTCAGTAGCTGAAATTTGGGAAAATGGATTGCACATAGAGATAGAAATATGTGTAGGAATAACATCATCTTATTACTAAAAGTCTTCTGGGACTTGCATTATAATTGCAACGAGATCTTGAAAAAGCAGTCACATAAACACAATTGCTTAGTGGTATCTAATTACATTATCAGGATACACTTGTCACGGAGATTATATGCTGCAGTAAGTGCAATAATAAATAATATCAGAAAAGGATTTGCTGAAGAAATTCCAAAGGCTGAATCGTCATTTTTGTTAAAATAATTACATTGGGAAGAGTTTCAAAATTAGGAGAAGAGCCATTCACTTTAACACATAGAAGGGATTAAGCAATGGTGGTATTACATTGAGATAGTCTTTGGCCCATCCTCAGCACAGCTGAGAGTATGTAAGTACTCAGAGAATTCTTAGCTCAGCAAGAATTTTCTGCATTAAGTTCTGAAGTTGTTCTTTTTAATTTCTCCCTTAAGTAACATCTACTGGGGAACATTTTTCAAGTCAGACAGTTCATAGATTTTCTTTCTTTATTTTTACATGATCAACTGCTGTTAAAGTTGAGAAATGAAAGGCTAAACCTTAACTGAATGGGAAAAAGGAGAACATAGGATGCCTCTATGAAAGAATATGTAGGAGAACAAACATTTTGATGGCACCAAAACTGACACGAAACTTCCCTTTCCCCAGAGTAGCTCATGACATTTAAAGGCACAGGATTGTGCATGGTCTTTGTCCATTTACTGACAATAAATCCAAAACCAGAGGATCTCATTTTCTTCTCATGTACAAGGCATTACTATTTTATTGATGGAACTGAAACTGGTCACTTACACACTTACATGCTTGAAAGAATAGAGTAGTAGAAACAAGATTTTTTCCTTTTTTAATTTCTGCCTTTCTGCAGTTTTCATATGGGGGGGACATCATTAAGCATATATAGGGCAAGAAGCTAATAATAAAAGTCCATTTTCTACAAAGTATTATGCTCTACAAAGAATGCTTGTCTTTTGAGGCAGGTATTCAAGATCCCAGATTGAAGGGGTAATTCCTCTACTGTCCCATTAATTTATGCCATAGACAGAGACACACACAGCAGTGCACTGTACTATTACCTGTGGAAGAAGCCATACAAGATGAATCAGAAAGTTATAATTCCCTGCAGAAACCCATGTATGAGTTAGGAGGGAACCTGGATTAAAAAGCACAGAAAACTACTTATACTTTCTCCTAACTAATCCCCTTGGGAATAACTAAGATGCTGAATTTATCAGACTTGAACCTGTAAAGAACCTCACACAGCTAAAAGGACTATTTTGGGGTAGGAACCATAATTATGACACTCCTGTGGTAAACGTACATAAATTTCTCTTTAAAGGCAGGTATTCAAGATCTGTGTGAAATCAGTGAAGATAATATGCATTTATTTGGGATTCCATCCCATCTACAGTTAACTGCTCATTTTAATTTTGAAATCCTGCTTCTGTTTTATAGCCACTTAATAACTAATTTCTAGAAATCTGGTCTCAGAATATTCTAGAGGCTTTGGCTCAAAAAATGTGAAATGCAGCTAAGCAATTTGAAAGGAGGCTTGGTGGACATCTCCCATTCTTAGACTAATTTAGTTGAAAAGCTAAATCCAAACTGCAAAGTTTTTATAACATATTTAATTCCATAAGAACATTCATTGCTACTCTGTTTTTTAGTGGTTTCTAGAACCATCTTTAGGCTTTGTTATTATTGTAAAAGCTTGTTAAAAAATTAAGATATTTCCAGAAGAATTTAGTTGCTTTTTTTTTTTTTTTTTTTTTTTTTTTTTTTAACGCAGAAATACTTTTCACATATGCAAACAAGTCACCACTGAAGCCTAATGAAATGAGATCCGAGGGTAGATATCACTGTAAGTGAAACAATATCTCTTCTGGCCTTAAACATTCTTAATTTATTGGCTTCCTGACATTCAGATACTTACAAGATTTTCAATTAGTCATATTATTGTAAGTGGAAATACAAAAATTTTTACTTATCCATGTGAAGGAGTGCTGGTTTTTTTTTTGAAAACACAAACTAGGTATTTATTGAACTGAAGAATGTAGGACTGTAAAGGTAGAATGTATACCTCTTTATGCTTCCTTTGATGCAGGTAACATAAATTAGTTATTAGAGAAAACTGTAAATATAAACTGTAGGCTATAAACTAAATCCGTAGACTATAAACTAAGAAGAAAACTGTAAATACAAAATAGATATTAGGAGAAAACTGTAAAGCCTGCCCATACCTTTACTCTAATATTTTTCAGTATTAGATAATTTACATGACAAAAACAGTTTTCTAAAGGGATTCATCAATTAGAAGGAAAATGTACTAATTTTGTAATTCTTGTTTTAGTATCAAATTTCCAATCTATGCAAATTAGAAACTACTGTAACTATTTTGGAGGAGATTTTGAAATGTCCAAAAAAAGTATTATGTTCAATACTTGATTATTTAACAAGATGAAAGACACAAAGTTCTGACAATTTAAAAGGACAAAGGCTCTTGGAGCATGTTATGTGGTGCTCTGAAAATCAGTTAAACTTTCAAAGTAGAGATTGAGCAATTGAGGTAAGCTGACAAATGCATTCACTACTTTGCTGGCCATATTCCAAAATCAGTTAATTTGAAAAATGTCTTGGAATTTCCAGAGTTACTTTACCAACATACTGCTTTCACCTGTTCCAAAAAATAAAAGTGTTTGTGGTATACACAGAGGTGACTAAGCATGGTCTGTTGTTGACCGTGTCAGTAAAACATAGACCAAGAAGACTGAAAGAAAGTCAGAAATTTAGATAGTTTGGGTAAATACAGACACCACATTGCATCTGTCATATTATGTTAACAGGAAGACTGTTGGAAAATTATAAATATATACCAGAAAAATGGCTGCTGTGGCCTGTTTTCAAGCTTCTGTTTTTCCTATAAAATGTTAACATTACGTTAAAATATTCTTTACCAGCACCTCATCCATTTGGAAGTACAAAATACTTCATGTGCTAGAGAAGGACAGATGGTCCAGCTAGTTCTAGTAAAAAGGTCCAGGAATCTTAGAATTGGGTCTCGCAACTTTGAGTTCAGTGTAAACTGAAAGAGCAATGAGAAATTTCTTTAGTCAAGTGATGTTTCTTTAAGGGTCACTAAATCTGTTGTGCAATGTAAGCATCTAGAATTTGATAAGCATTTGGATACCCTTAGATGGAAAATGTTATTTAAGTTTAAAGGATTATATCTATGTATTTATTCACGAGAGAAGCTGAAGTGGGATTGGCTTTCTGTCAAAAACTGTCAAACAGAAATAGAATTCCTTCTGGATTGTTGTCTTGAGGATTCCTCCTGCTGTCTCAGAGATTTATGTGGAAAGATTTACAAATGTATTACAGTCCAGTGAGTGGAACACAGGACTAGAAATGGGAAGGATTATACCACCTCTGACCTTAGTTATTTTGTGATCTTTGACATGTCCTTCCACCCTACCTTAATTTTATTTCCTATCTATAGTCAACCTTATCTTCTTTGGCAAATTTCCATGTACAAAGAAAGGAGACAGGACTTAGGAGCCCCAGTACTACAATTCTCAGTGATTTTACAAGAATACCTTCAAAGCTTTATAGTCTCTTTCAAACTCCATCTAACCTCTTCAGAGAGAGTGACTGTCTCCTAGTGTTTATATTTGTGATGGATTAAAAAATGAAAAGTGATTATTTTGTAAATGCTACTGTAATAATGTTGCTGCTTTTACAATTTATGATACTATTAATAATTATAGTAATGTTGCATATACATAAACATCTACATATGTTACATATATATAAACACTTCCTAGCTGTACATTAGTAGCTCAGACTACAAGTTCATGTATCCAAGAGAGTACCTGGCAGTATATAGTAAGGATATGTCAAAACCAGATAGCTGTCTAATTTTATATAAAGAAAATCAGTGTATGCAAGAGCTGTAGTGCATCCTTGTCTGAACAACGGGGTGACCAGGAGCCCCAGTATTTTCAAGTAAGTAGTATGTACATTCTGTTCAGTATGTACACAAGGCATAACCCATGCATATTTTTACTCTTGAGAAGCACACAGAGAAATGGAAGCATGGAGGAAGATTGTACATATTCCCTTTCAGTAAGCTGCATGTGCCTGTAAAATAATCATATTCAAAACAATCAGATTATAGATTGACTTGTCTATGAAAAATTAATGCTTTGAATTCCTTTTAAACATTATGCTTTATTGATTTTTAAATGTCACAAAAAGGACATGTAATTATTTAGCATAGAAAAAAACAGCTTTAGATCTTTCAATAAACAGAGAAGACAGAAGACTCATTATAAGAAATGATGGTTTGCAGACCTTATTGCCTACGTAATGAAAAAGGAAGAAGAAAGAAAATAATAATTTAGCAATTTTAAATCAGATCAAGAAAGGTAATGCAAAATATTTTCTGCAAATATTTGTTTGTCTTTTTTGTGGATTCCTGTCAGTCATATTTATTACATATTTTTATTAAAGCTGGTAAAAATTATTTTTTCTGCTCAAATTTTTGTTAACAAGGAATACAAAAGACACTTATGTGACATCATGAAATCTATGTGTATGTTTGAATGTGTGAGGTTTTGCACTAGAGCTGTTTAGATGTTTATCCAACCAGCAAATAAGAACAATACCACATACTTTTGCTGATCAAGGCATCAAACACATGAATAGTAAGAACAGTGAATATTCAGTCCATAAAATTAACAAGGAACTTTTTTTTTTTTAAGTAGTTATTTTAATTCTGAATATTGAATAAATCTGAAAAAACTGCAATCTGCTCACTGCAATCTGCCATAAGAAAAAGATTTAGATAAATTATACATAACAAATCATTCACTCATCTATGTTCTAAACAATATCCATCAGTGTTCTTGGAGATGTCTATATAACAGCAAAATGTGTAAATATAGATATCAGATAATATATGTATATATATGTATATAATATATATGTATTATGCTTGAGAAAATCAAAGGAGAGTGCTTCTTACTTTAACAATCCACAAAAAAAAAAAAAAAAAAAAAAAAAAAAAAAAAAATCAAAGACATTTAGGAAACAACTTTTACAATAAAATTTCCAGACTTTATCGGCGTGATATTATGCCACAGAACATTTGCATATGTAGCAATTCGGCAGTTATGCCCCTGATTTCATAGTGATGTCATCACCCTTGATAGAGTTAAAATAGACCAACCTAAAAGTCAGGATGAAACAATGGTCATTCAAAAGAACTGAAGTTACTCTAATCTACTGAAGCTACTCTACAAACAAACAAACAAACTGTCTTAATATACTTTTGTGTAAGAAAAGACAAATATTTTCTTTAAATGTCCAGAAATCTCATTTAGATAAAATATAAGGAAAGGGGTATACATTCTCATAGGAATGAAACCTATACAGTATATTTAGTTGTCTATGGCTAGGTGTTGAATTCCTTGTTGACAGGAGGAGTGCAGAAGGAAATGGAGATGCCCAGTGGAAGCAATTTAGGGATCAATTAGTATAACAATTTGTTTTTTGTTTAAAGTAACAAAGACGAAATTTGGGTACTGAAATAACACATAAATACATGCTCAGACACATGCAGTTCTCATTTTCTCCCCCATACATCAGCCTGTGCCTACAACTGAATAGAAGTGGTGACACAGAAACAAATTCTGAGGCATCCAGTCCTGGTTGTGCAATTATGTCTGTTTTTTTACACCTTGTTTTCTTGAAAAGCACAAACTGATGTTCTAATATTCCCCATGGAAAAAGCCATACTGTTCCTGTGGAAGAAATGTGAAATATATAAACCCCACAATGAACATTTAAGAAGTGTGTACAATTTATGAATTTTTGTGCTGTTATATTTGTAAAATGACATTTGTACTAACAAACTCCCAAACTATTCCCAGGAAATGTCTGGCAAAAAGCAGTTGTCCTGTGCTAATACTTTGCCAGCGACTCTGAAAACAGTTGCACAGTATAGATGATCACATTCCAGAGCTTGAAAATGCCATCTATAAAGGCAGAAAAAAAAAAAAAAAAAAAAAAAAAAAAGTGTCTTACAATTATACTTCTAATGTTATGGACAAGGACCAGAGCTTGCCTCTTTCAAGTCTGTCTTTGGAATAAAGTACCACTAACGTGCTTTCATCTAGGTATGCAAAGAGAAGGTTGCAGTTGTTTGCTTCTTTTGATTGGGCTAGTGTTTTGAACAGGAGAGTTTCTTAAGTGGTCACATATAGGAATTTTGTGTTACTATGGGGACTGAAGAATATTTGAGGTGTACAGGAAGACTTCAACAAAAACAGAGTGGAAGAAGAAGAGCATAATGACTTGTTTCTGGCTTCAGGACTAGTCGAAGTCGAAGGAATTTGATAAAGACAGGTGAAAAGACCACATTTCAGAAGATAAATTCTAATTGTGGACAATATCCCAAAAGAGGTAGCTGGAGAGAAATACTCTAGAGTGGGTAAGAAACTTTGGCAGAGAAGTATAGAGATTACACTTTATTTTCTCTACATCTGTACACTTTCTGTATTAGCAAAACCTATCAGTAAGCATGGTTAGTGGCATCAGGTGTGACTATCACTATTTTCAACTGTCTCCCATTAACCAAATGCTTTAATCTGTGTGAGAAAAAAGTTAAAAGTTTCAGAAAAGGATTTAAGACAACAAAGTCAAGAACTTGTCCATAGGGGCTGAAGTCACCCCTTGCTTAGGAGTGTGACCCAGAACTGTAGAGTTCTGAGTCACGGTAAGATCTTGATCATTTTAAGATCTTCTTTTATCTGAAACTATCTGTCATTGTTCTGTTGAGTACTGAACAGGTAGGTCATTAGCAGGGCTTCTATCTTTAAATGTATCTCAAAGCATTTTATGAGAAATATGGTCATCAGGGTTTTGTATACTATGGGTGTACATTCACAATTTTGCAGGACAGCATTCTTTCTCTTAGGGAACTCACCTGGAATAAGCAAAGGGATTCAGTTTCTTTTTCCTTTTGCAACTTAATGACCCTGATATAATTAAAGCCTCCCATGTTTTCTGGTTAGAGGTGGTTACCACATCCCAACAAAATGCAGTTTCTTTATTGTCAAGCATATCTGCTTGTGTTTCATGAATTAAACACAGCATCCTTCCAAACACTGTCATGTTTCATTTCCAATATAATATTTTTCATTGTTTAAAATTTTGTTTGGTAGGAAAATCACCATTTTATTGGTAGACGAACACGGTTATGAAAAGTAGATTAATTGCATCATAAGTGATATTCATGTCCTTAGTGGCTTGGTTTTAGGAAGTCTAGATTGTTTGAGTAACCTATTCAGGAAAAGATTTTTCTTTAGCTTCATACTCTTGGTTACAGTCTATGTTCATCTTAGGAGAATTATAGGCAATACATACACAGTTGTTTTCATTTTGAATGATAAATATAAAACATCTTTTCTCTAACTTATCTATTAAAACAATGCATCCCTAGTGTAAAAATCATGTAGCGCTTGCCATTTACACTCCTAAAAGCAGTAAATTTTGTATTTTACAAAATAGGAAACTGAAGCCCAGTAAGAACATGCTTGAGAAACTTGGGGATAGAACTAGTCATTTCTGTGTAACACCAGGCAACAAAGGCACACAGCAATTGAATTTCATAGAGTTGTTGAAAGTAAAAAGGAAAACACCTTCCTCATCCTTTACCATTAAACTTCAGATTTTGTTTTTATATTTAGTTGGCAATTTAAAACATTTTTTCAAACAATATTTTTGTTGTCTGGTAATTACTTGAAAATAAAAGTCTGGATTCCTGAGACTCATCAGACTGATAAGTGATATTTATCTGACTTCGGTCAATGCTTTTGGGAACTGTCTGAAAGAGCAAAAGGTACTCAAAGAGAATATTATGTCAACTGGTGTACCTAGTAAATGTAGTCACATATGACGTGACTTTTGAATTGTGGCTACCATTGAGGCCATTGTCACAGTTGTTTAGACAAGATTTGATGGGGAGTATAAATCTGGCTGCTAAAAAAATAAAATAGATGTATAATGGAAAATTAATCTATTTTCTAGATTTTAGGAACACTGAAGATTTTCAGAAAAAGTTATTTTATCTAAAATGTTTATTATCTATTTTCAAAGTAATCAGCAGGAAGATTATGGCCTTCTAGATGAGACAGACCAGGCAACTTGCCACTACCTGTTCTTAAATTCGTCATGAAAGAGTTAGAAAGTTTGTGGAAACTGTAAGGGAATTATATGTCCTTTCTGCATTAGCCTTCCCTCTAAGGGAGGACTCACCTCAATAGATAAGCATATGCTGAACAAATATGGTATTCCAGGCTTTCTCATTCTGAAGTCCACATCATTCTGACTTACATAGTGCTCCTATTTCAACTTTTCCATTACTCATTTGCAGAGAAAGAAAAATATCCACCTCTCTGCTGGTTTTGAAGTCAAAAATCAATCAAGATTTCATATATTATTATTATTATTTTATTTCTGCTATTATTTCCAGTGGTATTAGTGTTTCTTCTAACATTTGTATTTTGGAAATTGTTCTTTTTCTATTGTCAGGTTGGTGTCCAGGAAACAAGACAAATCCATGTTTACTGTCTTCTGTTATCCCTGTAGAGACTCCAGTAGGGTGTAGTTGAGGTTGAATTCCCAAGCAGACAGGATCCTTGCAAGAAAGCAGAGGCTGTATTCAACCTGGTGACTGATACTGCTCCCTTTTCTCTTCAGGCTTCCATACATACATATCCTGCTGCTCTTTTACTGTAATGGAAGAAATTCTGGAAGCAATCAATATAACTTGTGAGTAGCTCTATAATGCCAGGCCTCATACAAATGTTAGGGTGTGTAATATCAATCTGAATGAATATTAGCTATCTGTAGCTATACAGTAGATAAACCAGTAACCTCAATGTGCCCAGCACCCTTTCCTGATTTACAAGTAACTGGCATAAGTGAGTTATGCCAGTTAGTATAGGTGAGTCCTGCTAAACTCTCCTGGAATTCAGAACAATATTTTGGGAATATTCCACAGCTTGCACTGATTCCCAAACTGCCTGCCAATTGTTTGTAAGAATGTGGCATGGGCTGAAACTTGGTCAAGTACAATTGTAGTAAGTCAGCAGTAATAAAACAAAATTTGAGAAATTAAAGAAATTAATTGTAACTGTTGCATGTATCTTGTATATTACAGCCTGCATGCCTGACATCACCCAGGAAAGAATTAGAGAGTATCTCAACATCATGAACTAGTTGCCAGACCATTCATAAATGTCTGCAGTAAATATTGGCAGTTATCTACAGCTGTTGTAACAGCTGAATATCATTGTTGATAAATTATTGAACCTGACATGAAAACAGAGGGAAAGAGATAAAAGAAGAGAGAACGGGACAGTAGATATGTATATACAACCCAGTAGTACCATGAATGTAGCTGATCATGGAGGAATAGTCTGCCATCATCTCTTGTGTCTGTCACTTGGAAGTAACATGGAATCAGATTCCTCCAAATGGGGAACACTGCTTCAAAATTGCATTATGGGAATCTCATTTGTCATCATAAATTGAGAACAGAGATGTACAAGTTGGTATTGCCAGATTCTAAATCTCTGTTCTGCCCATTGATGCTCTGTCATCAGTTATCTTCTGCACTAAATGAGGGATGACCTCAGTACAAACCTCCAGGAATGTGAATTCTTCCACTGGCACACCTCCCACATTTGTAGCAAGATCTTCTGCTGTTAGTTATTTGTTCTGCTCAGAAACTCAGAGACTGAGTGGACTGGGAAGCTATTCATCACCATGCTGAATGTCACTTCAACCTTCTGTAATTTAATTTCTTTGTGTACTTTCTCTCTTTGTATGTGGTCTATGGCAAACACATCAGCGTGCTCCCATACATTAGTATGACCATGGCTGGGCAGAGATCAAGTCTTTTGCAGCAGCTACTTTATATTCATCCTGTAAGAATGGGACATAGTTGAACATAAAATTTCCATTCCACAATGTAGACAGTCACCTGGACTTGCAGTATTGCAGTATTGTCTTTTTTTTTTTTTTTTTTTTTTTTTTTTTGGAAGTAGCATAATTCTTAGGTACTGGCCAGCTTTGAAACGTAAAGAAAACCATGTGACAGGGCATGTATTTCAGACTGCGCACAGTGCCCAGAAGAAGAGTTGAATGCACAGAAATTTAAGATGCACTGATTGTTTAAGACTGATGTAAGAATAAGTCTAAGAGGAGGAAGGTCAGAAAATCTCAGATGCATGCTCTTGCTAATTTGGCATTATCATTTAACATATGATAATGAGAGTGAACTCTATTATCAGATGACTGAGCAGTGCAAGCATTAACTTGTTAGTCTTGTTTGTCTTTCTCCTTTGCTAATAACTTCTCTGTTTTCTGAATGTTAACTGCTTTATGATGAGGCATCATAACATTGTATGTTATTGTTATTTACTCAATTATTAGTCCAAGGACAGTATAACTACCAACTATTGTTTTTTTGCCACTTCTCCTTAGGTTTGACATAGGTTGTGTAGGCCCACAATGTATGCTTTCCAGCTCCAGTGTTCTTACATGGTCTAATAAAAGACATTTATTCTCCTCCCAAGCTTTATATCTATCAATACTTGGGACTGAATCACAGAATGGCTGAGTTTGGAAGGAGCCTCTTGAGCCTCTACTAAAACAGTATCAGATAGAGCAGGTTGCCCATGGCTGTCTTTACCTGTGCAAGGTAAAGTGCAAGGTACAGTGAGGGTTGTCTAACAACCCTCACTGTAAAAAAAAAATTGTTTTCTGGTGTTGAGATGGAATTTAATTTTTTACAGTTTCTTGATGTTGCCTCTTATCCTGTCACTGGATACTATTGAGAGGAATCTGTCTCCCTCTTCTTCATTCCCTCCCATCAGGTATTTGTACACATGGATAAGTTCCCTGCCAAACCTTTTCTTTCCCTCGCTGAATCTGTTTAAACAAAGGAGTAATTAAAAGATCTAAAAGTGAAATGAAACACTCTCTTCCCAACTGAGCCTTTATCTGGAGGGATTGGGACTGTAGAAAGTTGTTTGGTTTTGTTTGGACTTACAGCACTGGCCATATCATTTTATTTTATTTTATTTTATTTTATTTTATTTTATTTTATTTTATTTTATTTTATTTTATTTTATTTTAATTTCATTTCATTTCATTTCATTTACTTTATTTTTCTGGGACTTCCTTACAAAGATTTTTTTCATGTGAATTATTGATATTTGGTTCACCTCTGTTGTTAATGTCACATGGTATTTCTAATTTGAGGAACTTTTTTATTTTTATTATTATTATTATTACATCTTCACTAATGAACCTTTCTACTTATTAGAAAACATCCATATCTCGTGAGTTTTATAAAAAATCACCTTTTAGAACTTGATATTTTTATTCTAGGTCTTCAGTAATTTGGTTACTGTTAGAAATAACCCTGGCAAAGTATAAATAAAAAGTTTTTTGCAGTAGCTTTATTTCTAAATGTTAATAGTATGGCAGCAGCTCATAAATCATTAATGATAAGCCTCTAATTATGTGCCAGCATCACAGTGGGATCCAACCCAATACAAAAAAATTTACATATTCATGAATACATTCATACTTATGCATGGCAGAAGGGCATAATACAGTAGAAATCATATAATAGCTTTTGCTTTCTACAAACTGTTATTTGGGTGAATTGTCTCCTTTTCTTCTACCCCTTTTCCAGATATGTACCTATGATATATACTGTAATTTCAAAGTTTTCTTTGGAGTTAGATTTTAGGCAAGAGATAGTTTCATCTTGTCCAGAAGAATGTGTATAGTCTGCAAGGTTATAGCTAATGAATAACTCGTGTAACTAGTGTCCATTTCCATTTGCTGACATGAATTTGGAGTTTAAAATATAGCTGGTATATGTTTACTCTAGAATTGATGGAGCTTTATTTATTTATTTATTTATTTATTTATTGTGATATAACTTGGCATCTTTTTTTTTTTTTTTAATCTGGTTTTGTTTTGTTTTGTTTTAGTGAATATTTACAACTGCCTGTACCTTGGACAGTTCATTTCAGACAGTGTAGGTACTTCAGTAGGTGAGCAATGAGGGATGTCTTGTAAATGTAAACGGTAATGATTGGAAGGAAAAGGATGGGCTTTATTTGTTATGTTTGTACAAAACTTTTTAGTACAGATCATAGAAGAAATCACCTTATTGATGTGGGAATCTAGCCTTTTTTTCTCAGCCCTGAAAGAATCTAGCATGAGTTCTTTTTGAAAGAGTTTTATTCTAAAAAAAATAAAAATAAAAATAAAAAAAATAAACAAATAGACAAACAAACAAAAAACCACAACACTTGAGTTAAACATCAAAACAAGCTCCTGTCTTCTTCAGACTTCCATCCCTGAAGACTTGGAGGGTTTTCTTCCTTATGCCTTTTTGTACGTGATGCTCTCTTCATCCTGCTCAGTGTTTTGGTCTAATGTGGGAGATCACCTGCAGATCTCTTTTCAAATGAGTCACTTCCTACCTCTGTAATCATTTCCACCTTTTCCACTGGGCCAAATAATTGAAAAAGATGAGCTGTCTCCTGGCTCCCTATCTCTTAAAGGAAAGCAGGCTGCTCCAGTATAAGCCACAATCTCTGCTTGGGGCTTATTGACACTGCTGTAATTCAGACGCCCGTGATAGTTATTTTAATTGAATGTACCTATAACTAGTTATGTGTATTTCCACAGAAGATAGTATTCAAGGATCTCTACGCATTTTTAGCAATTAAGAATTATTAAGATTCATATCAAACCTGCATAGTATATAATGATAATTAAAATATCATTATGTGGCATTGAACAATCTCTATCTCTGTTGTAAAATACAATATATGTTAAAAAAAAATTACATGCCAAAAAATTCACAGTTTGTATTATCACCCCTCTCCCACACCCCACCCTCATTGTAGACCTGTATCTCACTCATATAACGCAGAATGACAGAACTGTCTAGGTTGGAAGAGACCTCAAGATCATTGAGTCCAACCTCTGACCTAACACTAACGAGTCCTCCACTAAAGCATATCACTAATTTCAACATCTTTTAAAGACCTCCAGGGATGGAGGTCTTTATCTCCAGGGATGAGCATCTCCCCTGGTAGGCTCACTAACCAGCTGCATCAGGAAGCTATCTTCAACGCTCTCCAGAAACCTCCTAGACTGCTTTCTCTGGGCTGTGTTGTGCTTCCAGGATACATCTGGGAAGTTGAATTCTCACCACGTCCCTGGGAAGCCCATTCCAGTGCCTCACAACCCTCTCAGTAGAGAAGTTCTTCCTAATATCCAACCTAGAACACCCCTGGCACAACTTTAGTCCATTCCCCCTTGTCCTGTCACCAGGCACATGAGAGAATAGACCAACCCCCATCTTACTACAGACTCTTTAATGTACTTATAAAGAGCGATAAGGTCACTCCTGAGCCTCCTTTTCTCCAGGCTGAACAAGCCCAGCTCTTTCAGCCGCTCCTCATAGGACTTGTTCTCCAGACCCCTCACCAGCTTCATTGCCCTTCTCTGGACATGCTTGAGCACCTCGATGTCCTTCTTGTAGCGAGGGGCCCAAAACTGAATACAGTGCTCAAGGTGTGGCCTCACCAGAGCCGAATACAGGGGGACAATCACTTCCCTAGACCTGCTGGCCACACTGCTTCTTATAAAAGCCAGGAATGCCATTGGCCTTCTTGGCCACCTGAGCACACTGCTGGCTCATATTCAGCCGACTATCCACCAATACTCCCAGGTCCTTCTCCGCCAGGCAGCTTTCCAACCAATCCTCTCCCAGTCTGTAGCTCTGCTTGGGGTTATTGCGCCCCAGGTGCAGGACCCGGCACTTGGCCTTGTTGAATTGCACACAGTTGACCTCAGCCCATTGGTCCAGCCTATCCAGATCCTCCTGCAGAGCCTTCCTACCATCGAGCAGATCGACACAGTCACCTAACTTGGTGTCATCTGCAAACTTACTGAGGGTGCACTCGATGCCCTCTTCAAGATCATCAATGAAGATATTAAAGAGGACTGGCCCCAGTACCGAGCCCTGGGGAATGCCACTAGTGACCGGTCTCCAACTGGATTTGACTCCATTCACCACGACTCTTTGGGCCCGGCTATCCAGCCAGTTTCTAACCCAACGAAGCGTGCGCCAGTCCAAGCCAAGAGCAGCCAGTTTCTTGAGGAGAATGCTGTGGGAAACGGTGTCAAAAGCCTTGCTGAAGTCAAGGTAGACCACATCCACAGCCTTTCCCTCATCCATCAAGCGCGTCACTTTGTCATAGAAGGAGATCAGGTTCGTCAAGCAGGACCTGCCTTTCATAAACCCATGCTGACTGGGCCTGAATACCTGCTTGCCCTGCAAGTGCCGCTTGATGCCACTCAAGATAATCTGCTCCATGAGTTTCCCTGGCACCGAGGTCAAACTGACAGGCCTATAGTTTCCTGGGTCTACCCTCCAGCCCTTCTTATAGATGGGCGTCATGTTTGCTAGCCACCAGTCGACTGGGACCTACCCCGATAGCCAGGGGATAAATGCTGATAAACTGCTGATAAATGATGGTAGTTCTCTCAGTACCCTCGGATGTATCGCATCCGGCCCCATTGACTTACGCACATCCAAGTGCCATAGCAGGTCACCAACCGTTTCCTCGTGGATAGTGAGGGCCACATTCTGCTCCCCATCCCCTTCCACCAGTTTAGAGTACTGGGTATCCAGAGAGGAACTGATTTTGCTGCTATGAGCTTTGGTGTTTCTGATTTTGTCCCTGCACTGCCTCTCGACATCCTTATAGTCCTCCCAAGTGGCCCGCCCTCTTTTCTAAAGATTGTAAACCCTCTTTTTTCTCCTAAGCTCAAACCACAATTCTCTGTTCAGCCAGGCCGGTCTTCCCCGCCGGCTTATCTTTGGGCACGTGGGGACAGACTGCTCCTGAGCTATTAAGATTTCCTTCTTGAAGAGTGCCCAGCCTTCCTGGACTCCTCTGCCCTTCAGAACTGCCTCCCAAGGGACTCTACCGACCAGTGTCCTGAACAGTTCAAAGTCGGCCCTCTGGAAGTCCAGTACAGTGGTTTTACTGGTCCCCTTCCTGGCTTCTCCAAGAATGGATAACTACTATTCCATGGTCACTCTGCCCAAGACAGTTTCCAACCACCACATCTCCCACCAGTCCTTCTCTGTTTGTGAAGAGAAGGTCTAGTGGGGCACCTCCCCTGGTAGGCTCACTAACCAGCTGCATCAGGAAGCTATCTTCCATGCTGTCCAGAAACCTCCTAGACTGCTTTCTCTGGGCTGTGTTGTGCTTCCAGGATATATCAGGGAAGTTGAAGTCCCCCACGAGAACAAGCACTGACAATTTCGCAACTTTTTCCAGATGCCTGTAGAACACCTCATCAGTCTCCTCATCCTGGTTCGGCGGTCTGTAACAGACCCCCACCAGGATGCTTCCCTTGTTGGCCTTCCCGCTGATCCTAACCCGCAGGGACTCAACCTTATCATTCCCAGCCTCAAGTTCCACGACATCAGAACTCTCTCTGATATAGAGAGCCACACCACCACTCCTTCCATGCTGCCTGTCCCTTCTGAAGAGCCTTTAGCCAGACATTGCAGCACTCCACACTTTGGACATTGCAGTCCCACCACATTTCCATGATGGCAACCAAGCCATAGGCTGCCTGCCACATGATGGCTTCCAGCTCCTCGTTTGTTACCCATGCTGTGTTCATTAGTGTAGATGCACTTCAGTTGGGCCATTGCCTTCTCTCCCAGCCTTGCCATTGTTCCCCCTGGCACTGCTCTAACAAACCTTGTTTCAGCCCTGTCCCCCTTCTTACCTAGTTTAAAGCCCTCTCAATGAGCCCTGCCAGCTCCTGGCCTAGGATCTGTTTTCCCCTTAGAGATCGGGACCCGTCTGTGGCCATCAGGCCAGGTGCCGAGTAAAGCACCCCATGGTCAAAAATGACAAGATTTCTGTGTTGGCACAAGCCTCTGAGCCATGTGTTTATCAGGTGGGTTTTTTGTGTCCTGTCAGTACCCCTCCCTGCCACCGCAGGGATAGACGAAAACACCACCTGTACTCCCGCTCCACCCACTAACCGTCCCAGTCCCCTAAAGTCCCATTTGATGGTCTTCAGACTTCTCTCTTCAATGTCATCACTGCCAGCCTGGACTATTAAAAGAGGATAATAGTCAGAGGGGCGAACCAGGTTGGGAAGCTTTCTGGCAATGTCCCTGACCCTGGCCCCAGGGAGGTAGCAGACTTCCCTACGGGTAGAGTCAGGCCGACAAATAGGGCCCTCTGTTCCCCTGAGAAGGGAGTTGCCCAGTGTGTTGTAGTGGGTGTACCTGGCAAGGTTTTGGTAGCAAGGGGCCATAGGGGTGGTTTCTGTGAGAAAGATCTAGAAGCTGCCCCATATTTGGCAAGGGCCCCATTGTTTTCCAGAGCTGAGCCAATAAGCGATGTTGTTTTGCGCCTCTGTGAGAGCATATTTAAGACAGGGAAAAAAACGCTGCGCCACACAGCAGACGGGAGAGTCAAGGGAGTGAGAGAACAGCCTTGCAGGTGCCAAGGTCAGTGTAGAGGGAGGGGGAGAGGTGCTCCAGGTGCCGGAGCAGAAGTCCCCTGCGGCCTGTGGTGAGGACCATGGTGAAGCAGGATGTCCATGCTGCAGCCCGTGGAGGAGACCACGGTGGAGCAGGTAGCCCTGCACCGATGGAGGCTGCCGCCTGTGGAAGACCCCTGCCGGAGCAGATTCTGGGCCGGACCTGTAGCCCGTGGAGAGGAGACCACGCAGGAGCAGGTGAACTGGCAGGAGCTGCTGCCCATGGGGGAGCCAGGTTGGAGCAGTTTGCTCCTGAGGGATGGACCCTGTGGTATGGACCCATATCTGGAGCAGTTCTGGAAGAGCTGCTGCCTGTGGGAAGCCTACACCGGATCAGTTCATCAAGGACTGCATCCTGTGGGTGGGACCCCACAGCACAGGGGACGAAAGTGACCGAGAAGGAGCGGCAGAGAAGAAGTGCTGTAGACTGACCATAACCCCCATTCCCCCATTCCCCTGCGCCGCTTGGGGGGGTGAGGGAGGGGGTTGGAAGAGGGTGGATAGGGGGGGAAGGTGCTTTTGGTTTCTTTTCTTTGTTTCTCACTTCTCTAGCTTGTTAGTAATAAGCAATAAATCTTACTATCTCCCTATGCCGAGTCTGTTTTGCCCGTTACAGTAATTACTGCATGATTTTCTCGTCCTTATCTCAACCTTTGAGCCCTTTTCACATATTTTCTCCCCATTCCTCTTTGAGGAGGGGGAGTGAGAGAGCGGCTGTGGTGGAGCTCGGCTGCCCACTTGAGTGGAACCACGACGTGTGTGTCATGGACACCTCGCTGCTGCACCATACGAATACTGTGGGTCAGAGAACAGAGAAGTTCCTCCTGATCGTATATTTCTTTATGTCATCTAAACCCCTTCTTGTTGCACAACAAGCAGATCCCCTAACACAAAAATCAACATCAGTCCAAGTAATAGGTCTGCTGAAGGATGAAAAGAAACATGAGTATCTAAAGGAAATAGCACACATAATTTATGGAGCCAAACTTAAGTATGGCAGTGTGAGAATTGCCAAGTTGGTGTACAATAATGGTTTGTCTTGTCCACCTTTCTGTATCTGACAGTGAACAGTGCTGGCTGCTTTCAAGAAATGTTTCATAAAGATAGAAGTTACAGGGTAAGGAATAATAAATCTTATCAAAGAATTCTTTTCAGCACCTATATATTGAAATATTCCTCTTTGTGCTCACTCTCCTTAGACTATCATAGCAGTCTTCAGCTTGGCATGGCGTTCTTTTCTCTTGACTTGAAGTTCCAGGCAAAGTTTTGCTCATCCTCTCAGCTACATATTATTCCTGCTTCAATGAAATGTAGTGTGAAGAGTCCATGGTGGTGTCACTGAAATTGAACTTATAATTTTGTCCTAGAGGATTCTAGCTGTATCTGGAGGAGGCTGGAACATGGCCTGAAGCCACCACACACTGGTTTGTATTATCATTGGCTCATGCTCTTCGTCAGGACAAAGCAAGAAAAAAAAACATGGTAAGAAAAGTAGAAAAATTTCAGTGGTTTTCATTATTATGGTCCTTAAAAGTCCAAGTCTTTCTTTACTTTTTTTTTTTTTTCCTTCCTAATTTATACACTGTTAAAATAATTTAACCTCATTGCCATTGAAGTGCAGTTAATCATTTAGAAAATATTAATAATTAAAAAATGCAATTAAGAATGTCACAAGAATTATGGAAATGCTTACAAAACGATCACCAATATTTCTTTAAGATAAAGCATGTTTCAGTGAAAAAACTTGAGCAATTTTAATTTGAAACTTTTGAACAACTCCACTGGTACTGAAGGCCAGGCTTTCAAACTTATCTAAAGTTTTGTCATTTTTTGCTATAGTAGTTATTGTTATTTAACAAAATAGATAAACTGACAAGGATCCTAGTATGCACATCCTAGAAAAATTAAGAAAATCTATTATATTAGTGATCACAGTACAGTGCTGTCATATAAATACTTTATAGTCATAGAAGATAACACATTTTAAAATATTTTTTGAAGTTCATTTTTAATATTACAAAATCTAAACTTCTGACAGAGAGTGGATAATGTGTTAGTATGCTGTCCAGTTTACAGAAACAAGTACCTTCCTACTCTTGTTATGGAAACTTGTACTTGCAAGAAATCTGTTGTAAAGTATACGATACGTGAAGTACAATAATGTTAAGACTAAGAACATGGATTGACACTGCATTGTAATACAACAGGCTTTCCTTGCTTATGTTGTTTGCAGATCATATAAATTAATAAACTACTTTTCCTAAATCCACTTTTATTAGAACAATCTCTTCTATGTTGAGCTAATACTTCTTTTCTATGTTGAGATAAATATTGAGCAAATAACCCTAATACAGAAGTTTTTGAAGAATTCAATTTTTTGTTTGCTCATTTGTTTTTAAATCCCCTCTTTATTCTTCCAATTTATCCAAATATAGCTTTCTCATGTCTCCTATTCTAGTGGCTTATTCTATTCTACGCGGTTTATAATCCTTCATCCTGCTTTGTCTTCTTACACACCAGAGAAACTTTTAGCATACAGAAATCTCCAGCAATTTCCTATTGCTGGAGATTTCCAGCAATAATCCTGATTTCCTATTTCCCCAGGGGCAATTACTTTGCAGGATAACCTTTTATTATTATTATTATTAATATATTATTTTATTCAAAAAAAAAAGTCATCATCCCATCAAAGTGGGATTTTTTTTATTATTTTTTATTTTTAATTTAACCGTAATTTCTAAAGCTTGAATAGTTTTCACAAAGTACAAGATACCCCAAACTAGGTTGACATATTGGATAACAGTTGCAAGAGATATTTTTAAACAATGGAGTTTCCTTATTTTTGTAACAACATATGGAAATATATTATTTAAAATACCTGCCCATAATGCACTGTTCATTCTCTATCTGTCTTCTCACCTGGTTCTGGACTGGACGCTTTGTGATTTTAAAAACAAAGGACAAACTTCACCTAGGTAGAATGTACCTCTCCCAGTGAAACTGTCAGTTGACATGCATATTAGGTGTAAAGTTCATGAACTTCCTTATTTTTAAAGTTTTTGCTAATTTTAGGTATATTTTCTATAAATGGTTATCTTCTTACTTTCTTTCACGTCTGTGTTTGTTTTGTAATTATATTATTTGCCTGATGGAAAAAACATGATCCTGCTCTGGCCACATATCAGCAAATTGTTCAGCATTTGTGGAGATAACTAATATCAGAAAAGAAATCAAAATAAACATGAATAATCTACAAGAAATGAGGAAAACATTTGAATGCTTCCACCACAATTGCCTTTGATTTTAGAGCTCCTAGTCTAAAGGTCATGTTGTAGGGATTAATTTTAAAACGTCAAGAAGAAAAGCTAAGCTGTTTCTATTATGGGAGACAATTCAAAATTTATGTTTTTCTAAATATTGACATTACCTACATTGGTATTAGAATAGTAATTAAAAAAAAAAAAAATTGGGGAAGGGACCTCTAGAGGTCCTTCTCAAAACAAGGGTAAGCTCAAAGTAGAACTGGACTGCTGACAGCATTGTCCATCTGGGTTTTGAAATATTAGGATTCCAAGTTTTCTCAAGGTTGTTACATTCAGACATGAGATATATAAAGTACTTGTAAGAGTCTTACAGAGAGCACTCGTATAGGTCTGCATTGTGTATTTTGTATGTGGTTTTAGAAGTACATACAACATGTAGTCTAATAATTCCTTCTGACATACAGCTCTATCAATTTTCTATTCTTGACAATTTAAGACGTACCTAAAAATCAATTATGTATATATTGTTTTCCACTAACAATAAACAATATGATATTATGATATTTCATAAAAATCTTAGTGCCCCATAAGAAAAGCTCACAAAACTCTCATAGTTTACAGTGGGATCAAGGTTCTGGTGAGGACATACATAAAACATGGCCTCTTTCTGATTGCTGTAAATACGCAAATACCATGGACAATATTTAAACACAAAACAAAACAAAGTATTTTTTGCATACCACACTATTTACCTTTATTGCAATATTTATACTATTCTGACACTTTGTGGAGGAAATTTATCAAACACTGCATAAATTTAAAGAATGATTCTGTAAATGTCCACTTCTTATTTGCTCCCAATATAAGATGAAAACTAGGATATATAATACCTCACAGTACTGTCTTAAAAAAATAAATCTTTCTCTTTAAGCCTTGGACATCTTTTGCTTCTGAAAATTTCTTTAAGTCAAGATATCATAGCTGGAGTTATGTATCATAATTCCAAGCAAAAACAAAAACAACAAAACAAAACAAAACAAAAAAAACAAACAAACAAAAAAAACAAACAAACAAAGAAACAAAAAAACATAAAATTTACAGGACAAAAATATGATACAATTTATACCCACTTTTCCACTCATTTTGTCAACACTTTTCCACTCATTTTGTCAATACTTAAAACTGTCACATAGTCCCTGGCATGTTTTGAGTGTGTGTGTGTGTTTGTGTGTGTGTGTGTGAGTTTGTGTGTTTGGTTGGTTTTGTTTTGCTTTTTTTCTATTTTTTGGTCAGGTCAGACAGCATTGTCACAAAAAATTTCTGGTAGTGTTTCAGAAGTTAGAGTACTACAAGTCTTGCAGACAATTCAAGTGTTATTGACCTGTTTGAGGGGCTAATATACCGTATGACGGTTTTTATGGTGTATATGGAGGATGAAGTATACATAGAGAACTTCCAATGCATCATATTTTCATCTTTATCTCAGCTCTTGACTTTGGGACAACATAAAGTTTCCGATTACTCTTCAGCTTGCTGTTTGAACTTGTTCTGCATCCACATCATGGCTGCCAGTGTGTTGGCACTTTTAGACCCATTCTTTCTCTCTGCAGAGGTATAGACTTGCTCTTTGCTTTTTAACAATAAAAGAAGAAACTAAGCCAAAACATGCACTGTGTTCCTAATGTGTCTGAGAGAAATTTTCTTACTCAAACATTTGTGTTATGGATTCAAACAATCTGCATTCTGGGTCTTTCTGTGATACAGGAGCAGAACGGGGGGAACGGCAAGGACGCTGCGGGGGATGGGGGGTGGGGAAAGGCTCCAGCAGATAGCAATTTTATAAGGGTCTGAAGACCTATCACTATCACAACCAAAAAATGATGTGCATGTGTGAAATTCACATTGTGTAGGAACAGAAGAAGTTGTTGTTTTGATAGATAGAGACATGGAGATTACATTTGTATTTATCAGTTTCCTAGCTTGCAAGTATAAGAACTGTTAACTACACTATTTTTTTAATGTAGTTTTCCTACCTAGAAATGAAAGATTGTATGTCTCACCTTTATTGGGTTTAATAGCAGAGTGGGAATGCAGAGTTTGATATCACAGAATCACAGAATTTTCTAGGTTGGAAGAGACCTCAAGGTCATCGAGTCCAACCTCTGACCTAACGCTAACAGTCCCCACTAAACCATTTCCCTAAGCTCTACATCTAAACGTCTTTTAACGACCTCCAGGGATGGTGACTCCACCACTTCCCTGGGCAGCCTGTTCCAGTGCCTCACAACCCTTTCAGTGAAGAAGTTCTTCCTAACATCTAACCTAAAACTCCCCTGGCGCAACTTTAGCCCATTCCCCCTCGTCCTGTCACCAGGCACGTGGGAGAACAGGCCAACCCCCACCTCGCTACAGCCTCCCTTGAGGTACCTATAAAGAGCGATAAGGTCACCCCTGAGCCTCCTCTTCTCCAGGCTGAACAAGCCCAGCTCCCTCAGCTGCTCCTCGTAGGACTTGTTCTCCAGGCCCCTCACCAGCTTTGTCGCCCTTCTCTGCACCCGCTCAGGCACCTCGATGTCCTTCTTGTAGCGAGGGGCCCAAAACTGAACACAGTACTCGAGGTGCGGCCTCACCAGAGCTGAGTACAAGGGGACGATCACCTCCCTAGCCCTGCTGGTCACACCGTTCCTGATACAAGCCAGGATGCCGTTGGCCTTCTTGGCCACCTGAGCACACTGCTGGCTCATATTCAGCCAACTATCCACCATCACTCCCAGGTCCTTCTCTGCCTGGCAGCTCTCCAACCATTCCTCTCCCAGCCTGTAGCTCTGCTTGGGGTTATTGCGCCCCAGGTGCAGGACCCGGCACTTGGCCTTGTTGAACTTCATGCAGTTGACCTCAGCCCATCGGTGCAGCCTATCCAGATCCTCCTGCAGAGCTTTCCTACCCTCAAGCAGATCGACACAGTCACCTAACTTGGTGTCATCTGCAAACTTACTGAGGGTGCACTCAATGCCCTCGTCCAGATCATCGATGAAGATATTAAAGAGGACTGGCCCCAGCACCGAGCCCTGGGGGACGCCACTAGTGACTGGCCTCCAACTGGACTTGGCTCCATTCACCACGACTCTTTGGGCCAGGCTATCCAGCCAGTTTCTAACCCAACGAAGCGTGTGCCAGTCCAAGCCAAGAGCAGCCAGTTTCTTGAGGAGAATGCTGTGGGAGACGGTGTCAAAAGCCTTGCTGAAGTCAAGGTAGACCACATCCACAGCCTTTCCCTCATCCATCAAGCGCATCACTCTGTCATAGAAGGAGATCAGGTTCGTCAGGCATGACCTGCCTTTCATAAAGCCAGCTCAAGGCAGCTGACATCTTCAAAACTCCACCAGGCCTTCTGCAGTGGTTTACTCAAGTTCATATTTGAGATGATCATTCATGATAACTGCAATTGCTCAGATTAAGATAACATTCTCTGTCACGTGCATTTGCATCCTCTGATTACATGGAATTCTGCTGCTGTTTTTACTCATTCCAGAGCTCTCAAAACTTTTGTGTGCTTTTTGGAAAGAGTAAGTAACATTTGGCCACTTCTGTCCCAGTGGAGTAGCATTGTCCTAGAAATAGTGCTATTTTAGTCAGTGTCACACTTCTGGCTACTTCAGGAAAAATAAATAAATAAATAAATATACACCCACACACCACCCACCCCCACAAAATAGCAAACAGAAGAGATTTAATTAAATTGTAGCCACCTACGATAATAGTTTACAGGACACAGCTTGATGTATTTTGGCAAAATTATACAGACAAGTGTTTTCATTGCCTCTATTCAGAAATGTATTCTTTGCAAGTGATTTTCACTGTCTTACTTTTGGCAATTGATAACGTACAGCAATTTTACTTTCAGAAGAAAGAGGAATAATTTATTCCATGAAAAAAGTAATCCATAAACAGCCTTATTCATTAGAATCTCTGGATCTCCTTTCCATTTTTCAATATTCATAGGCATTTCTATTCTAATCAGTCTAACCTAATCTTCCTATGATGTCTGACACCCCCATATGATGTTGTAGGAAGCTAAAACACTTCTGAATATGCAAAAGACTGTGACAGAGCTGTAGCACTGGAGCCATAGAAAAAAAAAGTTGATTGTTTTAAAGTAGTGCAAATACTAGGCATTAGAAGTTATTCTTAATTTGACCTGATATAGATGAAATCAGATTTTGCTTTTGTAAGGAAAATGAATGTTGGGAATGCTACTGTGTTTTTCCTAGTAGCTTTTCAATCTCCACGAAAATGG
This sequence comes from Aythya fuligula, assembly GCF_009819795.1. Lineage (NCBI taxonomy): Eukaryota > Metazoa > Chordata > Aves > Anseriformes > Anatidae > Aythya > Aythya fuligula. The sequence goes on from NC_045560.1 coordinate 133,086,667, forward strand.
AATTGTTATATATATGGACTCACTATTTGATTAACATTTCCTCACTCTGCCTTGGGTAGCAATCACTTAAAATAAAATTTAATATTAACAAAAATTCAAAAACACAAGGCAACAACATAGTACCTTATGATACAGTTTCTTTGAAATGACTTTCAAAAATATGCACCCCCGCAGCCTGGCTTTTAATTTGTATATTTTCTTAAGCACATAATAGTATAGACATCCTAATGTAAGACTGGCACCATTCATAAGCTGAGGGAATGAAAATTTGGTTTGTTTTTATTAATTCTTGTTGGAGCAGCCCATGTCTGGTATGCACAACCTACATTCACCAGTTTGTATTTAAACACTGAAAAAGAAATACATTCCTTCTTTATTGCTACAGTTGCTTTAAATTAAAATTGTGAAGGAATACAATGTTAGGTAACACAAAGCTTCTTTTATTTCTCTTTTAAAAAATCTTTATGAACATACTGATGTATTTTGTAAACATAATATTTTTTATCTAGTGAATCAGTGGGAAAACATAGCCTCAGGGCTCAACTCTGTGGTGTCTCTCAGAAATGATACAAGTAAAGTTATGCTAAAACTATCATAAAAGTAAAGAAAAAAACCTTTTAGTGAGTGCTTGCAACATTTTAATACTAATGGAACCTTATTTGCTCAAATGAGAACATTTTCATAAAAGCTTACAGAGCAAAAGGCTCTGCATTTTCTTTATACAAATTAAAGACAGAACATTAAAGGGCAGATGTAAAACTTTGCCAAATAGCTCTCTCTCCATTGATTTTACTGTGTGTTAAGAAGAAAGGTTCTAGCTTGCTTGTTTATGACATGGAGAAAAAGTGCTGGTTTTGCTGTCATGAAAGTCTGAAGGACCAGTGAGAAGAGGTGAATCTTACAAAGGCAAGGATCTGAATGAAACCTTCAAGGTCCAAGGTGACTAAGGAGCAACATATCAAAAAGCTTATCAATGAAAAAGCCAGGTTCCAGCCTCCATTGAGTTTCCATCCTGGGCTTTGTCAGTTGTAACATCAGACAAATGCTCAGGCTTTGTAAAAACAACAGGATGTGCAGGATGATGCTTCCAAGGCTGGTGGTCTCACCTGGAAGCATATTTGAAAAGCTGAAGATGGAGGCAAAGGCCTAGTATTCTATTATTCTAAACTATTATTCTAATTTTTCTTATTAGTAGACAGTAATGTCACTGGTGATAGGGAAGGTGTTTTTACTACTTTTACAAGGTATTCCTATGGTTTGTGAAGGTGAGAGCTACACTTAAACTGCATAGTGCCTTTGAAAACAGCGTGCAGGGAAAGATGAGGTCAGAACTCCTAAAAGCTTTTCAAACTGGTTCTTGTCAGTATGTCTTCTCTGTTACTTGTTTTGAGGTTCAAGAGATGATTGGTACAAATATCTTAGAAAACTTATTATAATAAAGACTAGTCTAGTCTTTACAAGTATATTCACTTAATCTCCATTTTTTGTCTTTATGAAATAAAATATTTTTATCTATCTAGAGTACTTACTGAGAAAGAACATTTTAGGCAGAGCAGATAGAAATATAAAAGAATCAGAAAAACTTTTTTTTTTTTTTTCAGGCTGTTTTGGCAAATCTCTGTTTTGTGATGAAACTGATCAAAAATATTTTGTACTTTTAAGTGGTAGAGGAAGTCTTCTCCTCTCTTCTCCTCTCTTCTCCTCTCTTCTCT